>NC_057767.1:9864254-10204532 GCF_010389155.1 Erigeron canadensis | reverse complement strand
GTTAGTCCAGTTTTAACTAAACTGGAGCTCTCCAGTGACATCTGGAGAGCTGAGGAATTGTCCGAAATATTAAAGTCCATTGCATTTACAGGTTTAGCAACTGATGACTTCCTCCAGTTGAGATCAGCGCTAGAATCTGAAGACCTTCCAGTTGAGTCAAAGACAACAATGGAAAATAGAGATGGCAATGGCAGCGAAGAGCGCCAGTTGCATCTAACCATTCAATCAACTGGAGAATCCTCCAGTGTAAATGCCTTTACAAAGCTTTACACTGTTAGGAGGACCTTTTTACTCTACATCCTTTTAAACCGGACAATGATATTGTCTTTGGATAAAGATAAAAGATGTAGAGTGGTTGAATAAAGTAACCTTTTGTCTTACTTTATTTACACACACAAAGGATTTTAAACATACTTTTGTGTGCTGTCAACCATATTTGTACATCGAAGTTGAGATCCCCAGCTCATCTTCGACTATAATAGAGGTCCTTGCACAAGCTGTTTCAATACTTTGCAAATACATATATTCTGCAATTTGGTGAACTTGTGCAATATCTCTCAATCGCAAAAAGAAACATTCACAACTCTAAGGTGTTCGATTGTTTAGGAGAATTTCCAAGTTTAGATCAATTGTAATTCATGGGTTGTAGGATATTTACATTCTTGTATTATCTTGGTTCCGCAACAACCTTGTATTTTATTTAAACTAATAAATAAAACACTTGAAAATTACATATTGTCTCACCAGTTTTTATACTCGTCATTTATATTATTGCATGTATTAATATTCTGTCACTTTAATACTTAATTCCAGTTAACTGGTACACCGATCAAACTAAACTGGTCCATCCAGATTAATTGATCGTGTTGCAAAGTTCACTCACCATCGACATAGAGGTGTCTTCAGCACCCATCTAGTGATAGTTGGGACTAAAATGGTATCAGAGCAGGCAGGTTGAATTGTTTCAATTCTATACCCTAGGTCTGCTTCGATGGCTGCTGAAGTGAGAATGGTTCTGGTCCAAATGAATCTAATCCTAATATTGCTACTCCTTAAATACTAACCCTCCTCCTCCTCCTCCTACTCCTGGAGCTAACCACGTTCATGTACATTACTCCAACTCTCCCTGTTCCCAAATTCGATGGGAATGTGAGACATTTGGTACATGGAAGGCTAGAATGCTCTTGCATTTTGGGGGATAGAGAGGTATATGTTGAAAATCCTTAAGGATGGACCATATACACCCATGTCCAGTGGTGTTAGCCCTCTTCTCGACCCCACTGGGCAGAAGAGCACCAGGGAAAAATCTGAGGAACATTGGTCAGATGAGGATCGCAGATTGGTTGATCTTGATACCAAACTGAAAACATGATTCTTTCTGCTATACCTGAGGAACTAATTCCTACTCTTGTGCTATTTCCAAGTGCAAAATCTATGTGGATGAATTAGTTCTCCAGTTTGAAGGAGGAAATGACACCATTGTCACTAGAAAGGTTGCTCTCAACAAGAAGTATGAATCCTTCTTTGCTCTTCCCAATGAAAGTTTACTGGTACTTAACCAGATTTACTGGCCTAATTAATCAACTTAGAGGCTTGGGAGTGGAGAAGGATAAGGATTTCTTCTTGAAAAATTCTGTGATGTTTTGCCATCCAAATGGCACACATGGTTCTTGTCTTAAGACAAGGAAAGACCTTGCACTAGCCATACTCTTGCCTCTCTTTATGGCCTTCAGATTTACTGAGATAATGATGCAGCAAGATTACTCGCTGAACAAGATGCTTTAACCATGCTCAGAGTTCCAAGGCTGCCAACTTTTCTGGGCAACCTTGTGCTGCTTTAATATCTACTGAGAATGTCCAGTCACATTCTATGAAGGAAATGTTTAAACAACTTTTTGAACTCTGTCTAACCACTAATCTCAGTGATGGTTGTGAGGAAACTGACGAGATGATCTGGTTGCCATGATTGCAAAACCTTTAATAGGTTTTAGCATAAATCTAATCGATTTAATGGGTCCAATATGCTTCCATTCAATCTCAATGGATAGGCTAATCTTACCTGCTATAATGTGGTAGAAAGGCCATTTCATGAAGGAATGCAGATCTAGTCAGATGAACTACCAAACTGGTCCTATTGTCCCAAACTTTGTAAAACTGATGATTATAAGGCCAAATACAAGAAACTTAAGGCCAGATTGCTCTCATGTCTCTTGAACAAAATATGAGAAAGAAAAGAACAAGTGCATGATGGCTCAAACTGAAGGGAAATGGGAACTCTCTGATGACTCATCTGATGATGAAGAAGAGATTAGATATTGTGTTTCATGGCATTGGAGAGTCAACAACCAGTGGTGAAGGATGATGTTGTATCTGGAAGATGGGTTGATATCATTTTAAAGAAGGTAAGGATTATGATATCGAAATTGATTCAGAACTGAAATTGGATATTGCTGAATCATTGAATGATGACTTGTTATTTGTTGAAACCATGAGAACTGACTGTGAAAGATATTTAGAAACAGTTTTGGTTGAATTAACAACATGAAAAGTCAAGTAAATGATTTGCAAAGTGTCCAGTTGGCTCTTAAGAGTCAGTTTGAAAAACGAGGCATTGGAAAGAGATAACCAAAACTGAAATTTGATCTTGAAAAAGAACATATGGTTATTAATTCTTGGGTTCAAGCATCTGGTAAAAATTATGACGCTTTTTCTAAAACCATTGATGCTCAAAAACTGCCTGGAAATCTGGTGATCTTCAGATGGCAGCTGTTTTACCCACAATTCACCAATTGCCAGAATCTGTTAAATTGAAACACCTTATGATTCCTCTGGCACAATCAAATCTGAATCCACTAAGACCACCCTGTTGAGGTTAAAACTGGAGCCAAGAAGGCTAAAGCTACAGTTAAAAAGGAATATGGTGACAATCCCTTACCTCATAAGTCAAGTGAGTCCTCAACTCTAAAGACTAAAACCCCCGCTGAGCCAAAGTCCAAAGGCCAGCAGCCTGAAGAAAAAAACATTTTGGTAAGAATGGAAATCAAATCCAAATTTTTCAGGCAGGTACAAAGTTGTACTGCCAGAATAAGAATTTGGAAGGAGGTGCATCCTCTTCTGTTGAAAAACAAATTGTCAAAACTCCTCCTCAAAAACAAAGATAAACAATCTGCTCAGAAAGGAGCATACATCGAAAAGAAAAAGGAGGTCAATGTTCCACTGAAACCAATTGTTTTTATTCCAGAAACTGGAGAGAACCCTCCAGTTTCCTCATCCAGTTCAACACCTAGTCAAGCACATGGGACTTCTCGGAAGAAGTCCAGTGGACCCATCAAGAAAGATGGTTCACAAAAATAACTGATCACTAACTTGGGTGTGCAGGGCGATCGAAACAAAAATATTTGTATCTGGACAGCGCAGCTGGCCGGACTATGACCGGATGTAAGCCCCTGCTGGAAGAGTTCACTGCATGTGATGGACCTGCAGTGACATTTGGTAATGATGGAAGTGGGAAAACTGAAGGATATGGTGTTGTTGACAATGGGCAGATTCAATTCACTAAGGTTGCATTTGTAAATGGTTTGAAATATAACTTGATAAGTGTCAGTCAACTTTGTGATGATGGATATAGGGTACTGTTCGACATTGCTCAAGGCACTGTTTTTAACAAGGATTGGAAGGTAGTAATGATTGCACCAAGAAAAGGGAATGTGTACATCATGAACATGGAGCCTACTCAAAAGAGCATTGTTTCTATGTCAAGGTTGATGAGGACACCAACTGGCTGTGGCATAAACGGTTATCCCATCTTAACTTCAAAAACATTAACAAGTTGTCAAGAAAGCAACTAGTTGATGGGATACCTTTGTTTTCCTTTAAAGGGAGAAGCCATGTCCAGGGTGTGAAATGGGCAAAAAGAAAAGAGCCAGTTTCAAGACCAAACAGAATTTCAGCATCACTGAACCTCTTCACATGCTTCATATGGACCTTTTGGTCCAGTGAATGTTCAAACTAAAGCTGGTAAAAGGTACACTTTGGTTGTGGTCGATGAATACACCAGATTTTGTTGGGTGATATTTATCAGATCAAAGAGTGATGCATCTGGTGAAATTATCTCTCTCATCAAGCGAATTGAGCTCAAGTTTACCAAGAAAGTTTGTCAGTTGCGAAGTGATAACGGTACAGAATTCATGAATAAAGAATTGGAGACATTTTGCACTGACACTGGCGTTTCTCAAACTTCTCGTCAGCTCGTTCTCCAGAACAAAATGGTGTGGTTGAAAGGAAGAATCGCACATTGATTGAAGCTGCCAGAAGTATGTTATCTGAATCTGGTCTTCCCACCTGTTTTTGGGCTGAAGCTGTAGCAACTGCGTGTCACACCCAAAACCGGTCAGTTTATGTCAAGAGACATAGGAAGACTGCCTATGAAGTCCTCAGGAATCGTAAGCCAAATGTTGGATATTTCCATGTATTTGGCTGTCCAGTTTACATTTTAAACGATTCCAGTCAGTTGGGAAAATTCGATGCAAAAGCTGACGAAGGTGTCTTTGTGGGGTATTCAAATATTAGAAAAGCCTATAGAGTTTATAATTATAGACTCCAAAAGGTACATGAGACAATTCATGTCACGTTCGATGAATCAAATGAAGCAATCAACAAAAGACCAACCCTTGATTTATCTTCAGTTGTCCCAGTTGATTTTGGTGTATCTGATCAGGTTCATCAATCAGTTAGTACACCAGAAAATGTTTCCAAACACCAAGTCTTGGAACCAGTTAAGGTAAAGAAGAACTTCTGTGACACCTCATTCTATCCTTCTATCAGTTTTAACCTACCTGAAAAACTGGTAATTGGATCTGATGTGCGTGCCACAACAACATCAGAACCACTACAAGCTTCTCCAGTTCTTCAAGAGATACCTTTGTTTGAAGATAATCATGTTAACTCTTCAGTTGACAATAATGATGAAGTTGAAGTAGTTTGGACTGATTCTCCTCCTGTTGCTGCAACAGTTGGAGATCGTCAGGTGTCTTGCACTGATGTTGTATTACACCAACCTAGTCAATACACTAAATGGACTGCTGCTCATCCCATTGAGCAGATTATTGGCAATCCAGATAGTGGGGTTCAGACTAGAAGAGCCACAAGTGATCAATGCTTGAACGTCACCTTCTTATCACTAATTGAACCGAAGAAGATTGACGAGGCTATGGCAGATCCAAGCTGGGTTGAAGCTATGCAAGAAGAACTCAACCAGTTCGAAAGGAACAATGTTTGGGAGCTTGTTCCTTGTCCTCCAGGGTTAAAGAGAGAACCCATTGGAACGAGGTGGGTCTACCGGAACAAGATGGATGAAGATGGCAACGTTGTCAGAAACAAAGCTAGATTAGTTGCCAAGGGTTATTGTCAGCAGAAGGTGTTGATTTCGATGAAACTTTTGCTCCAGTTGCAAGACTTGAAGCCATCAGAATTTTCTTGGCTTATGCTGCTCACTTACAATTCAAGGTTTTCCAGATGGATGTAAAAAGTGCGTTTCTGAATGGCACATTGGAAGAAGAAGTGTATGTTACGCAGACTCCAGGCTTCATAAATGAAAAGCATCCACATTGGGTATATAGACTGAACAAAGCTTTATATGGTCTTCGACAAGCCCCAAGAGCCTGGTATGATACTCTAACTAAACATCTTCTCAAAAATGGTTTTCAAAGAGGTGCAATAGATAATACCTTGTTCATCTTGAAAGAAAAAGGTGATATCTTGCTGGTACAAATTTATGTTGATGATATTATATTTGGGTCAACTGATGATGGAATGTGTAAAAGGTTTTCAAAAATTATGTCTCAAGAATATGAGATGAGTTTAATGGGTGAATTAACATTTTTCTTAGGTTTACAAATTAAACAAACCATGGATGGTATTTTTATTAACCAAGAAAATATGTCAGAGATTTGTTGAGAAAATACAAATTTGATTCAATCCCATCAAAAACCACACCTATTTCAGCTCCATTAAATTTGGACTCTGACCCAAATGGAAAACCAGTGGACCAAAAAGAATATCGTGGAATGGTTGGTTCACTGATGTATCTAACTGCCAGTCGACCAGATATAATGTTTGCAACATGTTTATGTGCCAGATTTCAGGCAAATCCAAAAGAATCACACTTGCATGCTGTTAAACGCATTTTCAGGTACCTGAAAGGGTGCCCTAGCCTTGGTCTTTGGTATCCCAAAGGCTCAGGGTTAGATCTAATGGGTTATTCAGATTCAGATCATGCAGGTTGTAAGATTGATAGAAAATCCACAACTGGTGGATGTCATTTCCTAGGGGAAAACTGGTGAGTTGGACAAGTAAGAAGCAGACTTCAGTCTCAATGTCTACTGCTGAGGCAGAATACATTTCTGCGGCCAGTTGCTGTGCCCAGATTCTCTGGATCAAAAACCAGTTACTTGATTATGGCATGAAATTTACAAGAACCCCAATCTTTTGTGACAACACCAGTGCTATTGCTATATCTCACAACCCAGTGATGCACTCAAAGACAAAGCATATTGATATCAGGTATCACTTCATTCGTGATCATGTTATGAAAGGAGATATTGAAATACATTTCATCCCCACTGATAAACAGTTAGCTGATGTTTTTACAAAACCTCTTGATGAAAAGACTTTTAAACATCTCATCAGTGAACTGGGTATGTTAAATCCTCATTAAACTGAAGAGGCCCTTCAGTTGAGGATGGTCCAGGTGATCCTTGATTGGTTGGAGATTGAACGCCTTGATGTACTCAAAGACTAGTCATTGATCAAATGGATCACATTTTTAGGGGGAAAAAGACTCAAAATATTTTTCAAATAAATTATTGAAAAATGCAACTGAAGGTTATCAGTTGAAACTGGCATCTAAATTTTCTTTTGGTTGCTAGTTTGGTCTTGTCTCAAAATGGTGGTCAGCCAGATTTCATAACGTTGTGTTTTACTTGGTGGATACTTGTGACACGTGATGTTACTCGAGTACTAACCTCGCACTCACGAACGTCACCTGACATGTCTTACGTGTCAAGACTTTTGCCGAAATGTACTGCACTTTTATGGGTATTGGTGAAGTTAGTGGGTAAATGTGAATACCAGCCGTCGTAGCATTAAATGCTTGATGGGAAGTATTAAATATTTTTGAATTCTCAAAATTTTGGAAAATAACTTTTTACAAATTATTTCAAACTTTTGGAGACTAAAATATCTTTTCGTATATATTTTGGCAATATTTTTACTGCCTATATATACCCCCACCAATATATCCGTCTCATTTACTTCTCTCAAAATTCCTTCATTTACTCTTTCAATCATTCACAATTCGAGATCCTTTTCTCTCTTTCTTCTTTAAGTCCAAAACCCTAAATCTAAATTCACAAATGGCTCCTAAATCTTCTTCTTCTTCATCTCGTTCTCGTGATGTGAATCTACTCACTGCTGAGTACATTCCATCACAAAATGTTAATCGTGCCACTGGTGCTCCCATAAGCTCTAAGCTTATTAAACTAAATCCAAATAATCCAATGGCATCTCTTCAAGGGCTCCAGGCCGCTGACTCTCTTATCGGGAGAATCCAATCCTTTCTTCGGATTTCTCCCCTCAGCGATGCCTTCTCTTTGAATCCACACAAGCTATTCCATGATTACTTGTGTGAGTTCTGGTACACTGCCTCTCTTTCTGAGGACTGCTCATCCATCTCCTTTTCTCTAAAGGATGGGTCAGTCCCGTGTACCATCACCACTGGAACGTTGAGGGAAGCCCTTAACCTCAACTACTGGAGACATAATGAAACTCCAGTGGTGATTTCCTCCAATATCAATTTCCGCCAGGTCTTCCTTGATATGGGAAATAAGGAGATGGTGGAGGGGGATGTGTTGAAGACCAAGGGGTCCATTACAATGAAGGGGCTTTCACCATCCTGGAAGTTCTTTATGGTCCACTTGGTGGAAAGTTTGGGAGGGAGTTCTGGTGGATTGGACCAGATAAACTCCTTCCAGGCAGAAATGGCGTACTGCCTTTGGAATGGGCTGAGGGTGGATTTTGCAGGCATTTTGTTCAGAAGCCTGGTATTCAAGTTAAAGGGTAACAGGGGTCCTTGTGTTCCCTTTTCAAGGTTTCTGTCCCTTTGTTTTATTCAGATTCTGGGCAGAGACGAGTACAACAACACGCAATCCTCGTTCTCTGTGCCAGAACTGTTGAGGAATCTGGACAACCTGGTGTCCACTTCTGATGAAGTCCAGATGTCCCCGAGAATGATTTTTGCATTCTCTAAAACTGATGCACCACAATCTGGTGAATCAGAAAGGCAACTGGGCGGGCCTCAAAATAATGAGGGACCCACCGGTTCGTCTACTGAAGTTGTAACTGTGGCAGAAGCAGGAGTCCAGGCAGTTCCTAAAGCAAGAAGATCCTCTAAAAGCAGGAGATCAAGATCTGGACTTGCTGCACCTGACCAGTCACAATCTGTGATAGTGGTCTCTGAAGCCGCTGCCGATGATATTGCAACTGAGGATAGAGCAGTTGTGGTTGAGGCACCAGTCACCTCTGTCCAGGGAGAAGATGCTTCGGCAACGGATCCTCAAACTGATGATACCATTGAGGCAACTCAAACTGGTCATCAGGAGTCTGAACAACTTGTTCAGCCACCCCCAACATTTATGGATCTTGGCATAAATGAGGGTGTGTTTCAGCTTGAGTCTTCGGACTCATCTGAGACAGAATCTGACCAGGAGATGGCTGATGCGACTATACTTGATCAGCTCCCTTCTCTCCTTGGTCAACCCCAAGAACCACATGTTTCAGTTTCCCCAACTCATGTACAAAGCTTAGAAATACCTCCAATATTCACCTCTCGCCAATCACCTTCTTCTATGGGTGTGCCTAGAAATAGACACATCCTAACCCCACCGTCGCCGTCGTTCACACCTGAGCATTCTCAGCATGAACGCCACATTGAATCTCTTCCTTTCATTTCTACAACCCCTCCTCTTCTCTCTACTGATGCTACTGCAACTGGAGAACCAGATATTGTCATACCTCGTCCAGTTGCACCTGTAGCTTTCTCAGCTGGTCCAGTGACACCTTCTCCTCCGTCATTGGACAGCCAGTTCGTGTCTTTTCAAACCGATCTCTCGAACCTTCTTGCGAGGGTGGAAGAGATTCAAAAGACACTGGAGAAGAACACCAAGTCCCTCTCCAGGTACCACAAGGATCATCTGCAAAATATTAAAGTGGTTGACCTGGGGATTAACAAGTTCTCTGCTAATGAGGACTTGGTGTTTGGCAAGCTGAACGAGTTAGTGGAATCCTCCAATCAATTGGCAATATCTTTAAGGGAGGCATTCGCACTGACTCAATCTGGAGTCACATCCTCAATATCCAACCTGCTGAACAATACTGTCAGATCTTCAGAGGTTGATATTAAGAATCTGGAAAGGCAGGTGCAAGAGCTGTGTAGCAAACCTGGCCTAGATGTGACAGAGCTTGGGAGTCGGTTGGCCTCTTCAGTGGGTCTCAAGATCGAAGAAACTTTGGCTGCCAGTGAGAGTAACTTGATAGAAAAGGTGATATCTGAGATCACCAAGATTGCAGTGCCCCAGGTCGATCTCACTCCAATAACATCTGAGATTGATCGGTTGAGGTGCAGTCTGGATACGCTGGCTAGCAAAGTGTCTGAACATTCAACTGCCATATCTGATCTGACCACTGAAGTTGGCAAAGGAAGGGCGGTTGAGCCTGACAGTGCTCAGGAAGTCCCTGCAACTGGGCTCTCTTCAGATGATCTCTCCATTCTCAAACAAATTTTAAAGAGTCAAGAGCAGACAAGTGGAAATGTAATGACTCAATCTCAAGAGATAAATCATCTTTGGAGGACAGTTCGCATGCTTTGTGGAGTCTTCAAAGAGTGTAAGACAATGCAATCATGGCAGCCTCTAGATCGCCTGCCCTCTAGTCATGCTGATTTTGAAGCCATCAGGCAGGGACTAGATGCTGCCAAGGGGGAAAGGTCGGTACATGCCCCTCACACTCTTGTGAAGACTTCAAGTAAAGGGAAGGAGATTGTGATGGCTACCAGTACTGAGGCTGGTGAGCAAGGGTTTGAGGTGTTTGATGATGTGGTGGTAGGGAGTGTTGACAAGGGAAAGGCCATTGCTGATGAATCTTTGGAACCAGCCACCGATGCACCAATGTTGGAAACTGGCAATGTCGATTTGTTGCCTCCAGTTACTGAAAGCGAGAGCCAGAAATTAGCAAGAGTGGGATACCTGGTCAAGGAAAGGAAGAAACAAATGAAGGCAAACCAGTTTGAATCAAGAAAAAATCTTCCAACCCCTCTTGTTGATATCACTGATGCTCAACTCCTTGGCTTGACACTTGTTGAATACAAGAAGATCAAAGAAGATACAAGAATAGTCAATGCACTGAAGGAGATGCTTGAAGTAGAACTGGACAAACACTACCAGGATGATGAGGCTGAACTGGATGCAAAGTGTTTGAATGTATCGGTGGAAAAGGCCAGAGAGATCAGATCTGAAGGGATTCTCAAGAGAACTGAGCAGGTCAAGAAGGCGGTCACCAAAGTGTTGAATCCACCCAAGTCCAAAGGAAGAAAACAAAAGGCCTTACCAAGAGATGCAAATCTGAGGACTTGGGTAGAACCATGTGAACCCACAACAGATGATATTCGAGCTGCTACACAAAAGCTGAGCACGAGCAAAATCAAACTGACAAATGAATCTGAAGCTCGCACATATTTGTCAGATGTACAGCGTCGAAGGCACAATAGAGGCAGGATTACTGATGTTAAGGTTTCAATTAAGCCTGGTGCCAAGCATTTTGTTGTTGAGGTACAATACTTTGGTGGACCTAAAAGGACTACTGAGAACCCGGATGTCAATCAGTATGGTCATTCCGAGCATGTTGAGATGTTGAGGCTGTTGGAGGGGAGGCAGAGGAAGAATAAAGTTGAAAGAGGCTGGGAGTATGTATTGCAAAATCTCATCAAGTTCAAGGAAAACATTGAAGAAAGATTAGGCCTTGATCCTGAGGATACTCAGCCGATTTCATCAGTCTCAAAGAGAAGGAAAACTGGCGAAGGGCCATCTGTTTAAGTTTTCCTTCTAACTATTATCTGCTTGTAATTTTGTGTACTCTCTTGTAATTTATTTGAAATTGTATGTATATACAAGTTGCCAGATTGTAACCTACAAGTAAGATATCTGATAAGATCTACAAACACTTAAAACAAAATCCAAGACATTTGATGATCTATAAAAATGTCTTGGAAACTTAATAGGTCTTATCAAATTCAAGTATTTCAAACTTAAACTTGTATAGAAACAAGTTTGAAAATACTTGACAATATTTCAGGACAATTAGGGGGAATTTGTTAGGTCCAGTTTTAACTAAACTGGAGCTCTCCAGTGACATCTGGAGAGCATGAGGAATTGTCCGAAATATTAGAAGTCCAGTTGCATTGTACAGGTTTAGCAACTGATGACTTCCTCCAGTTGAGATCAGACGACTAGAATCTGAAGACCTTCCAGTTGAAGTCAAAGACAACAAATGGAAAATAGAGATTGGCAATGGCAGCGAAGCCCAGTTGACAATCTACCAGATCAATCAACTGGAGAATCCTCCAGTGTAAATGCTCTTACAAAGCTTTACACTGATTACGAGGAGGACCTTTTTTACTCTACATCCTTTTAACCGGACAATGATATTGTCTTTGGATAAAGATACAAAGATGTAGAGTGGTTGAATAAAGTAACCTTTTGTCTTACTTTATTTAACACACACAAAGGATTATTTAAACAATACTTTTGTGTGCTGTCAACCATATTTGTACATCGAAGTTGAGATCCCCATGCTCAATCTTCGACTATAAATAGAGGTCCTTGCACAAGCTGTTTCAATAACTTTGCAAATACAAATATTCTGCAATATTGGTGAACTTGTGCAATATTCTCTCAATCGCAAAAAGAAACATTTCACAACTCTAAGTGTTTCGATTGTTTAGGAGAATTTCCAAGTTTAGATCAATTGTAATTCATGGGTTGTTAGGATATTTACATTCTTGTATTATCTTGGTTCCGCAACAACCTTGTATTTTATTTAAACAGTAATAAATAAAATACACTTGAAAATTACATATTGTCTCACCAGTTTATATGCTCGTCATTTATATTATTGCATGTATTAACATTCTGTCACTTTAATACTTAATTCCAGTTAACCTGGTACACGATCAAACTAAACTGGTCACATCCAGATTAATTGATCGTGTTGCAAAGTTCACTCACCATCGACATAGAGGTGTCTTCAGCACCCATCTAGTGATAGTTGGGACTAATACGAGCATTTTCAATCAACTTTGAATATGAGACAATGCCATTCTCATTTTTCCATTTTCAAATCTTATTTAAAAAAAAAACCCATTTCAAACATAAAATGATTTTTAACAGAACTAGTGTTATACCCGATCATTGACTCGGGATAACAACCGAACATAGATTTGAATGCAGGCAATTAATTGTAACACGCCAACTGTTACCATTAGACACAAAAACACATCGTTAAACAATACACGTTAATCTTAAAACATAAAACTTTGATGACGAAATATAAATTTGCAATGTTTTTGGAAGATAAAAATAAGAAGCTTAAAACTTTGATTGTGAAAATTATAATTGATTAAAGTTGTATCACATGAATCGTTAAACTTTAATGGTAAAAATAAAAAATCTTAAAAGGATTTAGTGGTTAAAGTATGAAAAACTAAAATATTACCACCCTAAATAAAATTAAAAATTGAAAAAACAAAAACCAAGAAGTTAAGTTAACATCTACACAACACGCTAACTTAAACACTAAAATTGGAAGGAAAAAAAAAACTAAGTAGGCAGGCTGCTGAGACAACTGCCAACCAGCTGCTTCACTATTCACGCGAAAGTGTTAAAAGAATTTATTGGTTAAAGCATGAAAGACTAAAATATTGTCAAGCTAATTAAAAGGGAAAAAAACCTCAATAAGTTAAGCTAACATCTACACAACACGCTAACTTAAAAACTAAAACTAAAAAGAAAAAAAAAACTAAAGAAGAAGACTGAACCAACAGCCAACAGTCAACTAGCCTGATTCATTATTCAAACGAATTTTCTTAAGAAGAACAAGGGGATAACTTAGAGCATGCTGCCAGCTTAAGTTTTTAAATTATGTAATTATTTACTTTTTCTAGCAACAATATATTTTTTTTTAATGAAAAATAGATAGTGTTAAAATTTAATGTGAAAGGGTTTTCACTCAATTTGAATATGAAACAATACCATTCTCATTTACTCATTTTCCCCAAAAACAATTCACTATTGATAACTTGAAAAAAGAAAATCAAAAAATATATCAAATACAAAATACATGTACTGATAAATTATTCGAATTTATATAAAAAAGGATAATTTAATATATGCCATTGATAAGTCAAATAATATCATATTTGCCCAATTTAATTTTGAAATATCATATGTGTCACTCTTATACACTTAAATATCAAATATGCTACTCTTAATACACTCAAATATCAAAGGGAATAACAAATGTGCTGTTAGAAGCATGCTTCTAGCATGATTTTGTGAGGGGAGATGATTTTGTATTTACACATGTGATTTTTAGGGGGAAAGATTGTGAGGGGAATTGAGAAGCATACATGCTTCTAACAACATATTTGTTTTTCCCAATATCAAATATGTCATTGTTAAGTAAAAAAAATCGTGTGTGCCCAAATACATTATTATTAAATGTTATATATGTTGTCAGTATTTTTGAAATATAGCTAACATGTCTTTATCAAATACTTTAAATTCATCATTAAATTTTAAATTCAAATTTATCTTCTCTCTTTTAATTCATGAGTTTTCTTGCATCAAATGTCGTGGAGACTAATTAGTAAGCAAAAATATAAAAGCATCACATATGGTTGAGTCGCTTACAAACCATGATCGCAACACTTACTATGTACCATGAATTGAAATGAATAACGGATTTAAAAAGATCAATCAATATAATCATGTCGGTAATGTTGAATTAAATGTACATGGTTTGGAAAAAAACCATGGATTGAACTATAAAAACAAAAGAAAATACGTGTGTAACTGTGAATTTCAAAATTTTCATTAATAATATTTTAAAAAATTATGTTTTATTTTGACTAAATTAATTTAATAGGGCATATATGATATATTTCATTGACATATATGGTGTTTTTCAAATTTAATAATAGAAATATATGATATTTAATTTTTTTTTTAACAACGGCACATTTGATAATTAGTAGATTGGAAATAACATTTATGATATTTTGTTACTTAATAATAGCATATTTGATATATTGATAAATTAGAAATGACATATATGATATTTTAAAATTTAATTGGATAAATATGATATTTTCTAACTTATCAATGACATATATGAAATTTTTCAAAAAAAAATGCATTATAGTCTGGGTTTAAATCATGAATGTGAATAGAGTTTTATGAAATCCCAAGAGAAGTCAATAGTTGGGTACTAGATCCCTTCTTAGTGGAGGAAAAGATCAATGGCGGATTTTTATAAAGTATCCACGAACAATCAAATTCAATTGATTATAATGGCGTCTAAATACCATGGACTCACCCAAACAATCTTCCAATACAGTCTCGATGAATTTAACATTGTTCGTATGTAAAAAACCAAATTTCACACAAAACATTACCCAACATCTAACAAATTGTATAAAACATTAAAGATAACCCTTGTTTTTTTTATCTAATAGTAGCCGTAAGAAACTTAGAATAATCTCAATACGATTTTTTGTTCTTCTAACTTTCGGTCAAACGAAAAGATATTATTATGTTAAAAATCTTATTTAATTGAATCCACCAAAGCTTCTATTTGAAAAAAAAAAAAAAAGAGAATTCAAAATGAATAATGACTTGAAGGAGCATTTTGAGGTTTTATTTTGGTTAGACTTTTAATTCTTAAAAGATTATATAAATACCTCTTTAATAATATGGTTGGAGTATTTAAACTAACTTTTAGTTATTTCACACTTTTAAGTTGTAAATCAATTGTCGCTTAAAAAACTTCAAAAGGAAAAAAATATATTCTATCATAAAACTTACTTAAAACAATAGTTTATATTTTCAACTATGAGCTATGATTATTTTACAATCATTAATACTACATTATAAAACGTTTGATTACATCTCATTTATGAAAAAAAAAACTTGATTTATCAAAGTTACACATCTGTCTTATTTATAAATTTAAATATTTTCACCTAATATAATTATATTTTCTTTAATGAAATTATTTATAACATAAAATTTTCATCCTTTAAAATAACTACATCTTCTTTTCGTTAGTTCCTTTTACATCAATAACTATGCCACTATCGCAACCATCATCCGTCACTTTCACCACCATCACTACTACACATCGCATCGACCTATGACTAGTATTACTAAAAAATGTCCTTTTAAGATTTAATTATAACTATACTATTTAATTAAAAAAAAAATCTCTTATTGAAAGTTACATGAAGAAATTATCTAAAATACCCCAATGATTAAAGTCATTTATCTTTTAAAATATCGGCATTAACCTTACATCACATACTTTACATCAGTTATCCATACACCGCCTCAACCGCTAACAGTCGCTCCCAACATCACACCGCTGTCGTCATGACTACCACCCGATTTGCACGGATATAAAAATAATAGGGATAAGTGCCTGGAAATGTAACTAAGTATGGTCAAATGTCTATTGTAGGAACCAACAATCAGTTTTGGATATTGTATGGAAGTAACTTGGTAAAAGAGTCTAAAACATTAAAAAGTGATTTGTTCCATCATTAGCCGGTAAATACTTAAGTGCATGGAAATGTAACTAAGTATGGTCAAATGTCTATTGTAGGAACCAACTATCAGTTTTAGATATTATATGGAAGTAACTTGGTAAAAGAGTCTAAAACATTAAAAAGTGACTTGTTCCATCATTAGCCGGTATATACTCTATTTTCTTTTTAATTATTTCCGACGTGGAATATGTGAGCTGGTGGCGACTGAACCTGTAATCTCATACTCCTGTATCTGATAACTGTAAGAATCGGGTCTACTTGCTTTCCTTTACACAACTCAACAATTTTGAATTGCCTTTTATTCCGTCTCTCTCGTAGCAAATATACACAAGCAACAATACAACAATAATTATCCTATGTATAATACCCCTTTATTCATCTTGCATTCCTGTACAATGAACCAAGCTATCACATTTTATTAACTGTTAGGAGTATTCAAGAGATGACACTTACTTTTAACAGCCTTCCCAAAGATACTTAGTATTTGTGGTCAAAGAATATACGAGGAATTGAATCTTGCATATTCTGACATAGAAAGCAATTGCAATAAAATTTAAAAAATTGAAAAAATGAAAAATTAGGGTTTTTGGTTTTCCCCCTTTCTATATTTGCTACAAAACATGAATTACTTGTAGATAAATGAAGGACATACCTTGATATAGCAGTGGAAGAGTTAAATAGACATCGATCGAAGACGAATTTTGGATTTCGTATATATGTTGTATGTGTGGATTTGGTTTGGAATTGTCGTGTGTGTGTAAAAGTGTGTGTGAAATGAGAAACTGATCCAACGTTTGTTTTTATATGTAAGTTAGTTTTTGTTGTTATTTGCCAACTCACATATTCCACGTCGGAAATAATTAAAAGAAAATAGAGTATTTACCGGCTAATGATGGAACAAGTCACTTTTTAATGTTTTAGACTTTTTTACCAAGTTACTTCCATACAATATCTAAAACTGATAGTTGGTTCCTACAATAGAAATTTGGTCATACTTAGTTACATTTTTGGGCACTTATCCCAAATTAATATTAAAAGGTGTTAAAATGTATCTTTCTTGAGATAGTGACATTTTTGTCAATTTAATTCAAATAATTCATACATCAAAATAGGAAAAAAGAAAAAATATGAAAAAAGGGAACACATTCACATACACTCAACTCAGATAAATATCCCATTACTAACGCTTTCTTCTCTTTATATCTCTTTCTCTCTCTCGATCACCATTTATCATTTCATTTTCTTTATCCTGTTTCTTCACTTTTCTATATCACTTTCTTCAAAACTATATTAAGGTCAGGACCCTTTTGTGTTACATAAATCTTTTTAGGATTTTCTTTTTATGTCTCTTTAAATTACATGTAGATATAATATTTATTTCATATATGATGATCTCTGTTTTGACTTTTGACAGATACATGTTTGATAGTCTTATAAAGTTGTCTAGATTCTTTGCTCTGTTTTATGTTATATGCTTTTGGTTTTTATATGTATCTATATCTATATATCTCTTTGATGATCTTGTGCTGGTGTATAATTAATTCATAGCAAACATTTGTTAACTAGAAATAATGAAATATATTAGTACTATAATAATTCACTATCATTTTTGTGTGACATTTCTTACATATATCTATACTATATTATAAAGTGGATTCCTCAGTCTAAATTTTAAGATTCAACATTTGCTTTCCTAAAATGCCCCTTCTATCTATTTTATATTTATCTAATATAACTATATTACCCTTTCTCTCTCATCAAATATCAACCAATCATACATTTTCTCTCTCCTCCATGATTCATTTATTCCTCCGGTTCATTAAAAATTTTTTTATCTCAAAAACCGTAAATCGATAAATTATAAAAATTATATGGGTGCTCATAAAATTTCGTGCTCTTTCATTAGAGATAGAGCTGTCATTCATTAGAGATAGAGATGTCATTCGATATACTTTCGACGAATTTTTAAATATGAGGGCGGAGCCCATACGGTTAAGACATTTGACTATGACTCTTTATAACCTATCACACTCTATGACCTATCACCTCACCATCTCACCGCCGCAAAGCGCGGGTACTTGCTTTCGTATATCATAGCAAATATTTATTCACTTTTTGGCCGGAGGTCCTTTTGGGAGCATTAGGTAGAGGTACCGAGATAAGACTGTCTACAGTACACCTACCCTGTACCCCACTTATGTCGGGATTGGATACAATAGTTTTTCTTGTTGTGTTTTGTCCATATATAGAAGGCGACCTAGTGGTCATGACACTTGATGGCTTCACAAGCGGTCTCTGGTTTGAATATCACTAGGTAACATCTCCGTGGTGAGAAATCGTTTGGAATGGCCACGGGATACCCAGATAGGCCGTTTAAATCTTAGTCAAATGACTCGCTCTCAACGCGAAATATGAACAAGGAAAACTGCATCCGTTTATATATTTTTGTGTAGAAATATATGTTATGACTAGAAAATCATTAGGTGCAATTTTGTTGCTAAATATCCCATAAATGTAACAGAAAAAAGGATTGAATTTGTCATATCAGCTACCGTTACTTAAAATTGTAGTAAATTGATTGTAAAAAGTTTAATAAGAGTTGGTTGTGATTGTGTACTAGGTTGTTGTGGAATAGGACATGTGGTACACGAATTATTTATACACATGATGATATTATTGATAATGTACTATGATAGGCATGTGATCAAATTAACATATTTAGTGTGCACTTATTGTACCTCGTGGGTGTTAATTGTATGTTAATAAATATGGTATTGTTTGTTTGGGTCCCATCGGAATTGAAACATGAAATGAAAAGTGGGTCTGCCGTTGTATTTTTATACGTAGTAGTTTGTAAATCATGATTTGGTAAGTTGGTGTTTTGGATATTTGTTAACAGGTATGATGAGTTCTTTACAAGGTCCAGTTGTTTGCCCCTCTATGCATAGGAAGCAAGGAGGGGCTTGTAGAGTACCTGTAGTTAACGGGGGTTTATCGAAGGCTAAAAGTCTTAGAAGTGAGATTTGGGGATATAGAGGTGTTTATAGCTATCGGGTGCATATGCGTGGTCAACCTAAGCTAAAGACCATTATGTGTACTTTTAGTTCGTCCTCAAATGGCAATGGTAGTATGGCGGAAAGTTTCAATGAGAATGACTCGGATTATGTTGAATCTAGTGTTGTGGAAGCTGGTAAGAAATCTATGTTGTTTTTAAGTAATTTGATTTTGTTTAATGCTAATTTGTTTTTCAATTACTAGTCAGTTATACAGGATGTTTGGATATGATCTTTGAAAGTGATTATATGACATTCATATACCAGAATCAGATAATTTGCTTCTCCAAGTTGAAAATACAGGACAATCAACTTTTTTTAGTTTTGGAAAATCTAATGATTTTAAGAAGTTAATGGGTAAAATGACCAAAAATGGGTAATCTGGTTAAAAATCAGAGGCATAATACTGTTAAACGGGATTACAAGTTTGAAATTTTGTTAAATAAGCTAAATAGGTAATTTGTTCGACATTTTAAGTTGCAATAACCACATAATCATGTGTAAAATGCAAATCTAAACACCCCCTCTAGCCAATTAGCCATCATTGTAACTTGTAACAAAGAACAATTTAATCTTGTTTCTGTCGTTCTGAACGTAAATTCTATGGTTGTTTCGCAGTATTTACTTCACTTTTTGTTACTTTGATTTTCTATACAGTTGAGGTGAAGAGCGGGCCAGAGGGGTTCTTGGTTAAAATGAGGGATGGCAGGCATCTAAGATGTGCACATAACAATCCCCAAAATGGGCATCTTCCTGATTATGCTCCACATCCTGCAATTGTTCTGAAGATGGAAGATGGAACAGGCCTTTTACTTCCAATAATTGTTTGTATGTACATCTTTTGATCTCCAGATATTCAATTTGTCAGTTTGGTAATGCTGGACATTTTGTTATGGATTTACATACATAGGCTCTTTCTCATATTATTAAATTTTTTTTTGCAGTGGAGATGCCTAGTGTACTGCTCATGGCAGCAATTCGGAATGTTCAAATTGTATGCTGATATTTTGTTATGGATTTCTATCTGTTTTGACTTTTATTTTTTTTGCCTTTTCCTTTTATTTTATGTTTTTTGAATAATAGGAGTTATTTTTGTTGTGTTTCAGGCCAGGCCAACTATGTATCAAGTGGTGCGGGAAATGGTCGATAAGATGGGTTATAAAGTAAGTCTTCTACTGCTTTCATGTAGATATGGCAACTTTGATCCATTTATATTTGAATTTGTGGTCTAGATTATGTTTTATCTTTAATGGGTGAAACATGTACCAAAAGGGAAATGGGTCAAGTGGGACAAAAATTGCCCAAAATGTAGATTACTACTAAAGTCAACATGGCCAACAAGTGTTACTGGTTTTGACCATTACCCTCCATGCCAACTCGTCCAATCTTAACTCCATTTTCTTGTCATTAATTTGGTTTATGTTGTATGCAGGTCAAGCTTGTCCGAGTTACCAAGAGAATACATGAGGCGTATTTTGCTCGATTATATCTCACAAAGGCATGGACCTGAAAGAACAATTAGTTTAAGAATTAGACATTTAATTCACATATATTTATGAAGCTTGTCAAAACTCAAATGTTGCTGATGATGTTTTTAGGCTGATGATGAAAGTGAGTGTGTTAGCTTTGACCTTCGTCCGTCAGATGCCATTAATATTGCTGTCCGGTGCAAGGTACGTTAACTTAATCATAAACACAAAGTTCTACTTTTGAACATTAATATGGAGTATTTCATTACATGAGGGAAGATTTAATAATGCTATTCTCTTATACAAGTTCAGGTTCCAATACAAGTGAACAAGTTCTTGGCGTATAATGATGGTATGAAGATTGTTGAATCTGCAAAGCCTTCATTTCAAGGATCTTCTTCAGATGGTTTGTTATTTAAAGAATTGGACAGGTAACTAATTTATGGGTTATTATTTAAGCAGAGATGGATATTGAGCTGTAAATAGTGTTTGGAAGTTGTAATAACTAATAATCAGATAAAATCTTGTTGGATTAAATAATATGAAGAATTGTCTTTTAACAAAAACTGACATACTTGTCGTTATGTATGGTGTACAAGTATATCATATTTAGCTCAGAACGAAAATCCAAATATCCCTAGAAGAGTATAAAAAAGTGTAACCTGATTGAAGAAAGGACATTTTTATGAATATGCTTGAAGTTCAGTTCATCTATATGATTCTGAGTTATTATTGTGGTTATCATGCCAGACTATTTTTGAGGTTCTTTAAGGTTTGATACTTGTTCTTAATTTTGAAAGAAGCTAACCAAGAGTTTATGATGACAGGCCAAATGGCCAGCCCTGTGTTGAGACCAAGGAGTTTAATCTAGTTCGGAATATGCTTGTTGCTGCAGTTGAGGAACGCTACAGAGATGCCGGTGTGTTTTATTTTTTGTTGTTACACATCTTATTGTTCACAGGCTTTAGCTTGAAGTGTCAAGTTCGACCCGTTTACGTATGAACTGGTAAAATGCGTACAATAAATAAAGATTATCCGAAATGAAAACAGGTCACATGGGATGAAAGGAATTTGCACGGGTCCGAACCGGTCAGGCCCGTGCAATCGTGAAACCTGCCAACGCAACAAAATCGAACCCGTGACCCGCCCCCACCCTATTGGGAGGGTCGGTTCGGGTTTGGTTATCGGGTTTAAGGGACATTTGTTCATCACAAGTCAAAACCCGGCCCGAAACCCGGCAGTGCAACAAAATCGAACCCGTGACCCCACCAGTTACCATATCGGGCTGGTCGGTTCAGGTCGGGTTTTGGGCCGGGTCATATGCTCAACAAAACCTCCTAGATAATTTTTCAATCCAAAATTGGTTTCTAAGACTATTAATATAAGTTTGTAATCATATCCGACAGTAGAATGTTACGTCTGCTCACTACAATCTGTTTTGATGCTTCTTACAGCCCAATGGAAGGATAAGCTCACTCAACTCCGATCCAAGAGGAACTGGGCGTAACAGGTAAGGGAATTCAATCATTGAGTATATCCTATATAAATTCTATATTTTCCTATTGATGTCACTTTTTGGTTCGAATATACTAGAAACCTGTTTCCTTTCAACTGAAATACCAATAAATTATTAAGGAGCATCTTTTTCCCTCACCCTTGCTATCAATCTCAGACGTCAATACCCCAAAATAAAGTGGGCAAACGGGCGAATTAGGCAGGTTAAATGGGTCACAGCTTAAAATAAATCATTTTTTGTGTGTAGGGGTTGAAACAGGCCCGGGTTGGGTTGTCTTGTAAGCAATTCTTTGTTTCTTATCCAAAATCCTTTATGGAGATCAGCAGATATATTATGGTCAAGTAAATGGTATTATTACAAAGATAAAAAAAGGGTAAATTCTCGGGAACCCTTTAGTCCCGTAGAGGAGTTTTCCCTCTCAAGCTAGCGACCCTGCAACGCGCCTGACGGTGAGACCCCATAAACCTTGGTTGGTTGAATATGCTTTTGCAGGGATTCGAACCTGGGTGGTGTTCCCACCAAGTTGCTTTTTAGGGGGCAAATGGCCACTAGGTTGTAACCCAGATGGTTTATTATTACAATGATGGTCTAAACCATCGAATAAAAAGATCAGAAGGGGTTGAACTATTAAGAGGTAGACTTTAGGTGATGTACAACCTGTTTAATTTGATCGCCCAGTCCCCCCTTCTATCTATTTGTTGTTTGACCAGTTATTACATAAAGCATACAGCAAATAAACCCTTTCACAAGTAGATAGATGGCCCAAAATTGTGTTGTATTTCACAAAATGAGTGTTTTTTAAACCCCTAATTCGTCGATAACAGTTTTGTGTTATTTCTGTATTCGTTGCAGGAGGAAGAATCTGTACATAATTGGTCTCTCAAAAGTAATTATTACGCGAAGCTTTTAGTCTAATATGTATCAAGGGTTGTAAATATGTGTTGTAAACTGTAGCACGATACAACTGTCGTGGACATTCCTATTTTAGCTTCCTTGGTGCGAAACTTTGCTCATTTGCATTGTTCCATCACTGCTCTAAGAAAAAAAAGCTAAAACCATCAAAGTGTCGATATATCAAAGGCTTGTTTGGGATTCACATATTTTTAAGAGCCTGCTGTTTATAAAACAACACTTGACAGACATGATGAAATGTTAAATTCTTGGAAAAAGTGTGTTGGTTTTTGAAGAAACAGTTGGCCCTCTCTAGTTTATCAAACCTAAATGAGCAATCACTAACCACTTTCGCATCTAAAGGTTTGTTGAGGTCGTGTTCATGGTTCGAGAGTCGATCTCTCTTATGTCTAGTCACTTTATTCCTTGGTTAATCCAATGGTCACGACTATTCCCCAAGTAGCTGTTTACCATCTAAGGGTGCATGTCTACGCCTGCTTGTGCCTTATTCATATAAAGAAGCGATCTGTACACCTATTTTGTAATTTTTGAATAAACTCATATATAAGATGCTAGAATCATGTCTTTGCTGCACACATTTTGTAACCGTTTCAAGAAAGTATAATTTCGCTCAAAGCTCTATAACAATGTACATATCAAGGCCAGATTGATTTATAACCAGTGCTAGCTTAGAGTAAGTTCCAATTTTTTATTTTATTTTTGAGCAAAGGTATCACTATCTACATCTAATATTTTCTACCCCGTATTTGACGAAATTGAATATTGTTGTTGTTATCTATAGTACTACATAAATCATTTGCGTGGGGGTATTTCTAGTTGTCAATAGTGATTTACGTATTGGTATGAAAGCACATCTTGCAATAGTGCAACTATATGGTTCACAATGATGGTTATAGTTCACAATGATGGGCAACACCTCAGAGTTTCATATAATCAACATGTATATCCCATAGAATTTTCCCATACGGCAAATTTTATTATAAGTGAGTTCTATAAAGGATAAGTATCAGTAATAACGTCGACAAGAACGACTCATAAATAATTAGGGAAAAATATCCGTGGATGTATGTTACTTGTCTCCAATTACTATTGTATGAAAGACTCTTTATTTTTGTGTATTGTATGAAAGAATAACTCGTATATGAATATTGTATGTAAGAGGTGACCGGATGGAGTATTAACCGGTAAACAACTTAATAAAAAATGGTGACGAGGCATATATATTTACACGTGCTATTTAATTATATAAATGAACAATGCGAGTCAACATATATATAAATGTAACAACCACAAAAAAGTGATTCATTTCTCCCGTTTTTTTTGTTCTTCTTCTCTTTTCTCTCTTAAACACTCAAACATAAACCACAAAACCCAGATCGTTTCATGTGTAATATTTAAGGTACGTTTCAAATACAGTGATTACGTTTTGTTATCTTAATTTACACTAATTAGTAAATACGGTTTTTATCTAAAGAAAAAAGGGTTTTTATATACAGTAATTTACTGGTTATTAATTTGGGGGTTTCAACTTAGGGTTTTTTGTACAACAAATCATGGGTTTGAATATGGTTTTTTCAATTAGGGTTTTTAATATGGGTTTTATTTGGGGGTTTTCATCATTTATGCTTTCAAATTAAAATTAGGGTTCAATCTACAGTAATTTTTGGTAATTAATTTGGGCTTTTCAATTATGTGGTTTCTATTTAAAATTAGGGTTCAATCTACGATGATATCTGGTAATTAATTTGGGGCTTTTGAATTACGTTTTACGATTTAAAATTAGAGTTCAATGTACAGTAATTTCTGGTAATTAATTTGGGGCTTTTCACTTACGTTTTATAATTAGCTGTATTTTTTGTTTTTTTATTTATGTTGTAGTGATGGGAGAGCCTAAAGTGTTCACCCTAAACATCCATCACGATGGTATGTTTCTATTTAATCCACTGCGGTATGTTAATGGTCGGGAAGATGAAATTGAGACTGTACAGAGGACTCGACGTGAGTTGGTACTCTTCCTAGAGGGTGTAATTGGTAATTTGATAGACTGATTTTGAAACGTTTTATGATCTGGCTGATACATATGGTACAATGCAAGTTTATTGTGACCACTTGGGTGTACAGTTGGATAACTTTATCCAGAATGACAAAGATGATCCAGAGGAGATAAAGGTAGAAGCACATAAGGAAGGCTTGTATGATACTGAGAATGAAAATAAAGTAGATGATGAGGGTGAAAACAATGTTGGTGGTGAGGAGACTGATGTCAACAATGTTGGTGGTTAGGAGACTGATGACAACAATGTTGGTGGTCAAGAGATAGGAAACAATGATGAGGTTCAGGAAGAGGATGAAGATAGTGATGAGGAATATGTTGCAGAGGATGAAAATGATGATGCTGGGTCTATTGCTTCTTTAGACCACTTAAGTGAGGGGGAGGATGAAGTTAGGAGTGTAAGACAAGGAAAGCCAATTGCAAAGATTCCCAAACCCAAAGACTTACCCAGGATTGATCCAAATTATGTTGGTGGGCACAGTCATCTTAATGACAGAAACATCATACAACAGGAACATGATGAATTTCTTAAGGATCTTGTTGAAGCACTGACCTCTAAGAAAACTGGGGAAGAATATGAAGACCCACTGCAGCCACCTCCTGAACCTGTTCCAACTTTTCCTGTGCATGACAAGGCAACACATTGGAGATTGAAAGAACCAAAGGTAACTTACTTTATTACTGCATAATTTTTTTATATTAATTGATAATTTGTTTATTACTTTATTACTGCATCATTTGTTTATATTAATTGATAATTTGTTTATTACTTTATTACTGCATAATTTGTTTATTCTAAAACAATATGAATGTAATTGTAGGTTGGTGAGAAATACAATAATGCGGAAGACTTGAAGGAATGTCTCACTTACTATGGACTTGCAAATGGATACTCTTTGTGGTTTGAAAGAAGTGGTAGTGACCGTTTGATTGCAAGATGTGGCAATAGGCCACCAAGACTTAAAGATGAAAGTGTGGGAAAATAGAAGAAAGATGGTGTGCGATATCAACCAAAGCCACAGAATTGTAATTTTAGGCTGTATGCTACTTGGATGTCTAAAGAGAAGACTTTTCAAATCAGGACAATGAAAGGTGAGCAACAAGCTAGGAACTTCAAATTTGGGACTTTAATTAATTATAGATGGATAGGCAGACATTTTGCAGATAGGATAAGGCAACAACCAGACATAAAAATGTCTGTAATGCAGGAGTTAGTGATGAAAAAATACAAGTGTTTTGTAACTCATACACAATGCAAAAGGGCAAGATCATGGGCATTGACTGAATTTGAGAAGTCATTAGAGGAACACTATGCTCTACTTAGGCCATATGGTGATGCATTGTTAAGAACAAATCATGGGTCTACAGTCAAGCTTGGTACAACACAGAACCCAGATGGAAAGGTGTATTTTGATAGATTCTATGTCTGTTTGGCAGCTTTGAAGTTAGGTTAGAAAAGAGGGTGTAGGCCTATAGTAGCACTGGATGGTTGTTTTTTGAAAACTTCATGTACTGGTGAGTTGTTGACTGCTGTTGGGAGGGAAGACAATAACCAAATTTATCCAATTGCCTGGGCCATTGTATCTGTTGAAAATAAAGATAACTGGATATGGTTCTTGAGCTTGCTTGAAGAGGATCTTCAGTGTCCAGAAGGTGATCAACTAACTCTAATGTCAGACCAACACAAGGTAATTCAAATACTTCAATTTACTTTCAATTATACTTTAAACACTTTATTTTAAATGAAGTTAATTAATTTCATAAATTTGTAGGGTCTAATTGAAGCTGTTAAGGAGGTTATGCCTAGAGCAGAACACAGGCAGTGTGCAAGGCACATTTATGAGAACTTTAAGAAGATATACAGTGGTGAACACTTCAGGAGCTTTTTTTGGAAGGCATGCAAGGCTACTTATCCTGCCCAGTTTGAGGAGGCCATGAAAGAGGTTAAGGTAGCTAATCCTAATGCCTTTAAATACCTAATGGATAGAAACCCCAAATCTTGGTCTAGGGCCTTCTTTTGGTTACACACAGGTTGTGAGGCTGTTGAAAATGGGTTTAGTGAATGTTGGAATTCTGTTTTGCTTAAAGTTAGGAATAAGCCAATAATAACCTTGCTAGAATCATTAAGGGTCATAATAATGATAAGGTTGGAGGGCATTAGAGAGTTAAGTGCTAAGTGGGTTAATGATGTGTGTCCTGCTATTAGAAAGAAAATGGATTTAATTAAAAATGAGAGGGGTAACTAGTTGGTTATTAATGCTGGATGTAACAAGTTTGAGGTTAGGAATTACAAATACTCATATTGTATGGACACAGAATCAAGGAGTTGTGATTGTAGGTTGTGGGAACTCAGTGGGATCCCTTGTGTGCATGCTGTGAATGCCATATTCAAACTAAATCAGGAACCTGAAGATTACATTTCAGGTTGGTTTAGGCTAGATATGTATAGAGAAGCATACAACCAGTGCCTTATTCCTGTTGGTGGCATGGACACATGGCAAATAAACCCTGACCACAATGTGCCATTGCCCCCAAGGCCTAGGAATATGCCTGGTAGGCCCAAGAAACAAAGAATCAAAGCTGTACATGAACCCAGGGTAAGTCACAACAGAGTCACAAGGCATGGTGCCATTATGACTTGTTCCAAATGTTGGCAACAAGGCCATAATATGAGGGGATGTAAGAATGGAGCTGTTCCAAGGCCTGCTCATATTAAGAAGCCAAGAAAAAAGAAGACAACAAAGGTTGGACAGGATGAAAGTGCAACTGGAGGGCATACTAATCAATCATCTCAAAGAATGCAGAGTCAGTCAAGTCAAAGAAACAACAATGAAAGCCAAGGCCAAGGACTGCAGAATCAGTCATGTGAAAGAAACAACCATGAAACTACTCAATCATCACAAAGAAACAACAATGAAACCCAAGGTCAGAATAATAGCCAAGGATTGCAGAGTCAACCATAAAAGAGAAACAACATTCAGGCACAAACTGAAGGTAACAGTCAAGGAATGGGGAGTCAACCATCACAAACAAGTAACCAAGATAATGATATCTCAAAAAGAAGAAGGGTTGCAGTAAACTTGTTTGGGAATTCTGAGCCAGTGATCACTAATTCATGGGCTAGTGTGGCTGAAAGGTTGAGTGAGAAATCTCAAAGTCAGTCTCAACCAGTGACTAATAACCAACCAATCAGTCAAGACATGCAAACTCAACCCATGTCAATGTCACAGCCTGTTCAGAGAACCATCCAAACTGACCAACCATCAAGTCCAGTTAGGATACAAAGGCAGTTATCAGTCACCCTAGGGAGAAAGGTTGGGGTTACAAAAGATGGCTTCAAAATCCCAACACATGCATCAAAAGGTTTTGGTAAGTAATTAACCTAATTTTTGTGATTGTTTTAATATATTTTATACATTAATTTTTGTGATTGTTTTAATATATTTCCAACACATGGATTTAATTTTTGTGATTGTTTTAATATATGCTTTAATATATTTTATACATTAATATTTGTAGAAACTGGTTATATAAGAAATGGTTACATAAGAAGTAGGAATAAGTTAGGGATCAAAAGAGGTGGAAACTCATTTGGTAAGAACAGGGGGGGGGGTCATAGTGTTGCTTTTGGGAGGACAATGAGTTGGTTAGGAAGTGGAATTGGTTCCAGTGGCACAATGATGCAACAAAGCAGACCACAAAGTGTTGAAGAAAGGATCACAGTATGTGCACCAAGAAGGCCTAATGATGGAGTTAATGCAAGACAAGAGTCTGTGCATCAGTGATGTGTGAAATCTAGCTTTAACAAGATTTACCGAAAGACTGACTACTACACACTCACAGGCAGTGTACCTGATCGCATGCAGTACAGTAAAAACTGGTAGGCCGAGATCGTTCACAAGGACTTTTATAAGCAATTGTAACTGTTAAGTGATTCAAGTAAAATGGGGGATTTTGTGGCCGAGTTGCCACGTTGCAAGCAGTTAGTCAGAAAAAGTCAGTAATCCCTCAGGATTAATCGAAAGAAGAGTTTGTTGTTTAAAAGAAAGATTTAAAGGTCAACATGTTGAGATTGCACATTTGATGAAGTTCAAATTCAATTTAGTGATTAAATGACCGAGATTCAAATTAATACTCAACCCCGTACCCGTCAGGTTTACAACTTATTTGATTCTCTTGTATAAACTAGTTTCATTATTAAGACCGGTACCCCGAGACGCCTTTTTATAACTTCTCTAGTTCAACAATGGTTTTGATCATTTCAGATAACAATTGTGTCTATTAATTGTACCCAACCATCAACCCATTAATTCTTATTAATTATTAATTACCTTCTACCGTACCCGTCATAGAACAAACTGCTCCTAACCAAGCAATCAAAATAACTTCTACCCAACCCTAGTTGCCACTAAGTTTGAACACAAATTATCCGCAAACAATAATCAAATGACAAAGAATTAATAGATTAAGATCACGACACAACGTTAAATCAAATCACTTGAATTATAAAAGATTGTGCAATCCTTACATATTGTCTCACTCCATCAAGATGGATGAAAAAGCGATTAGCCAATCATATTAAATATGAAAAAACAAATCAAAATGGAAGAATTCATCGTTACCGAATACAAGGAATTGAAAATGATTAACGAAATGGTTCTAATCGAGCTTACGATCCTTCCAAATGGTTGAAAATAAGAAAAACCCTTAAAAAGATCCTAAAAATCGCCTGGAAAAAAATGAGGATAGGGTTTTAGAATAATAATGCTCTCCTTTTATAGTTGCCCGAAATAACATAGAAACCGCCCCCAACTGCGTCGCAGTCCACCAACTGCGTTGCAGTTGGCTTTGACTATTGTTGACCTTGTCTAGCTTTGACCTAAGAGCAGGCTCCATCATAATACGACTGCGTCACAGTCCTACCCAACTGCGAAGCAGTCAAATCCTCTGGAATTGTGCTGCGTTGCAGTCTTAAACTGCGTCGCAGTTCTGAGTTGACCAGCGTTGACCAAGTTTGACTTTCATTGACCAACTTCCTAGGACATTTCCGTGCCTCGTAAAATGTCCGTAAACACTCGTTTAGCTCCAGAAACTTCGTTTTCTCCAGAATAACGCTTTAGTACCTGTTAACACCCTGAAACACTAACAAATACCATAAACGCACCAAATATATATACGAAAACGACTCTTAAACCTCAATAATCGACTACTTAAGCTGTGGGAAATGGGTATAAAATACGACCTATCAATTAGGGAAGTAAGAAGCCTCCAACACCCAAGAAGAAAAGCATAACAGTGAAGGCTAGGATTCCCAGCCAAATAATTGCAGCCAAGAAGCTTGGAAAGAAAATCAAAGGACCAGGGGACAGTGAAGACAATGCAATTGTTTTGGTTGAAGAGAATGAGGTTGTTAAAACTGCTTGATTTGTGTAACTGAAGTGTTGTCTCAATGATTGTATTGTATCTTTTGCTAACTATAATTATGTAGGTGGTAGGCAGTTTAGTGCATGACACTCTTTATTGTAATATGGTCTCTTTTGGTAAACTATGAAACTGCATATATGCCACTCATGTCTGTATGAATGAAGATGTTTAGTGGCAGTTAACTAATGCTGCCAATCTTGTTAAGTAACTTGGTGTCTTTTTTTTGGTACCTTATTAAACTGCAAATTTTGTTGCACATACTCATATAAACAGGTTTATATTATTACACATAGTCATAAAAACAGGTTCATATTACTGCACATAGTCATAAAAACATTCATATTATTGCACATATTAAACTTGCCATTACAACTTGGTTCTTGGTTCATAGAACAACCTAAGCACATTACAACTTGGTTCATAAAACATTACAAATAAACTTGCCATTACAATAAGTAGGAAAACAATTAAACTTCGTTTAACAAAGCAAGTCCTATTAAAGTTGCCAACAGTGCGACAAATCCCACAAAAAAATAAAACACTTTCTCCTTAAAATTCAAACCACCATTCGATTTTTTCAAAACCTCCAATGATTTCAGCATTTGCAACTTTTCTTCATCTTCTTGAAGCAATTGAAAGTTACCATGAATCTTTGATCGAGAATGAAGGTCAAAAAGAAGATCCTTGTAGTATTGACATGGTAGTTCTTCATCTATGAATCTGAAACTGGTACAATGTCGACTTTTGACCTAATTCAACACAAATTAATTATATCATAAACAAAACCCTAATGGAATTTATTCAATAATGGAAGCTAACTTACATTAGGGCATCGTATGAATCGCCGACCAGGATTCTTGTGAGTCTACGACGTCAGGATGAACATCCTTTCTCCACATTGACAGAACATGAGCCGATTTGTTTGATTTGATGATGAGGAAGATGAAGTCGCCATAGCGAAGAGAGAGAGAGAGAGAGAGAAGAGAGAGAGAGAGAGAGAGAGAGAGAGAGAGAGAGAGAGAGAGAGAGAGAGAGAGAGAGAGAGAGAGACGAGAGCGGGAAGAGAGTGGGAAAGAGAAGAGAAAGGGGCGGGAAAGAATGAAGGAAAGGGGGGGGGGAATAAGATATTTATAAAGTATTTCTTTTTTTTTAATGACGTGGAAGGCCAGATGGCATGTCACCGGCAACAATAAATTTTCATCCGGTTAGTTACATTATTCGTTCACTTTACCGGGTTTATTACATACAATACACACGAATAAAGTTTCTTTCATACAATAGTAGTCGGAGACAAGTAACATACATCCACATATACTTTTCCCAAATAATTAATACTCTTGGGGGTCGCTCTTCTTTTTTTTAAGTAAGTGCTGAATGTATTAAGTAACTGAATATATAGATAATGTCTGAATGTATTAAGTAAAAAATAGGTAACTGACGGTTATTTTTGTTTATTAAGTCAAAAAAGAACATGAAATTAGACCGAATATATTAAGTTCTTAATTATTAAGTTTATTAAATAAAAAAAAACTAGCCTTGGTGAACAATGGAACAACCGTTTTTCACATTGATAACAGGAAAACAAATACATTATTTTTAACTGTAAATGCTTCTATCTTTGGACGAACAAGTAGTATACACAACCCATGGTTACAACCTAAATAATTGTTCGCCCACATTTCATTATTCTTTTAATGGTAGTTCTCTTATTTGTAAATCATATATATGTAATAGAATATCAGTTTTGGTTTTATTGTAAATGTGAATAAAAAGTTGGATGAGGCTGGGTTGGAATATTCTTATCCCTTCTTGATGAAAGAAATGACCAATTGAGTAAACTTGGATGTTGTTTCCGTGATGCAATCATCAATGATAATAGCATATCTTCGAAACAACTCTTCCATCATTTCGGGCCCAAGATGAAAATGACTATCTAACATTGGTTCCGCTACGGCTCGATATGTTTTGGACAAAAAATTGCCACATGACTCTTTGAGACCACTTAAATCAACATCATCCCATTGTATCTCAAATGCTTCAATACTATTGATTATGAATGACCCTTCTTTCTCAACTTGAAGCTGTATTTCTTCCGCGCATGGTGCATAATAAGGGACGTTAAATGAATCAATCTTTTCCTTCTTGATTAGTCCCTACAACAACATATATAGTAACAATTGTGAATTAACTATTCCAAAACATAACCTTGAAAATTTGTATGTTGATCTATATATGTTTGAGAGATACAAATGTACACACGTCTATGGCCATGCTCATTAACGCACGTCCTAAAAGTTCCCATTGGAAACCAGCCTTATCCGCACGAGGGTCAATGGATCCGCGACCCATGAATGACAAAACCATTCGGCCATTCATAACCATTTCTTTAGCACGCGACCTCAAAAACAATGAGAAGTCCTCATGGAATTGTTGTTGGTAAGCTTCAATGACACTCGTGGAGCTTCTCTTTGATATGTATATTTTCTCTTTGTTCAGGTGAAAGCCAACCTTTGGTTCCAAACCCAATGGTACCTGTTTGATCATTCAAAATCAAATGTTTAGTACAGTATTATTTTTGATAGCATTTCAAATATGTATAGACAACTACATAGGTGTATTCCCTATATTGGCCCAACCTTGGTATTGGCAGAGCAAAGCAATGGCCCAGGCAGGGTAATGTGTATCACGTTTGTCACGACTTTGTCCTAGCCAAATATTTTTCAATTTCGCTTATTTAATTAATTCGAAAATAAAATTGAAAAATATCTGGGGACGATTTTAGCCACGGCTCAAAGAAAATTTGACTTTTTTAGTCAAAGTCATAACTTTTTTATTTTGTCGTTGAATGAGCTTTGGTCACGAAAAAAAAGTCGCGACCAAAAATGTCATGGCCAAATCCCATTTTTCTTATAGTGAATGTTGATAGACATGTTTTGAGTGTGGTTAAATACCACAACATCAGGTCCTTTCTACATACAGTATCTAGTTATTAATTATACGTATCCTCTCTACAAATTGAGGAGGATTTATTTATTTTTTGAACGGAATTGAGGAGGGTTTATTGAGACCGATTTGGACATACACTTCATACAACCCAATAAGGGTTGATAAAACAAGGTTTTGTACATGTTTTTGTTTTTGTTTTTCTTTGCGAAATTAGCATTTGTTGGAATTGGTTAATAAGTCATAAGGTTTTGGTCTTTTGGACATCTTTTTGTTCTTGGTTTTCTTTATGAAATTACCTTTAAAGCTTGTTCAACAAGTAGTATCAAAGCCTATGTTACGTTAGGTCGACTGATACGTTTATAATCCCAATCGACTAGTATCATTGGCTAACATCTTCTCTCTGAACCCAACATGGATAACCACCATCACCATGACAGTAGTGACCACTAGCAACAGGTCATCACCGCTGACCAGCAACAGGTCATCACCTAATCTGGAAACGGCCTGAATTAATTGTGGAGACGTCCCTAATTTCTAGAAACATGTGGAAAATGTATCCACCCCCGAGGAGTCATTGAAATGAGTACGCACACCTAACTGTTGTTCCGTGCTTTATAGAGCTAAATAGGAAACGGGTAGGAATGTAACCTAACTGAACAATTCATGAACTGTTCGGGTTGGGTTTGTACGTTTAGTTAAATTAACGGATGTGAACACAAAATACTGTTCGTTTAGTTAAAACTTTTACCCAATGGATATTTTATAATCTTGAATTTAAAGTCTAATATTGATAACTATATGTTTGTTCATTGGTAGTCTAATATTGATAACTATATGTTTGTTCATTGGTGTTCGTTTGTGTTGTTTATTATCGTTCGCTCACACAAACGAACGAACATGAACAAGCCATTATATATGTTCGTGAACATAACATTATGTTCGTTTAATTTATCCATTCTTGAAACGTTCATTTATCAACCGTATCCTTCAAATATATCCTTAATATAATTAGATGGCTCAATATGTAATTATGTATGTAAGCATTACACAAACCTGAGAGAGCCAGTGGAGGCTGGAAGAAGAATGAACAAAGTGGAGACTATTTGTGGGAAACAACCTGCCATAAAACGATCCAGGTAAGCCTGAAACATAACAAGTTTCTTCAATGCCGTAATCGTTCTTCACTTTATCATAAAGCTCGGGCAATGACTTGAACACGTTGTTAAAGTCATTGCCAGGCAGGTCGTTCAAAAACACCTTTAGTTCAGGTACAGGTCGACGGAGCTGATCGCTAGCAGCATCCACGATACGGATTATTTCAGAAATCGCTGTCAAGGAGTTAGGTCCAGATGAACACCCAAGGTCCGCAACATCCATGCTATCGGGCTGCACCTCTGTTAAGATGTTATATATGGCAGTTTTAACAGCACGAGTGCCAATTAGGATTACCTTCTTCTGGAATATTAAACATTGATATATGTAAGTTTTATGATGTAAAACGACTTATTTATCGATATTTCTAATGCCTTTGACTGATTTACGTACGGTTACCTGGAGAAGTGAGTTTTTGGCATAGCTAGTCTTCCCTTCCCCTTTGTTCATGTGAAGCACTTGCATGATTGAAATGAATATTGTTTTAAGTCAGATGAAATGATATGCTCTTTATAATGGATATATCTATAGAGGGTAAGCTTCAACCGAGAACCATTCATATATATGAACATAGGTAATATAGAGTATAGATTGATTTGTTTATATGCGAACAAATCATATATGAATATCAAGTTATAATTTAAAAGTTCTCATGATTCTTCCATTTCAAATGATTCTCACATGAACTGTTGAGGGACGGATTTGCTATGAGGCAAGCGGCAAAGGCGGTACCAAGAGGGGGGCCAGAGGGGCCAATGCTCCCCAACCTCCCCTCAAAATTTAAATTTTATCATATATTCTAAATTTTTTCATGGATTTGTAAAATTTTATGACAGGTTTCTAACATTTTGCCCCCTTTTGTATTTGTTTTTCATGGATTTTGTAATTTTGCCCCTTTTGAGATTTTTTCTTGGTATCGCCTTTAGGCTGCAGGGTCAGCTGCCGTACTCCAATTTTGGTACAATGTAATTTTCTAAATTTAAATATTATATTTGTAATTGTTTTTTAAAAATAAGGAAAAATATATAGGAATAAATACAAATATTATTTTCGTTGTCAAAACCTTATTCTTTAAAAGTCATTGGTCATCAAAAAATTAACTTTGATATAGATATTTCCTTTCGAATAATAAAAAACTTGAAGTGCTTAAATTTTAATAGAAAAAATGAAGAATGTTTAAAGAAAAAATTTTCTTTGTTTGGGTATGTAAGTAATAAATTAATAGTATAGCTGTTTGTGTAAAAGTTATTTTCTTTCAAATTATAATATATATTTATCACAAACAACTAATTATAATAATCATAATAGTTAGGTAGGAAAGATATATATACAATCTGATTATTTCATTTTAAAATATATTTTTTGGGTTTCATGCATTATGATTAAATATATATTCATTTTATAAGACTTTGCCTGACAGGGGTGGTCTCTATTTATTAAAAAAAACTTGTAATTTTTAAAATATAAGTGTTACACCCGATGTGGGGAACAAAATTCTTTTGAGGGTCCATCTATTCCCGAGCTAGGGCCTAACCTTTTTACATTCTTGGATACGATTCTTGTAAGTATGACAATCAACTTTCAAAATTGCCTCTTTGCAAAAAAGTTTCTATCTCCGTATCTGGTTTCCTATATATATATATATATATATATATTATAAAGCATATAGTTTTTTTAAAATATTAAGATGCGTTTAATTGTGAAAAATATTTTCTAGGTTGTAGGAAAAAAAAGGGTAATGGAGAGAACCCTAGCCTGATACCACAGTTAGATACCCATCGACTCACCTCGTATGAGCCATATGTATATATATAAGAAATTGTTTCTCATATGAACTGTTTTGTAACATTCGTGAAGTTTGCCTTTTGTTGACCCGTTAATCTTATGCACGTTCCACTAATTATTATAAATAAACGGTATGTCATCGAGTAACTGTGATTTAATCATGTTCAAGGTGTTTATATGACTTGAGGATCGGTTGTAATTAAATTATGTTCGTGTACTAGTCGAAGTTATTTGGCCGCCTTAATTGGTCGTTTAAATGTTCAAGGTTAGTTATGGTGGAATTTAGTTAGTTAAGGGTATGGACCATCCATGGATCAACCCATGACCCAACCCTATCCTTTTTGCATTTAATCACCTCCCAAGGCGGAATCATGAGGGTTAGACTTGTTGAGGTTAATGTAACACCCTAACAAGGCAGAATCATTAGGGTTACATAATAAGCACAACACAACATGAAAATTAAGTAGAGGCAAGTCTAAATGCATAAAAAGGGTTGGACAATCCATGCCATTCAATCAATTACAAGTGCCGGAGTCATACAAAAGCATAAGGAGCGCAACACCATCAAACGTTTACAAAAGAATAGTTCAAATGATGGTAAATGTTCCTATGCATAACCCATAAGCGGGATCAGATGAATCACGAATCCATAAATAGTCCAAGTCCAATCCTAGCATGCTAACAATCAAGCAATCATCTAATATGTCTCTGATTAACCGGTTCACCTGAAAAATGTACTAAAACGTGTCAACATAAAGTTGGTGAGTTCGTAGGTTTAAGTAAGAAAAAAATCGAGTGTCGGGATATCGACCGTTAACAACACACGAGGATTAGAATACCTAATCACGTCAAAGAAAACCCTAAAAGGGTATACGTTCGCACAAGGTAATATAATAACATCAACGTCTCAATAATCGTCAATATAGATATAGCAATGTCAATACAAGACAATACAATAAACGTCACGTCACAATAATCGTAAATATTTATATGAACGTCATAATATGTGCTCAAAAACCCTTATCCCGAGTATGATCATGCCGGGTGTGGATTCGTCAATCCACCGTCACGTCAATACATAATGTGATAATATACGTCGTACGTCATAAGTATAACATCGTCATAAAGCGGCCATGATCATACCGGGTGTGGATTCGTCAATCCACCGTCACGTCAATACATAAATATAATATTCGTCATTCGTCACATATAAACGTCATAATATGGATTAAACAATCCATAACGCCTCGTCATAAACACATGCAAACACGTAAATACAAGCAATCATCTAGTTATTTAACGTCTCAAATCATATCATAACGAATCTAGGTAACGTCAACACAATGCACATACACTTCATATGATTCTACTTTCAAGGACTCATAGATTCTTATATCTAGGGTCACCCGCAGCCTTCCCACCACATCTACAACTCATTGAAGGCATAATCGTCTTCCATGTATGTACAACTATCTAAATCACAACATGTATTCATAAACAAAAGCATAATTAACCGAGCGATAAGTCAAACGTCATCGAAACAATCAATAAATTAGTTAGTCAACAATCAATCAAGTATGTACACTTTTCGGCTCGAATCTTAATTAAGTAGGGAACTACGGAACTCACCTTAGCCTTAGAATTCGTTACAACGAGCCTAAGCGGATGAGAGGAGAAAATAACGATCACAACCTATTATATTAATGTCCCATCATTATAAGGTGTCCTACATTAGGTTACAAGACACCCCATGATTGTTAAACGAACCATAAACGAAAGCTGGGAAAACTAGGTTTAGGGACCGACGTATCTTATGCTGGGTCCGACGTAAGATATGGTGGTCTAGAAAATGTGGTTTTGGCATCTCGAGTTAAAGTTCTAACGTACACAGATGGGTTTTGGCGTAAGGCAAAAGGAGAGCGGCGTACCTTATGGTGGATCTGGCGTAAGTTATGGTGGCCTAGAGACAACCGTTTTCCGGAAAACGATTTTTGGTCCAATTTCAACACTAATTTGATCCCTTTCACTTCAAATTAAGTTTTGACACTTTGACACAACCTCATACTAGTAATACTAAATCATAAAAACATATTTTTACAACCCACTTCCAATTTCATAAGTTTTGATTCAAGACAAAGCTTGAGCTAAAACACCCAAATTACACCAAAATCGACCACCAAAAGTTTAGATCTATATCGAGGAAGTATTCTACAATGTACAAGGAACATTTGAAGCTATGAAACAGTAACCAATTCGAGCTACAACTCAAAAAGTCCGAATTAGGGTTCTTGGAGCCTTTGAGGATGGAATAACACTTGAAACTTGGAAATTCTTGGATTTTTGATGAATGTTATTATTAGGGTTGCAAGATTTAGTTTATTTGTCATTAATAAGACAAGATTTTCGGAACTAAATGATGGATTTTATCAGGGATCTTTTGGTTGGTGAAGGAAAGGATGAAAAGAGTAAAGTAAGAGAGAAAAATAGATAAAGTGTAAGAGTTAAATGAGTGGATAAAGTGAGTGGATGGAGAATTTAGATAGGGTTGGGTCATATGGATCAAATGAGTCGGTCAAACGGTCAACGGGTCGACCCAAATACGTTTTACAGTAAAATAAGAATTCGCCATAAGTCACAAATCGACCATTAAGTCCCATCTAGCACTTACATGTTATTAAACCGTCAAATAAAGCTTCAAGTAAATCGACTAACTAAATTGGTTAGTAATCAACACAAATGAGTCAACGAGTCAAGTAATTGAAATTCCATAAATCAGGAAATTAATATTGCATTTAGCCATGTTTAAATACGTCAACGTACAAGTCAAATAAGTCAAAATAAACAAATGTTACAATTACTTACGTCCACTTATGTATGAAAACTAGTTGTGAACTTGTCTTAAACGATTTTGGTAGTCAAATAAAGGTCTTAAAGCCAAATGGGCCGAGTTTTGGTGCATGTTGCTGATGCTGTTCGGTTCAGATCAGAACCGGCGTCTCTTACGCCAACCCTGGGCGTAGGTTACGCTAGGCTTGGACTGAATGGGCGTCTGGTACGGTCCCTTGGGGCGTAAGCGTCACACCCCGACTAAGGCGGAGTTCTCGGGATGCGACACATGGTACACGCGTCATGGATATTGCATAGGAAGACTAAATGAATCCATAAATATATAAAATCTTAGCATATATTAACACAAACATACAACTTGAATCAAAACACAAATAGAAAATAATCCAACTCCCACGCAGGGGATCAAAGGTTAGGCATAATGCCATACTAACATGAAAAAAAAATAAGATAACATAGCAGCAACAAGGAATCCCATAGTCCAAAGTCTGCTATAAAGGCTCCATGCTACTCTCCTCAGCCACCTCTAACCTGTGCACCTGAAAGGATACCTAAAAACGTCAACACAATGGTTGGTGAGTTCGTAGTGTTGTAGTCTAGATTGTCAGGTTAACTTGATGCATTTAATGTATACTCAATGTTGCCATATTCACAATGTTGCCAAATCACAATGTTGCCATTGACTTATCAAGGTTGACATAATCACAAGGTTGCCATGGACTTATCAAGGTTGACATAATCACAAGGTTGCAATGGACTTATCAAGTTTAGTCAGGACTTACGGTTCAACAACCAGCCAATGCGTTTAGTTTAGTCAGGACTTACAGTTCAACAACCAGCCGATGCATCTAGTTTAGTTAGGACTTACGGTTCAATAACCAGCCGATGCATCTAGTTTAGTCAAATGTGAGGCCTTACGGTTCAACAACCAGCTGTGCTCAAGAACATGTATCCAATGCATCAAAAATGTATCTATAATGTAAATCGATAGGTATCCAAGTTATGAAAGTCATATATATATCCAAAACCTGTTATCAAAAATTATCCAAAATATGTAATCATAATGTATCCAAAATAGGTTAACAATCGTGTAGTCAAAATAGGATATAAATCGTGTAGTCGAAATAGGTTGTCACAATATCATATCACATAAATACAGTTTTACAAGAAACATTTTGTATCCTTTCAGCCCCGAGAAAACATGTAAAAAGGGGTATACGAAGCTCACCTGAATGCTAGCAACAAGATTAAGCTACGCAAGATATCAGTAAGCAAGTAACCGTCACGCAACAATTTGTTTCAAGTTATCAAAATTAAGTATGTGTTCATTATAGGTAAATGTGCTCTTAACGTGCCGCCAAGTGTTGACTATGTTGTCCAAAAACATACTAGTTTGATTTCAACCAATTTTATAAGTTAGACCAAGGTTGACCAAATTACAAGTTTGACTAAGTTGACGAAATCGACTAATGTTGACAAACGTTTACCAAATCGGGGTAGTAAATCGATAGGTATCCAAGTTATGAAAGTCATATATATATCCAAAACCTGTTATCAAAAATTATCCAAAATATGTAATCATAATGTATCCAAAATAGGTTAACAATCGTGTAGTCAAAATAGGATATAAATCGTGTAGTCGAAATAGGTTGTCACAATATCATATCACATAAATACAGTTTTACAAGAAAACATTTTGTATCCTTTCAGCCCCGAGAAAACATGTAAAAAGGGGTATACGAAGCTCACCTGAATGCTAGCAACAAGATTAAGCTACGCAAGATATCAGTAAGCAAGTAACCGTCACGCAACAATTTGTTTCAAGTTATCAAAATTAAGTATGTGTTCATTATAGGTAAATGTGCTCTTAACGTGCCGCCAAGTGTTGACTATGTTGTCCAAAAACATACTAGTTTGATTTCAACCAATTTTTATAAGTTAGACCAAGGTTGACCAAATTACAAGTTTGACTAAGTTGACGAAATCGACTAATGTTGACAAACGTTTACCAAATCGGGGTAGTAAATCGATAGGTATCCAAGTTATGAAAGTCATATATATATCCAAAACCTGTTATCAAAAATTATCCAAAATATGTAATCATAATGTATCCAAAATAGGTTAACAATCGTGTAGTCAAAATAGGATATAAATCGTGTAGTCGAAATAGGTTGTCACAATATCATATCACATAAATACAGTTTTACAAGAAAATATTTTGTATCCTTTCAGCCCCGAGAAAACATGTAAAAAGGGGTATACGAAGCTCACCTGAATGCTAGCAACAAGATTAAGCTACGCAAGATATCAGTAAGCAAGTAACCGTCACGCAACAATTTGTTTCAAGTTATCAAAATTAAGTATGTGTTCATTATAGGTAAATGTGCTCTTAACGTGCCGCCAAGTGTTGACTATGTTGTCCAAAAACATACTAGTTTGATTTCAACCAATTTTTATAAGTTAGACCAAGGTTGACCAAATTACAAGTTTGACTAAGTTGACGAAATCGACTAATGTTGACAAACGTTTACCAAATCGGGGTAGTAATCGAAGTCTGGGGTCTCGATTGAAATTCGAGGTCTTAACTTGATTTTGAGGTCTTAAATTGAATTTGGGGTCTTATTTCACTAAAAGATAAAATTGAAGTTGAGAGGTTAGATTTAAGAGGCTAAATTTGAGAGACTAGTAAATCAGGGGTAGTATTTCGAAATACGAGGTCACAAACTGAAATACGAGGTCACATTTGAAATACGAGGTCATTATTGAATAAATGAAAATAAAAAAGCCTTATAAACTTAAATTTAAAACTTATAAGAAGGTTTTATATATATATATATATATATATTTATAAAAAAACCAATATTTTGATATGTTTTTAATACACTAATAATGTAGTTTGTATTTTTTTAAGGACATAGATATAGTTAATTATTATTTATATTCGATCGTCATTTAGCTTTAGCTCAATGGTTGTATGACCATCCCCATTAGATGAAGTCTTGAGTTCAAGTCTTGGGAAGGACATAGGAATTAAGTCCCTTTATGAGGGCTTGACTTGGGTATACCTAGGTTCAACTATGAGAGGACAAGGTTTACCCCTATTAATCGTCGTGCCTTTGGGCAGATTAGTAAGGGTTTTTTCCCCCATCAGATATTTGAAATAGACATTTCTACTTCAAGGAGCTCTCTAGCACGGACCCGGTTAAGACAACGTATGCTAGACCTCTCGCTGTCGAATCGCGACACGAAGTTTCCAGCGAAGTTCACCTTTCAAAAAAATTTAGATTGAATTGAAACATACATAAATTTTATAGGCCAAAGTACTTTTTTTTATCCATGTGGTTTTTCGAATAAGCACTTTTCATCATCGCCGTTAACTTTGGGCTAAAATCATCTCCGTGGTTTGCATTTTGTCCTTGGATCCGTTAACCTCCTCACGTGCCATTTATGTCTTTTCACCCATCTTCATGGTTTGTCCCTATGGTTAACTGCAAAATTCGTCCTTATGGTTTGTCGTTTTTGTTTTTTTCATCATTGTATTTAACAAACCTCCAAACAAAAGTTTAATTAAAAACCAAAACAAACTCAAATAAAAAAGTATTTTATTTAAATAATCGTTATAAAACTTACTACAATTTAACGAAAATAGTCAAAATATAATTACAATTCACTCAAAAAAAAAAAAACCAAAAATAGGTACTTTATAACAAAATATAAGAAAGTTCACAAATTACAAAAAAATAACATTAAAGTATTATAAAAATAATTTTAAAAAATAAAAAAAAATAAAAAATAAGAATACCGGAAAGGTAATACCGAAAAATACCGACCGGAGTACCCTCCGATACCGGTATTACGAGTAATACAACCGATATTTAAAACATTGTATATACGTGTTTGCATTTGAAAATGATTGACCAAATCCTCAATGTAGGTATATGGGTTTTTGTTTTGTTTGAATTAAAATATTACCGGTAATCTTTGTTTGTTTGGTTTTTGTTTGAAAAGTTCTCCTGGATTAGTTAACGACGAAGATGAAAAATGCAAAAACGAAAAACCACATATAAAAAGACAAAAATGCCCCTCATGTGATTTTCATGTAAGGGGGTTAGCGGCAAAGTTATAACGGCAGGAACGAAATGCAAACCACGGGGATGATTTTAGCCCAAAGTTAACGGCGATAATGAAAAATGTTTATTCGAAAAACCACATGGATAAAAAAAAGTACTTTAGCCAATTTTATATTTTTGTAGAGATGTTTTGAGGTGATACATAATCCATAGATCTACCCCTGAACTTGTATAACTGCGAATGATAGACATGAATTAAATAAATAACCGTTTGGAAAAGTGCTATCCGCATCTCATACCCTCGGCGATGGTAATGGGAAAAGGCAATTCGCAACCATTATTCGCGTGTGCCATCTCTACTTGAATCATTAGAATACTCTTTGTTTTTCTAAACCAGTAGGCAAAAACATCCCAAAATTTATTTATTTTTTTGAAAGTGCATGTGAGGGTTTTTTATTGTGTGGGGTGTCTTTTTTTTAAAATTTTTTTGAAAAGTATATGTGATGTTGTATTTTTTTTATATATTAAATATTAGGGTTATTCTAGAGTGTGATTATGTTTTTAATGTTATATATGGGGTATCTATTTGAATATACTGGACTCACACCTTAAAAACTCACACCTTAAGTGCAACCCATGGTCTAACCCAATAGAGAATGAAAACTTTAAACCTAACTTCGTGGGTTTTGATTACGCCTATTCATTCCTTAAGCTATATACCTACAATCAATTCAATACTTGTTTGTTTTTACCTTTAAGGGTTTCTTTCAAAGGAATAGGTGTACCGTGTATTACATGTATCTAGTGCTGGTAAAGTGGGTATGTAGATATTAAACACACAAAAGGTAAGTGTTTGAAAACCGGTGGAAGGTGGTGGGCTTGTTGAAAAATATGTTAACCCATTTCATGAAACATTTCCAGTCATATATTATTGTTTTGTTGATATTATTTCTCACTAGTTTTTCTTTCTATATTATTATTTTCAATTCCAAAATCAAATTTAGAACATACAATTATCTACTATAAATAGGTTATCCGTGCATAACATGGTTATATATCTTATTTCTCGCCGATTTCACATAAATTACATATAATAAAAGCAATTGTGTAGAGCTAGCTTGAAGTGAATCATTATATATATATATATATATATAATAGATGTTGAAAACAAGATATTAAACCATTTTATAAAGAAAAAGGCAAACATTATTGGAAGAAAATTTAGATGTGATAATCGTCACCTTATAAAATTTGTAGGTTAAAGTTTGACGATGTTTCTATACTAGGATACCGTGAATTATCATGAAATAAGACGAGATGTTCGGTAGAGCTTTCATATGAACGAAAATTGTTAGTTGTTGTTGAGATCATAGGAATCACTCCACAAGATCGATATAACAAAAATTTGCAAGAATTGGTTCCATTGATATCAAACAATAATCACTATTGTTTATACAGGGTTCCATTGATATCAAACAATAATATACAGGATTCTTGGTTTTTGGGTTAAAGTCTGCACTAACCAAACATCAGCAGCGGATTCAGGGTTTTTAGAAGATGAGTTTGGATATTTTTTTAATACCTTAAATGGAGAACATAATGAAACGAATCCTCACTACCTTTGCCCTAACTTAAAGCGAAAAGATCGCTAAAGCAGAATCTGAATAAGACTTTTAGTTATAAAAAAAAATAGAATTAAATTCTTTGGTTAAGAAAGTGTCTGGGTCTCGGGGACCACCCTGGTAGTGGGTTGGATCCAAACATACTTCATACATTCCACCCCCTCAAACTTATATTTTTCTTCTTTTTCTCTCACAAAATCCAAAAACACGACACACGCTTACACACAATTTTATTTCCAAATCAAGATCCGAGTTTATCTTCACAAATCTTTTAATCGCATCGGTTTTTACTACTTGATTTCATACCCAAATTGTAAGTACTTAATTTGAACTCGTTTTTATTATAGATTTATGTGTTTTTATCATCTAAAAAGTTTTGCTCTATAAATCAAAAATATAAATGGGATTGGGTAAAAACAAATTTAATTGAATACTCACTTATATATTTTTAAAGGGTATATTTAACAAAAGCTATATATATCGGGTAATTGTAGCTTTTAATTGTAAGTTTTAATTGTAGATGTAAGTTGTAGCTTTTAATTAAAGTTGTTATATAACTTTTGTTTTTAAAAATGTTTGGTATAATAGGTTTATCGATAACTTAAGCCTTAAGAGTGTAAAATGTCCAAAGCGGGTATTCAAAATTTCAACCAAAAGTTATGAAATATGTATTTGTGTAAAATGACCAAAGCGGGTCATATAATGTAAAAATTTTAAGATTCGTATAACATGTGTTTTCCAAGGCTCGTATAGTTTTTTTCTAAGCCCTGTGAGTGTTTGGGTCGTTCAGCCCATTCCAAACTCTATAATTTTTCACCTAAATGTTTGTTGTTTGTTGGTCACCGTTGTTTTCGTGGTTAGTGTACATAGTATCATAAGTGTAGCTCTTCTACAATAGTTCCACTTTTACAAGCTCGTACGATTATAGCATATTTTCAAGAGTGCACCAATTAATTAGTACGAGAGAAAGGTATCCGCGCGTTACGGCAGTGATGTAGGTGATGACGGGGTGGTGATGTAATGGCGGTGGCGGCGGTGGCGGTGATGGGGTGATCTACCTGAAGACACTGGCGCAGCTACATAGGGGCGGGGAGGGGCGCCCGACCCCCCGAAATTTTTTTTACGATGTAAGGGTATATTGTTTTCGTGTAGAAAAATTTCGATATACTCGGTTTCGACCCCCCATTTAAAAAAAATAGTGTTAGGGAAATGAAAATTTAGATCCCAACCCCCCACTAAGAATTTTCTAGCTTCGCCACTGCCTGACGAGCTCCGCCCTCGGATTTAAAAATTTGTCGAAAATATATCGAATGACAATTCTGATGAAAGAGCACGAAATTTTAAGAACACCTATATAACATTTATAATATATCGATGTACGGTTTTTCAGATAAAAGACTTTGAATGAATTAGATGAATAAAATGATTTATGGAGGAAAAGAAAAAAAATGAGTGGTTGAGATTTGAGTAGAGAGAAAGAGTAAGATAGTTATTTTAGGTAAATATAAAAGAGATAGGAGAGACATTTTAGATAGGAGAGACATTTTAAAAGTAAATGTTGAAACTTAAACTTTTAGACAATGACTATTTGCTTTATAATATAGTATAAATATTGTAATATAACATGGTTCACAATAGTGGCCAATATATCATATAGTTCATATAATCAACAAGAAATATATTTATTTTAAAAGTAAATGTTGAAACTTAAACTTTTAGACAAACACTATTTGCTTTATAATATAGTATAAATAATGTAATACAACATGGTTCACAATAGTGGCCAATATATCATATAGTTCATATAATCAACAAGAAATATATTTATTTTGAAAGTAAATGTTAAAACTTAAACTTTTAGACAATAACTATTTGCTTTATAATATAGTATAGATAATGTAATACAACATGGTTCACAATAGTGGCCAATATCTCATATACTTCATATAATCAACAAGAAATATATTTATTAGAGTTTCCCTAGTAGCGAGTGAGGCTTATAAAGGAAAAGTAATAAGGTATACAAGAACGACACAAGAATATATTTTGTTTAAACATATCAGTCAACCCCTTTGATGATAGAAATAACCAATATCTACGATAAATATAAGAATTGTCTTTTAAAAGTATTTTTTTAAAAAATGTAATGTGACAAGTCTACAATTTTACTTAAAATGTCTTTATTTTAGTTATGATGTCATAGATAACTCACAATATTTTTAATTAAAAATAGCTCACTAAATGTTTATTCAAAGTTCTAAATCTTATATTACAAACAAAGAAAATTATTTTATATAGTATAATATACTTTTATGTTTTGTTAATGCAATAGGTAGTTTATTACTCCTAATTTATAAATATTTTGTTATTCAATTCACTACCTCCATATTGCCTTTATAATATATTAATAACAAAAATTGCATGCATACTTTTTAGTTTTATAATTTTATTAAAATGTCCGGGTTGAACCTGGGTAAATCTTCAGAACAAATCCTTCATCGTTTCTGGCAGTGCCTGATCTAGGACTTTTTTAAGGTGAGGGCATAAATACTTACCTTAGAAGCAATTCTGCAGCAAAAACATGAATATAAAAAGACCCAATTGTACAGCAAAACATCCACAATTCTGAGCAACAAAAAAGAACAATTTTTGAAGCAAAAACAACCACAAAACAGGAATTACAGAAAATCTGCAGCAAAACAGCATTTAATTTACAGCAATAATAGTAACAAAATAACATTTACAACAACTAAACAACAACATCAACATCTAAATTACTCCAATACTGCAGCATGAACCAGCACAAAACACCAAAATTATCAACACAAAGAGGAATTTTGCACCAAATAACAGCAATAACAACAACAAAACAGAATGTAAGCAGTAAAAAGTGGGAAATAAAACGTCATTTCTTTTACTAAACCATGATAAAACAAGTAACAATCTACAACTTTCCATTAGTACCCAATTTGCTAACGCAAACAATGAAATTTTCATTTTTAACATTGGTAAAAATGACTTGGACTATTTTTTTGAGAGTGGGCCTATTCTCCCCCCCTCCCCACGCTACAGCGTTGCATCCGCCCTTGGTTTCTGGCCCAAGATGAAAATGACTCTCTAACATTGGCTCCAATACGGCTCGAATTGTTTTAGCCACGTACGATCGGTGCCTGACTCTTTTGAGACTACTTGAATCACCATTCACCACCATCCTATTGTATCTCAAACAATGACTCAAAACCATCGACTTCAAGTTTCACTTCTTTCAGGCTTGGTGCGTAATAAACACAGCCGGCTCACCAAAGATTTAAATTGTTTAAGCCGCCCTTTTGCCTTTTGGTACGTAATAAAGGGGGCTAAATGAATCGAATTTCCCTTTTCAAGAAGTCCCTGCAACAATACATACTGTTACTCTGTTAGTCTAACAATACATGTAGTAACTACGATTATAAAGAATATTTATATACAAACATAAATAAACTTATAAATCATAGTATATACTAGTCGATCTCATTATTAATTTTTAATCAAGGAGTAATTAAAAATATAAAAACAATATATAATTATTTCAACAAACAACACCATGCAGCCCCCCAAATACCATAACCCAAACACAGCCCAGCAAATTAATTCACATATCCCTAATATTTCTACGAATATATTAACGTATTAGGGTTTAAATAAATTCATATATAGGCCGTCCTTACCTCAGAAGCAGTGTGTGTGTGTGTGTTACATAAAAATCACAGTAGCCGTTGCACGTCCAACAACCATGGTTCACGTCAACTTCTACCACAACTGTATATATATCTCTTCATCTCTCTTTCTTAGAATTTTTTGTACGGACACGACAATTTTCAAAGGTTGGATCAGTGGTAAACACCCTCGCCTCTGGAGACAGAGGTTATGGGTTCGATCCTCATCCCATGCAAAGGTTGGAGGGCCTTTTCTACCATTTAGGTAGAAACTGGAAGCAGCCTTTCTACTTAGGTAGAGGTAAGGTCTACCTACATCTTAACCTCCCCCATACACCGTCGAGGTATTGGGGCTCAAAACCCGCGAAAGGCGGCACTGAGCAGTTACTTACTTACTTACTTACTTTTGACAATTTTCAAAGCGTATGGTGTAACTACGAACAAATGCTTTTGAATTTGTAAACATACGAAAACCGGTGTCTTAGACACCGGTCTTAAGCTTTTTGGATCAAATCCGGTGACTCCAACACCGCTCTTGGCTGGAAGAAGGCAAAGCCGGTGTCTCAGCGTGTACATGGCATCGCAAAAAACAAAAGCCAGTGTCCAAGACACCGGTCTTTATTCTTTTCAAGTAAAATCGGTATCTTGGATGCCGATCTTCTTCTTCTCCAATTAAAACCGGTGTCCTTTTTTTTTTCTTTGCCTGTCTTCAGTTACACTTGTAAAAATTAGATAAATGATTTGTACAACTGATGCATTTTCGTACTATTATATTGAAGTTTTGTATATCCGTGAAATCCTCACTTTTTTGTTTTGTAACTTTGCTTCTATATATGCATGCATGCATATTACATACTATTGGAGATAACTATGTTTTACCAAGTCTTTGATCTTTATCTACTGCCAACTAGAACTCGTTTCTATATCCTATTTTGTAGTATTAGTTGTTACTTCTACTTCTTATTTAAGGTTGACTCTCCATGTATTTTTGAATAATAAGAAATAAAAACTTCAACTCATGATCTTAAACTTGTCTCCCTGTACCAATTTCTTCATGGTATCAGAGCAAGAGATCCAAAATTAAGATAATCAATTCTAAAACTCTAATGGCCGTAGGAGAGGAATCAAAAACTAAGGATCACACAGATCCTAACTCACCTTTATACCTACACCCCTCAGACTATCCCCGTCAGATGCAAGTAAATGATGGTTTGATGGATGCAAACTTTAATGATTGGTTACAAGAAATGACAAATTTCTTGTTTGCCAAAAACAAAATTGGATTTGTCGATGGAACAATTCCAAAACCCGAAAAAGAAGAAGAAACTTACATGCCTTGGATGCGGTGCGATGCGATGGTGAAGGGATGGCTTACCACAGCCATGGACAAAGACATACGGGCGAGTGTGAAGTACGCTAACACCGCTGCTGAAATCTGGAAAGACCTAAGCGAACGATTTGGGAAGGAGAGTGCACCAAGAGCATATGAATTAAAACAAATGCTTAATGTTACCAAGCAAGATGGAGCAACCGTATCAGCTTACTACACGAAACTGAGAAGAATCTGGGATGAAATTACAACCGTTCTTGCAACTCCATATTGCACCTGCAATGGCTGTAAGTGTGAGGTTGGAAAGAAACTAGCTAAATTGAAAGAAAAGGAACAGTTGTATGAGTTCTTACTTGGTCTAGATGACGAGTTCGCTGTCATACGTACTCAAATATTGGCCATGCAGCCTACACCAACTCTTAGCAATGCCTATCATATGGTAGCGGAGGATGAACAGCAAAGGAATGTTGCAACAAAGAAAAAGACAACCAGTGAAGTGACTGCTTTCCAAACATCTCAAGGTAATCGAAGGGAAGGGCCTGTCCGAAAGAAACCATGGCAGAAGAATGACAAATCAGGTTCCGTTACCAAGGTTGAGCACTGCACTGAATGTGACCGTGATGGACACAACCGAGAAGGATGTTTCAGATGTATTGGATATCCCGAGTGGTGGCCCGAGAAGGCAAAGAAAGATAGTTTCAAGCCACACGCTGCGCTGGTAGAAACGACTACTAGTCCAATTCAAGGGTTAACAAATGAACAATATGCTATGTTTTTTGAAGCTCTTTGGAGATAACAAAGACCGGCTAAAGGAAGAGGCGACGCCAAAAGCCAACATGGCAGGTACGTTTACTGACAATGATGACTCGGGAGCTATGGATTCGGCGGCAACCGAGCACATGTTTTGTCAAAAGGAAGTGCTTGTAGATATTGTCACCAATTCTAATGAAATTCCAGTTACAGTTGCAAATGGCAAAAATGTCCCTGTAAAGGGGAATGGGAAAGCCCTTCTGCAAGGGGGTGTCAAAATTAAAGATGTCTTATTTGTTCCTAATTTAAGATGCAATCTTATCTCTGTAAGGCGACTAACCAAAGATTTGCATTGTGCAATCACGTTTTTTCCCGACTTTTTTGTCATACAGGGCTTGCAAACGAGGAGCTTGATTGGAGCGGGTAGTTGCATCGACGGTCTTTATCGAATGGGAGTATTGAAGAAAGAGAGACAAGCTATGGCAGTTAGTTCGACCACATGGCATAAGAGACTTGGACATTCATCATGTGTAAAATTTCCTAACATGAATGTTAATTACAATTCCAAGAATAATTTTTTGTGACTTTTATATTAGAGCAAAGTTTGCAAAGTTACCATTTCCAACTTCTTTATCACGAGCACATTATTTCCTTACTTTGGTAAACTCAAAGGTTTCCTTGTTCTCATGCAATTGGTGTTTGTGGGCATACCGATACGAATGTAAGTGACATGCTAAGTAGATACTACACAAGGAGGACGTGGAAAAGCCAATATCAAGCAACATTGAATCCGCTTCAAGACGTCGCTTATTGGAATGAGCCAAGTTGGATGATTAAGGCAGATTCATCTAGAATGGTCACTCAAAGGGGGAGGGGAGACAAACAAGACGATTCCGAAATGAGAGGGATAATCCCGACAATAGTTCCAAACAATCAAGAAAATGTGGTATTTGTAGTGAATATGGTCATAATAGGAGTAGGTGTCCTAATAGAGGATAAAATGTATGCTTTCTATGTGTTTGTTAAATAAAATGTATGATTTATATGTTTTTAAATAAAATGTGTAACTTTTATGATTTCTATGTTTTTAAATAAAATGCTTACAAAAATCATCGATATAAAAAATATAACATGACCATAATAATAATATGTATAAATGTGTCATACTCTTACTCTTCAATATATATACAAACTCATTAGATTAAATTAAACATGCATAAGCACTCTTCAGGTCGCATGCTACCTTTTAAAAATAAACAGTTTTTTAAAACCCCGTTGAGAAGGAAACGAGGAAACCAGACTCTTGGAAACCGACTTTGAAAGTAAGATTAGAAGACCGGTGTCTAAGACACCGGCTTTGTATGGAAAAGTGACACCTAACATAAAACCGGTGTCTTAGACACCAACTTTGCCCTCAAAACACAAGACCAGTGTCTTAGACTCCGGTTTTCGTATATTTACAAATTCAAAAGCAATGGTTCGTAGTTACACCATACGTCTTGAAAAATGTCGTGTCCGCACACAAAATTCCTCTTTCTTATCAATTCATACATACATTCATTTATATATCTATATCTATATATTGATCTGTTAATGACTTATGTTTTAGCACATAAATAAGTGCTTATTTTTTTCATTTCCGCATTTTTTGTTGTTATTAACTGCGATTTATTTGTTGATTGGAATCTTATAGTTTTTTGTTGTTCTATAATGATCACACTTGGTTGTTAAAATGTGGTTTAATAAATTAGATGGTAAGACATTTAAGAAGCCACGTTGTCCTTATGAGAAGGAACGTTTGGATGGTGAGTTGAAACCTATTGGAGAGTATGGTCTTCGAGGCAAAAGGGAGCTATGGAGGATTCAGTATTTTCTTAGCCGCGTTCGTAATGCTGCAAGAATGCTTTTGACCCTTGATAAGAAGGACCCCCGTAGGATCTTTGAAGGAGAAGCACTTATGAGGAGAATGAAACGATATGGTCTTTTGGATGAAAGTCAGAACAAACTTGATTATGTCCTGGCCCTTAATGTTGAAAACTTTTTGGAACGTCGTCTTCAGACACTTGTTTTTAAAACTGCTATGGCCAACTCTATTCACCATGCCCGTGTTCTCATCAAGTACTTTTTTAATTCAGAATCTTTTTGCTTAGTTATTGATATAGTTTTTGATATTAGTTATGGTTACTCATTTTGGTAGTACTTATGAAATCTGTCAGCAGTTGGAAAGTAGTTTCAAATAGTCTTGTGTTTTTTTTGAAAATGTTTATCTAGATTTCTTGTAATTGTACCTTTTTGGAATCTAACGCCTTGCCGCTGGATGCCTTATTAATAAACTTCTGTTGTTCCAACATTTTTTTTTGAGTGATTTAACACCATGATCTGTTGTTGGGTTGCAAGGTTGGAAGGCAGGTGGTCAATGTGCCATCCTTCATGGTGAGGGTGGACAGCAAAAAGTGTTGGATATTTTTGTGTAATTGGGTTAACTTGTTTGATCAGTATTGTCATAATAATACATCATATAGGATTGATGGTGCGGAGTGCACGCATATTTGAATTTATTATGACCTTAGGGGGTACGGGGGTCCGGGGGCAGCGCCCCTATGAGCGGGGTCCAAGGGGCGGCAACCCCTGGCTGGGGTCGAGCTATAGTAAAATTTTTTATTTCCATTAAATTGCTATAGTAAAAATCCCTCCGAAAATTAAATTTTCGGAACTTGAGGGACTAAAAATGGCAATTTCGAAACCTTGCAAATAACTGCCGTTTTGGTGGATTTATACACCCCGTAATAAGATTTCTGGTCATTCTCTTTTCTTCTTTCTTTTTGGTTCTTTTCTCTCAAATAATAAACACAGAGAACGTTCTTAATTCTCTGAATTGTATCCGATTGAATAGTTTGGGTGAACCGCCAAATTGATTCAATCTGAAAGTGATTACACGCCTTTCAGAGTTTGATTATATCCGGTCATCTGTTCGTTATTCACGAATTTTCCCCAACAAAAAGCATATCGATTTCTCACTCACTAGTCCATTTGGTGGTGGTTGTCCTGGAAGAGTGAAACGAAAGAACCAAAAGACAGTTGCAAAGAAGGCTGCTGGCGGGGATGCTGAAGACGACAATGAAGAATGAGCTTGCTTGGCTGGTTCTGAACTTTTGATATTATTTGCAGTACGTTGTGAGACTTATGAGTATTTGTTATCGTCATAATATCTGTTTGAGGATATTTTGGATGTTTTGCGAAGCTTTTATGTTACTATATTACATGTTTGTGGACTAGTAAAATAAGAAATTATTCCCGTCTCTACCGTGGCTTCAGAATCTGCATTTAGTACTAGTGGACGACTTATTAGTCCACATCGCAGCCGACTTCATCCGAATACAATCGAAGCTTTGATGTGTGCTCAGAGTTGGTTGTGGGAAGTTATTAATGAAGGTAATTAGTACTTATATTTACTAAATCTAGTATTTGATTATATATAAGTCTAAGAACTTGTTGACTAACATCTTTTTATCAATGTATAGATGATGGTAAATCATTTACATCTGATAACTATGATACATTTTATGATGATATGGACCCCGAAGATGATTGTTGAAGGTAGCTTTGCAGCCATTTTTATTTATTTATGGTTGATCATATTTCTTTAAACTTGGCTCATTGATTGTATACATTAAAAATCACATACTATAGGCGTTTATTTATTACAGTGTATCTAAATTCTAAGTTCACTTTAAAAGTGTGACATGAGTTTGTGCTATGTTTGTAAGTGCTCTGTCATTTCTTTCTGTGTATAGTAAACTCATGAGAAACCCAATGGAATAACAATCATGTGTTTATTTTGAATTCTTGCAGTTGGAAACTATCACTGCAGCTTCATTCTTTGTGGACAATTCGTTGCTGATGGATGGTGAACATGGATTTGAAGATTTTTTTTAATTTTTTTTTTTTTGAATTTGTGTTAGGATGTTGTTGGATTTAGACGTTTTTTTTAAACTCGTACCTTGGATTACCTCCTTTGTTGCTGAATTTAGACATTTGTATTACATTATTGGATTTAGCCGTTTGTTTGTCGATGAATCTAGGCATTTTTGCTTATTTGTAAGATCGGAAATTTTTTTTATATCCCCGACTACCCAATGGGGATCCCCATACCCGATGGGGACGGGTATGGGGATGCAACTTAATTCCCCGTCAGGGACGGGGACGGGGATCGGGACGGGGATTACAAGCTACAATCGGGTATGGGGATGGGGAATGGGATCCCTGGCAATCCCCACCTCGTTGCCATCTCTAGTTGCATCTATCTAAAGGTTGATATGAGGTGCATTGATATGAAAAGGGTTTCCAGAGTGAAAAGAATCTGCTGGTATATTACATTTATCAGAAAGTTAGATTTCTTATCCAAACAGCAGAACATGTTGATGAACAGATTGGATTAACCAACGAAAATTAGCTTCATATAAAACCAAAAGCATCTCTATTTGTACTAAAAAACAGGTGAGTGTAATTCCCCTTAGAATATAAAATATGTTTACAGGAGGAACATATTTACCAGACTATCAGTATACCAATATAAATGACTTTCATATTTGAAAACTTATAAGGTAGATAAAGAAGGTTACATGAATACACTTTGACTGAACATATCAGCCCCTTTTGATGAAAGAAATAACCAAGTTAGTATACTTTAATGTTCTTTTTGAGAAGCAATCATCAATGATATTAGCATATCTACGGAACAACTCTTCCATCAGTGTTGGACCAAAATGAAAATGACTCTCTAACATTGGCTCCACTACGGCTCGAATGGTTTTAGCCACACGATTACCGCTGGAGTCTTTGAGGCCATTTGAATCACCACCATCCCATTGTATCTCAAATGCCTCAACACCACTTACTATGAATGATCCTTCTTTCTCCACTTCAAGTTGCACTTCTTCCGGGCTTGGTGCATAATAAGGGGCGTTAAATGAATCGATCTTTTCCTTTTCAACAAGTCCCTACAACGACACATATAGTAATACCTGTTAATTAACTACTCCAAAACTTAAAACTCTGAGATTTTGTATGTTCATCTATGTTAAAGATATACAAATGTACACACATCTATTGCCATGCTCATTATGGCACGTCCTAAAAGTTCCCACTGGTAACAAGCCTCGTCCGCACAAGGGTCAGGGGATCGCCGGCCCATGAATGACAAGACCATCCGTCCTTTCACAACCATTTCCTTTGCACGCGACCTCAAAAACAATGAGAAGTCCTTATGGAATTGTTGTTGGTAAGCTTCTATGACACTTATGGAGCTTCTCTTTGATATGTATATTTTCTCTTTGTTTAGGTGAGTGCCAACCTTCGGTTCCAATCCCAGGGGTACCTGTTCAAATAATATTAGAATCTCTATATTATTCTAGATACATATTCTAATAATACACTCTCTTATTTGTTTTTGATACCACTTCAAATATTACAATCTCTAATTTATACTTGATACCTATTTATATATTACAATATCTACATGATTAGTAAGTATTTACATATAACAAATTTGTTCAGCTTATCAATATGAGTATATGACAGTGGTTACAACACCATTGTTATTCACAATGGGGTGTATAACCATTAGTACTATTCAGTGTCGCATTAGAAAAACCTTTCTAACTACTTCTCAACCATTAATTTTGCACAACACTTTCAACCCGCCACTAATCAACATTAGCCTAGTACCCACAACTTTTTTTTTTTTTTATCACCATTCGAGAGAAAAATAGAAAAGGGGAGAAGACTAGTTGCTTGTAACATAAACCCTCTACCACGAGTCTCACACGTTTGCGTGGGCTCGTGGTTAAGCTAGGCAAAATCGAGCAAGGAACAAGTATAGCCGCTTTTATTGCTAGCAATGTTTTCGTGTTTTTGGTCATGGTGGCCCCAATTCGATGTTTACCTCCTAGGTTTGTGTTTATGTCTCTGTTTTATTTTCTACTTATTAGGTATATGTGTGACCCTACATTGTGAGAAAATATGATTGTATGTGGTTTCGGTGTAATTCTATTCACAACTTTAATGAGTGTGGTTTGTCACCACACGTCCACACCTATAGCTCTAATAAAGTTGGTAATTAGCATTGTATTATTGTACGATCTTGTTCCATGGAAATTAATTGAAGTGGTTGTGACAGCTTACCATGTCATATTTTTTGTTGTTTTTAAACGTGGTCCTTTATTAACTCTGCTACCATGTGTGTTGACAAATTTAGGTATTTTTGTATGGTGTCTCATTCAATTCATATACATCGTATTTTGGTTATCTTTCTAAATTAGTGTAAGATTTTTCTAAATATATATGGATCAACAAAACCATAATTATTGGCAAATTTATTTGTACCAAATAGGACTTAAAATTAATCCACAATCTTAAATATGTAAAACTTAACACAAACCTGAGAGAGCCAGTGGAGGCTGGAAGAAGAATGAACAAAATGGAGACTATTTGTGGGAAACAACCTGCCATAAAACGAGCCAGGTAAGCCGCAAATATAACAGCCTTCAATGCCGTAATCATTTTTCACTTTATCATAAAGCTCTGGCAATGACTTGAACACATCGTTGAAGTCATTGCCAGGGAGATCGTTCAAAAACAACTTTAGTTCAGGTACAGGTTGATGGAGTTGATGGCAAGCGGCATCCACGATGTGGATTATTTTAGAAATCACTGTCAAGGAGTTGGGTCCAGATGAACACCCAAGGTCTGCGACACCCATGCTATCGGGTCGCAACTCTGTTAAGATGTTATAAATGGCAGTTTTAACAGCGCGAGTACCAATTAGGATTATCTTCTTCTGCAATTAAACTTTTCATGTAAGTTTTATGATGATGTAGAACTACTTAATTATTGATATTTAATTTTTAATTAAGATGTTTAACTCGTTGACAATAATTACCTGAAGCAGAGAGTTTTTGGCATAGCTAGTCTCCCCTTCCCCTTTGTTCATGTGAAAAACTTGCATGATTGGAATCTGTATTTTGTGTATAAGGATATGAATAGTGAAGTATATATAATGTTTAAGTTGATGAATTGTTCATGTTTGAATAATGGGTATATATAGAATAGTTGGGTAATTGATAACATGTGTTTTTTGTTGTCTTAATTAAAAATGTGTCTTATTCGCTGCCTGATTTGGGTCGTTTTATAATGAATGTCCGCATTGAAAAAGAAGAAATATGTCTCGGTTTTCACATTTTAACTGAACGTACACCTAGCCGAGGCAAAGTTGGTGCCATATGCTCAATATGTATACTCGTGTACGATCGATGTATCACACTTCTAAAATGCGAATCTACCTAAGTCCATTGGGACACTCCGAATTAGTAATCAGAGAACCTTCAGTGGCGACGTATGTATGCTCGTCACTTTTGTCACAACAGCTCCATGTCATCACTTTTAAAACTGATTTCAAACTAACATGTTATTACCAACAATAAGGGTGTGTTTGATTGCATCCGAATGGAATGGTTTAGCACTAAGTGTTGAATCGGTCAGCATTTGATATGTTTCATATGACATCTGAATGCTGAACGAGAAAAAAATATATTCTGAATGATTTCATATCTAAACCCTCCCTTAACCATTTAGTTTACTTGGTTTACCTTATTACCCTTTCTTTATCATGAACACTCCTGCCCCTTTTATCTTCTTCACATCACGCCCATCTCTGCCACTCTATTTTACCTCCTCCTATATTCCACAGAGATTCAATAACATATGAAGTTTGTTGTTTCACTAGATTAAAGGGGGATAATATGAAAATCGATTCACTGGCTTCTGTCATCTCAAGTTCCAAATTTTGGATTTACAAATTCACAAAACAAAAAAGCTCCTTCATTTCAATTACTTCTTGGTTGGGTATTCAAAGTGCTTCCACTGATTAAAGTTACCCACATAATTTATTTGTTAAGGATTTATTTTTTTATTTATTTTTATTATTTGTTCTACCATTGACTTGAGTATCTTTTATTATACTAAAACACAGTTGCTTTGATAACTTATTGACCAATCACAGCTCTCGATTTCTTAAAGTTGACTTTTTTTTCAATTTTGACTTTAATTTACACTTTTTTGTTTTCCATCACAAATTTACACTTTTTACTCAACAGTTTTAATATAATAAATAAATAATAATAGCTTCTATATATCCGATAAAATAATAGCTAATATTTATTCAATAAAATAATAGCTAATATATATCCAATAATATGTTTTATCATATATATAAAATTAATTGTATAAAAATAAATTAAAATTATTGTAAATATATTAAGATTTTAGTAGTAATTGTAAAATTTTAATTTTAATCTTATCTTATCTTAATTTTAATCTTAATCTTATATATACTAAAAGACAACTGACCAAATATCAATTGACCAATCACAATTCTCAATTTGTCTAAATTATCAAATTAAACATGTGACTTAATTAAATGTATTAGAATTACCTTATATTATTATTATTTATCTAAAATGGAATGCCGATAAAAGAAAACTCTAGCTAGATTAATACAACTACAACTATATTAAATATTTATGTTATTTCAAACGTAACTAAAACTAAATACCGATAAAAAAAAAATTCTAGATTAATACAACTACAAAACTAATTAAATATATAACTATCTAGATAAATATAACTATATTAAATTCTATATGAATAGCACTGTTTATATATTATATTTATTTAGAGTATATTATATACTTCATCTACAATTAGTTAGATCAATATGTCTAAATCGATTTATAATTTTTAATTGTTTATCACCAATTTATACTTAAACACAATTAAACAATAATTAATTGTATAATTTTTAGTTTTCTTATCAACAATTTACAATTTAATCCATTTTAAAATTAATTAATACTTTATTGTATTTATCTAATAACAAAATATAGCTAAAAGTTAGAAAGGTTACAACATTTAGATTAATACGAATTAAACTAATCTCCTTCGTATATACAGAAACAATTATCTACATAAACACAAGAAGGTAAAATTCTCAACATCTTATCCAATTGTGATCAAACTAATTATAATATTGTTTTTATTAGTAATTGTAATCAACTATAATTAGCATAACCATTGTTGTTATTAGTATTTAAGATACATATTTTTCTTATATAAACCGAACCGTACAAATAAAATCATAACACACGATATCATTGAAATCCCACGAACAACTGCTACTTTTATTGTTCTTAAGAACCATGACTATCTAAAATAAAGTTACTTTTTTTGAAAGACATTATAAGTATTATGTTTCATACACTAATTCTTATATTGATAATGTTGTAAAACTCGTGTATTTGACACGGGTCTAAAATCTAGTATTATATTATTTACCATTCGACTCCAATTAAACGAGCAGAGCAATAATTTGTAGATATATTATAGTAATTGTAATAAATTATCGTACTTTACTTGTATATTATTATTATTATTATTATTATTGTTATTGTTATTATTATTATTATTATTATTATTATTTCAATATTCATGATCAAAGGTTAGAATGGTAATTTTATTTATTCAGAATGTCAAATTAGAACAGATATCAAACATATTATTTTTATTCAAATTTATATCCATTCAACATTTTTAAACCAATTAGGCTTTAGAATCATTCAGCAATAAATGATTCTGTGTTATCAAATGCAGCCTAAGACTATCTCCAAAACCAATGATTTTTATAAAAATGTCTTTACTTGCCCTTACTTAATATAGTTTTTAAATGGAGAGAGTGACATGCTCCATTAGGAGCCCTCTTACGTAAATAATTACGTACGACCTTTAAGATGGAGAATATCAGAATATGGACCACTTGTACGTCAATTTTAAGTGGTTAAGAATGATTTGAATTATTGGTAACTTAGCTCTAAGCCTCTAATTAGTCTGGAAAAAACGATCCAAATATAAATACAGAAATTTTCGTTCTACTACCCTATGAATCACATCTAAAATTAACATGTTTTTTATGTGTGAAACTGTGAATGCAGTGTGGTCCATATTTTTAACATGTATAAACAATTGTTTTCATGTTCGCGGCCCACTACTCGTGCGACCTTTTTAAACCTTTCTCCAATAATTTATCTAACGAGATTTGAACAACGATAAACATTAGACCATCTTGTAAGTGATTATAATCAATAAGATATACTAGTTATAAAAGATAAAATGTCCGTTCAGTTATATTATGATTTATGAAGGTATTGACATTCTTAGTATCTACTGTAACGATGTGATTTCTACCGTAACAATGTGATTTCTGCATTAGCAAAAGGCATGTAATTATCAACTAAAAATTCGTTGCTGCTCCAAAATTTATCACCCACCAAATTCCATTCACCGTTCTCAAACAACTTAATATCATGATTTCATTTTGCGGTTGTCTCATATGGCAGCACAATTGCAAGTATGCATCCCACTAATCATATCTTAATAATAAATTTATTATAATCAGTATAATAATATAATAATAATAATCAATAACAAAATAGTTTTTATTATATAGATCTTACCAGCATCATCTTCTCCTTACTACCTAGTTTCCAAGACACTTTAAATTGCTTAAATAGTTTTGGTGCACGCCAACTGTTTGTTGAAATGTCACCTTAATTTCTAGGGCCATTTTACTTAAAAATGGTGTTTCACCTGAGAAATAGCTATATTTGAACAGTTTTATGGCGTCCACTTCATCTTCCAACGCACTTGACCATGCCCAATTCGTTCGTTCAATTGTTGCCTGGATGGTGAAGTGGGTAGAAAAGGGATTTCGCGGTTAATTTTTCATCTCAAAATGTTGCACCTCTCCTGTGATGAACGGAAAAGGGTGTTGCGAGAGGCTATTTCCATAGACCTTGGGTTGTTTATGGGAGTTGAAGAAACTTTAAATGTCTTTGGTTAATGGTTGTATGGGAATTGCATGAGCATACATGCGCCCATGTCATCACCCTAATGGTCTTGTCCGGTTTATTGGTCATGACATGCGTGGACACATTATCGGGATTTTGAAGCCTTCTATCTTAAGCGTCGAGCCGAAAGTTCATGATTCTCCCGTATTGGATTTGACTCTTCTTGATCGGGTTTTTAAAGTGCCTATTGTTACTGGCAAAAGCATCCCACATAGTTGTCATTTGGTCTTTTCACACACGTTCAAAACTACTCTCGATAAGGTGGTTACCCAACCGGATTTTGTTGACGCTTGGGTAAGGTTGTTGCTTCTTCCCCGTTGCACTTTGCAGGTGGTTAGACCTAAAGGGAGGCAAGAAAACAGGTCTGGGAATAGAAAGACTTTACAACATCATTCTATTATGAGTTCTCTAGCCTCAATTGTCGCGCTGGTTGGAAATATTCAACATGATTCTAATTTGGGGGCGATGGGTTCAAAAGGCGTTGATTTTAATAAGGAAAGAACTTCTAGCAACACCAATATCAGGCAATGTCTTCGAAAGGTTGCATACGGCCACTTTACTGCTGCAATTAAAGTATTATGTTCATCTGGTGTTGCACTTTTCAATGATGATTGTATGAAGACATTAAAGGCTAAACATCCAAGTATGCCACCTCCAACTATGTCGAGCATATACTCTGACCCTCCCTTGGTTGCCACAGTTGATAGTTTCCTTAGTTACATTAAATCGTTTTCGCAGAGAACTTTGTGTGGGACAGACGGTTTACGAGGACAACACGTTTTGGATGCGTTTTGCAGAGAAGAGTCGGCAGTTGCCACTAATCTTTTACATTCCATCACAATTGTGGTTAATTTGTGGTGTGTATGGGGGGGGGGGGGAGAGGGGGATGTTCATCTAGTTTGGGTGAGTTCGTTACATCTGCTCCTTTGACGCCTCTCTTAAAACCTGATAACGGGATCCAGCCTATCGCAATTGGTACTATATGGAGGTGTTTGGTTTCCAAGGTTGCTATGAAGGGGTTAGTGAGGAGGTGACCATGTACCTTAATGACTTTCAGTTTCGAGTTGGTGTCTGGTGGTTCGGAGGCCATATTGCATAGTGTAAACAGAATATTGAGTGATCGCCACGCTAATTGATCTCTTGCTATGCTTGTAGTGGATTTTCTAATGCCTTTAATTTGGTGGATAGATCAGCTTTACTTCATGAGATCAGGTTGAAGTGTTCATCTATTTCCTTGTGCGTCGAATTCCTCTACCGGTTAAGAGCTAAATTGTATATTGGAGATGAGCATATTTGGTCTACCACGGGGGTTCAACAAGGAGACCCGCTTGGACCACTTCTTTTCGCACTTGTTCTGCATCCTCTTGTGCATCGGATTGTCTTTGGAGATTCAGGGGAGGTGACCAAAGTGTTGGATATCATTAGGGCAACGGGCCCATCTTTGGGTCTTGAACTCAATGTAAAAAAACAAAGTCATTTTGGCCTTTTTGTGATAGTAGGAAGTCTCGTGGGGGAGTTGTAAGTAGAGATGAGGGTTTTATTAGTGAGTTAGCAAATAAGCAAGCTGCTAATGTTGTTGATTTGGTGTGCCTTCTTCTAAATCTTGGAGACCCAGAGTAAGCTACTCCTACTCCAATCATGTATGGGTATTGCCAAGTTTTTCTTTGGCCTGGGGACCTGCCAACCTATTCATATGGAGGAGGCTACATGTTTATTTGTCGAAGGATTGTGCGGAGCGATTGAGGACATAGTTGTTTGCGGGGGTCCGTTTATTGGAATCCTCCGATGACAACTTGCTTCCTTACCTATTAGGTCTGAGGGTTTAGCGTTGTATTTAGCAGTTGAGGTTTTATCTTATGCATTTGTGGCATCAAGGGCCCAATCTGGGGTGCTAAAGGACCATATTCTACAGGACAGTGGTTTACGCGGTACGGATTCGGATTATACTTGTGCTTTGGGTTGTCTTTTTGATACGATTCCAAGCTTTGACTTTGGCGGTTTCACTAACAAGGAGACCACCCCGCATAAGCTCAACATGCATTGGCGGGTGCCTTTAACTTTTAGTAAAATTATCGAAGATATGGAGGTACACTTTGACATGACCATAAGACAAAAAGTCATTTTTAAGTGTGTACAAACACCGCATGCCCAAGATTTTCTACTTGTTCACTCTAAAGAGGGGTTAGGGCAACATAAGTCACCGGTGGAGTATCGTACAATCCTAAAATACCGCCTCATGATCCCTCTATTCCCTAATGATGAGATATGCCTTATTTGTTGCAAGGCGTGTTTGGATTCTTTTGGGGAGCATGTAGTACACTGTAGAGACCCCGCCGACTTTAAATACCGAGATGATTTGGTTAGGGATGTTCTGTTTGAGATTTTCAAGCAGGTTGGGATCTATACTAAGAAAGAAGCGCTAGTAGTGAATTTCTTGACTGATCCATCGAAAGGAAGATCAACACTCACATGAGCTGACATTTTGGTTTTTGGATGGATGAAAGGAAAACATGCATGTGTGGATCTTAGGGTGTCTCCCCTCTCATGGGCTTAGGGTGTTGTGGATGGCACCCGCAGGTAACGGGTGCGGATACCCCTTTCCCATTACCATGTCCGCGGGTTTTTATGATCTATCAATCCGCGGATATCCACCAACGGGTAAAATATGTTATCCATGTCCATGATCTACGGTCATACAAGTTCACGGATAGATCCACAGATTATCATTTTAAATTATACAAATTATTTAATATTCTTTAAAAGCTTCTTTCCATCCGTTTAGTTATAAACGGAACTATATAAATATGAAATTCGAAACTTACAGAAACAAAACTCTTCATATTCTACGCCAGATAACAATACATTAGACACTATCACATTAGTATATTATATCACAAGTGTAATATAAATTGTATATAAAACTAAATACTAGTATGCGGGTTTAACTCTATCTTACATATAGATCCACGAGTCTATTTCATGCGCATCGCGGGTTCGTGGTACGGATTTATCCATGACGGATTTAGTGTACCCTTTATTCGTTCGCGACCCACAAACGGGCACATTTTTATACCCGTTATGTATCCACGGGTAAAATTTGTTGAAATTATCCATCCATGACGGATGGGTACCCGCGGATCATGGGGTTTTTTTCCAGCCCGTTGCCATCCTTAGGTGGGACATGCTGCTTTAAATGCTGCTTCATGCATAGTGGCCAAACATGAGAATGCGTGTCTTGATAATCAACACGTATTTATACCATTTGCATTTGATACATGTAGGTTTCTCACACCCGAGGCCGTTGAGCTACTTAGTAGGGTCCAAGAGTTCATGCACACTAACGTTATGATACCAAGATACATGAATGTAGTTTTTAAACGTATTGGTTTTTCCAAACAAAAAGGGTTAGAGACACAGTTTGTTACCCGTTTGTCTTCTATTTCTATGTAAACTTTTTTTAAGTGGAATGAAATATAAATTGAATTTATAAAATAATTTAAAAAGAAAAAAAGAAAAACACAAAGAAGAGAGATACCCTTCTTTTTTATTCGATTATTACGTACTCTTATGGTATTGCAAATGTAATACGAAATCAAATATTGAATGAGATGAGTGGCTACATAACTTTCTCATCTCTATGTAACTGTTAATTAATGATTGACATCTCTTCAACTGATTATTAATATATACAATATAGAATTTCCATTTAAAAACAATAAATTCCAAAAAACAACAACATTTTTTCAATTTTGTGTTAAGATAAATAATGTATTATGTGAAATATATATATATATATATATATATGAAAAATGTGAATATGTGATTGTTAAATAGATTATGTATTGGATCACATGTTTTTTTTGTTAATTCACATGTGAAACATTATAAAAATACATGTTGTAAAACAAAGTTTTTTTTCAAAACCTTATATATACTCATGTGTTAACATGTGAAAGAAAACGTGAGCATATTCATTCACAAGTTCACAAAATGCTATTTTGAAGGTTTTTTAAAAAAGTTTCTTCTACAACATACTTTTTTCTATCATTTCACATGTGAATGAAAAAAAAAAATGTGAACAAATATATTATTTAAGAGTTCTCATGTTTCTTACAAAAAAATGGTTCTCAAAATAAGGAAAATATATATATATATATATAGGTTTTAGGTAAAATAAAACAACTATTAAAGTAAAACAAATAAAACAATAGGTCTTGATTCATTAAAAATCATCGTGCATCAATTGTTTCGTGAATCTTCGTGCATCAATTTAATCATAATCTAAGGGTCAAAATCCTGTCTTATTTGTTTAATTTTAATACTTATTTTATAATATTCAACCCCTATATATATGTATGTATATATATATATATATATATTGTGTTTTTAAAGTTCATTTATATGCATATAAAACATTCTAAAAATATATTTTGAAATAAAATATTTCCCCAAAACATGTCATTTGTTCACATGTGAACATGAACGTGAATAAATTCATTCACAAGTTTACAAAAAGCTATGTTGAAGGTTTTGAAAATCAAGTCCTACAACATACATTTTTATAACGTTTCATACGTGAATGATCTTTAAAAACATATGACCCAATACATATTTAGAAGTTCTTGCGTTTTTTGCAAAAAAAAAAGTTTTCAGAATAAGGAAAGTCAATATATATATATATATATATAGGGTAACATTCTAGTGAGAACAGTCTTAAAATAAGAACGGTGAGAATACTTAAAAAACATCTTTTTGATTATTTTTCAGACCAAGTAGATGGTATATAAATTATTCACTCTAAATACTCAAAATATAATATTTCTTTAGTTTGGATTATTGGATACTCAAAAGTTTTGTTTTGCGGCGGCGGTGAGGGTAGTGATGGCGGAGGTGATGGTGTTGACGGTGGTTTGGACGGTGATGGGGGTGGCGATGGTGGTGAATGTAAAAGTAATTGATGTTAAAGGTGGTATTGTATAGTAGTTATTTTAAGTGTTGAGGGATCTATAGTGTAAATTATTTCATTAAAGGTATTATAGGTATATTAGATGGGGATGTTTAAATTAGTAAATAAAAAAATTGTATTTTTGGTTTTTAAAGACTGAAAGTTTAAAGGAAAAATGAGTGATTTGATTTACTAAATAGTATAGATATGTCGAAAATTACCCGACTACCATTCACCCGACATAGGAACAAAGTGAAATCATCATGGATTGCAGACTAACATCTTTCCATCGATGCCAAACTTGTCTTTACTATGGGATACAAATAAAAGGTGTTTAATTGGTCAGGTTTTGCTTAAACGGGGTTAATTAGTTTTAACTCTTAAGAACTTTCTTAACAAGCCAATACCGGCCCAATACAAGCATGTAGACAACAAATCAAAAATATATGTTGGATCAGAGCCCATAAAACCAACACTGTTAAATGAAGGTATAAAAAGCGCATATCAAAGCACAAAACGCTAATGGATTGTGAACACTAGACTTATACCCGCGCAATGCGACAGCGGTGGAGGTAGTGATGGCGGCAGTGAGAACGGTGGTGGGGACGGTGATGAAGGCGGTGAATGTAAAAGTAATTGATGTTAAATGTGGTATAGTAGTTATTTTAAATGTTATGGGATTCATACTGTAAATTATTTCATTAAGGGTATTATATCTATAATAGATAGAGATATTTAAATTATTGATTAAAGGAGAAGAGTATATTTTTAGTTTTTTAAAGACAGAAAGTTTAAGGACAAAAAATGATATTTTGATTTATTAGATAGTATAGATTTATTAGTACGATCAAATATTCAAATGAACTACTTAGTATCGTCTTATTATGTAGTCTTTTAAATGTTGTTACTTACAGTTGATGTAGTTTTTTATATATATTTTTTGTATCTATATATACGTATTTTTTAAATGTATTAATTAGTTGCTAAGGTTCTTAAATTTTTATAAAGCTGGTATGTATGTTAATTGACATAGCATATGATGCTTTTAGCAACAAAAAAAAAAATGTATGACACCTTTATAAAAAAAATAATACAATTCAAAAAGAATTTAAATTTGTAAAAAAAAAAAAAAAAAAAAAAATCTTATTCTTTGTTAATATACCTTTTAAGTAAAAACATATAAATCAAAATATTTGTGGTAGTGTTGGTCCGTCAAAACAACGAGTTATTCTAGTCTATTTGCTGCAAAATTATAATTTACGGTTGTGTAATTTTTGGTAATACAATACCAGAATCATCGTTGAATGAGAAGTGATAAGTTTATCACTAAATCGATATATACATACATTACATGCAAGTTTTATAATAACCTAACATACAATATCAATGTAAGGTAAAACAGTGATAAATTATTAAATATGTCACCGAAGGGCGCTAATTGATTGTAGGTTGAATAATTAAAGTTCATTAGGGTACTATATTATATTCTGAAGCCATAGCAAGTTTGGTACATCTTTGGATGTCGAACATACATGATAAATGTTATAAAAGTTGGCATCTTTCCTGCAAAAAAGTGTACACCAATTTGAAAAATACTTTAAATCCTTTCAATACAAAATTAAACGAATGGAGAAAATGAAGAAAAGAAAAGGAGAAAGATACCTATGCATAACTATTTTTTGCTAATAATTATTAGGTAGTGATATATTGGAGAGAATGAATCGGTGAAAGAGAGAAAAGTATTCATTTAATCAATATTAATAGATTAATAATATTTAATAATTTGGTTGAATAAGGATTTTTTTTCTTTTCTTTAACTACAAATGGATGAGGCCATTTCATAAGGGTATCAAATCGGACAAATCCCATTTTATTATAGAACCCTTAAACTTTAATGTTAATTTTGCAAATGTCTGCTAAGCCATTTGAAATATTAAGTAAAGTTAGTATAATGTCTTTTAAGCTTTAACTCAATGGTTGAAAGACCATCCCCTTGCAACAGGTCTTGAGTTCAAGCCTTGGAGAGGACATAGGAATTAAGTCCTTTTATGAGGGCTTGGCTTGGGTATACCTAGGTTCAAGTATGAGAGGACAGAGTTTACCCCTATTAACTGTTGTGCCTTCGGGCGGATTAGTAGGGGGTTTTCCCCCATCGGGTATTTGAAATAGGCATTTCTACTTCGAGAGAGCTCTTTAGCGCGAACCCGGTTAAGACAATGTATGCTAGGCCTTTCGCTGTCGAATCACGACACGAAGTTTCCAACGAAATTCACCTTTCAAAAAAAAAGTAAAGTTAGTATAATAATGTAGTAACAATGATTTGCGTGACGGTATAACTTTAACGTGAATAAGAAATGACTAGTTATCAAAAGTCAGAGGAAGTCTAGTGTTGTGGCAATTTCAGAAATGGGAACCCCGTTAGACAAAGATAAGGGAACTGAGACATTAAATTCGGTACATGGATCCTTCCAAAAGTAGGCATCAAAAAGAGATTTTCTATATAGGCTACTAGACAAATTTTTGGGAAAATTGTTCACATATATTACACAAAATGTCTACCAAGACTAAAGTTTCACAACTTATAATTGAGTTGTATAGTAATAATCATACATACTGTATGCTAAAGATCAAAGTCTAATTTGGTAAGTTTTCGTAATGGCTTTGGGACTTAAATTTGTTTTTTTTATGTCTTTGAGAAATATATCTAAGGAAAAATTAAAAAGTAGTACTTGATTCCGTATTTTATGAGTTACGAAAGAAAGGTACTCGTGCGTTGCGGTGGTGATTGAAGTGATAACGTGGTGGTGGTGTAATGGCGGTGCTGGCGGTGTCAGTGATAGGGTGATCTACCTAACGGGCTCCGCCCTTTGCCGTGGGCTCCGCTCTCGGATTTAAAAATTCATCAAAAATATATCGAATGACATCTCTAATAAAAGAACATGAAATTTTAAGAACACTCATATAATTTTTATAATTTATCGATGTATGGTTTTTGTGATAAAAGATTTTGAATGAATTTAAGGAATAAAATGATATATGGAAAAGAGAAGAAAAAAATGAGTGGTTGAGATTTGAGGAGAGAGTAAGGGTATTATAGTTATTTTAGGTAAATTTAGAATAAATAGGAGGGGTATTTTGGAGAAATAAATGTTGAAACTTGAAATTTTAGAAAGAGACTATTTGCTTTATACGGAGTAATATAATAATATACATAGATGCATTATAAAGATAGAAATGTAAATAGCCTTACCTCTAGCTTAAAATAGAGATATTGTTTCCAAAGAGACTTTAGCTCATATTGTAGGGAATAAAGATCAAAATCTTGATCTCGATCAACACTTTTTACAAAATGGCCGAGGGTTCTTAAGAGAAAAAAAACTCTCTTATTTAGAACAATTGTAAAGCTATTCACATCTCTCATTTTTGTAGAAGCTAAAAAAAAACATAAGTCTGGAATCTTCGAATACTTAAAATTTGGTTGTCATGTCCATATGTATTTTGATTTGTTTCGGGCAAATAATATTTCAAATTCTAGAAGGGATCGATTCATTGATATGAAGGCAATGATTGAGATTAGTAATACTGTTGTGTCAATTAAGTCTTGTCATGAACAGTCATATTATAGATTCATGTTTGATTGTCATTTAAGCTACTTTATACTCTCCAATATATGAAAATTTAGTGAACTAGGATCTTAGACATTCTATGGACTATGTGGCATGTGTAATTAAATGATATGGTAAGTAATTCAAATATACCGAATAGGATTGAAATAATAATTAGTAATTCATGTTGGGAAAGACGATTAAAACTATAATGTCATAATAATCTTAATTATACTAAAACGTAGACATACTAAAACGTAGACATACATTTGTCTTGTTTGTTTACAATTCCTGAAAGTAAAGAGAAGCCCAAAACTAGACTCGCACATCTTTTTGGGCTTCTATGTATTCATTCGAATGCAACGGTAAGGCCTCGAGAATTGAGGGGCATGGGGTCATAAGATTAACAACTTTATCTTTGAGATACCTTGGGTGGCCATGGACGGGCTGAATTGGTCTTCAATGTTTAACATTTAAGTATTTTTAAGCTGGCCTTTTTGATAATTTTTAAAAAATTGAGTCAAACTTATTCTTTTTATGTAAGAATTTTAGTCCATTTGATATTTATATTAGCCTTTAACCAATGACGGATGGAATTTATAAGGAATGGGGTAATACTCTCATACGATCCAAAAAACATTTACATCAAACACATAAAAACAGTTGCACAATACTCGTATCATTCTTTTATAACCTTTTATACACAACCACTATAACTCTATAAGCCCTTTGCCTAGGGTAACTAGGTGGCAGATGCAAAAGTAGTCTTTACAATTAAAGAAAAAAACATTTATATCAAACACATATAAGTAGTTATCCAACATCATTTCATTATCCACACTACTCCTTATATTTTTCCACAATGAAAGGCTAATCATGTTTCATGTAACCTTTATGAGTGGAGATAGGTTGACTATTCCACCTTAGCAGTTAAACTTAAATATTCATAATAAATGAAACCAAGATATTTGCGACCAAATCATTATTGATATATAGTAAATATTATGATCCAACTTTTGAACATCTTTAAACATAAACGTTCAACACTACAAGTTTAAAACCATTTGAATCAAACTTAGCCACACCTATAAATTTAGCTTCATTTATGCTAATAATGATATTACAAAACTTATAATATGACCTTACTTGGAAAAAAAAAACTTGTTCCGTTACTATTTAAAAATTTGCTAAAAATTGTAGATTCCTGTTGAAATGTTAGCCAAACTAAAATTTTCAAAGTGAAAAATTACGATTTCTATATATTAAGTAAAGTAACAACCATCTTAAATTAAATACCGTATAAGATTTATAATTATGAATATTATTTCAAATATATTTAACATTCATCTTCACCAACAACGACATTTTGTTGTTGTTCCTTAAGAAACTTTTGTTGTTTTTCAATGAATGCCTCAACTGCAATCCGAAATTCTTCATTAGTCAATCTCTCAACCGATTTCACCGGCATCCGTTTTTCAGTCACTGACCGTCGTAACTCTCTCTTAACTGTTATCTCCGACTTCAATTTCTCCGATTGTGTTCTCTTAAACCTCTCGATTTGCTTAGCCGCTTTTTTAATCACTATCTCGGCCGTAACTTCTTGTTCCGGGATTTTTGGAACAACCTCAAATTCTCTTACCGACAAAGTTTCCGTTACTTGTTTCAAATTGTTACTAGGAATATCGATATTGGTGGTGTTGTTACGCGAAAGTACGTAACAAATAACAACAATCGTGTTTCCTACCAGAAACACAACATGTTGGTTTTTTATGTAACATAAAAATGCAAATAAATATTCGCTAGTATATTTGAATACTAGCGGAAGCCGAGTTGATGACCATGAGATCAATGCAACTGCGACGAAAACTTCGATTAGTTGTACAAGTTTTGTGATTTTTGTAAATCGATTGTAGCTTGCAATTGCATTTTCTTTTTCAGTTTTGACAGTGTCAATAAATTCATAAGAATTCATGTCTTGGTTTTTGTTTTTTTTTACACAAAATGAGAGAGTGAAAGAGTGTGTTTTTATGAAGAAAGAGTGAGTGAGGGAGTATTGGAAAGTTTCAAAATGATGGGGTACTAATTTATAGTGAGTGACGAATTAATAGAAGACCAAGCCATGATGTCCCTTTTCCCCCACACGCGTGTGGTGCTATCAGTACTCATAACATATAACATAAACATAGGGACGGAGTCTGGAAATTTTTGCGAATGAACAAAATTAAAAATTATTTGTCATATTTATAATAGTTGTATCCGAAAATGAAAAAAATAAATAAATAAAACAAAAAAAGAGTCCTAGCTTGAAAATAAAAAATGGACCCTCAAAAGAATTTGTTATCTACACCAGGTCTAATACTCATATTTAAAAATACTAGTTTTTCTTAATAAATAATGACCACACGTATCAAACAAGATCTTATTAAATGAAAACGTATTCAATCATATAATAAAAGAAACCCAAAAAATATACTTCTTTTAGATATACTGAAATTAGCTTGTATATATATATATGTATTCTCTACATTATGATAATTATAATTAATTGTTTGTGACAAAAATATATATAACAAATTAAAAAAAATACATTTTTTATAAACAATTCCACTATAATATACAACACATTTACATACCCAAACAACGAAAGTTTTTTCTCTAAACTATACTTCATTCTTTATATTAAAAATCAAAACAACTCAGGTTTTTTTAATCTCTTAATGAAAAAATCTATCTTAAAATTAATGTTTGATGACCAATGACATACAAACAATAAGTTTATGACAAGTTGACAACGAAGGTAATATTTATATTTAATTCCTACTTATTTTTTCTTACTTTTACAAGGAAATTACAAATATACCATTTAAATTTTAAAAAATTACATTGTACTAAAATTAGAGTTGGAGCAACTGACCCCGCTGCCCCCAAGCTGGAGCCGTCCCTGCATAAACCTACCATTTTACTATTTTATTTTGGGTAATGATATATGGAGAAAGCATTTGTACTGCTGGCAGTACAAATTTTCGAAACTGCATAAGTGAAATTTAGGGGGAGGTTTATTAATCCATTTTGATCACATGGAGAAGATGATTGTGAGGCAGCAGTTCAATACTGTTGCAGTACTGATTATTTCTCCATGATATATATGCTTAAAGATATATGTAAAAACATGCCTAATACATTTTATATATGACACATGGATATTCCGCATTCTGTTTTTAATCTACACATTTAATCATGTCATATGTCAACCCTACATTTTTAGGCATATCTTTAGACCTCTTATTTAGACATATCAGTCATTTTCTTTTTATTTTTTAGGTCCAACCTCTTGTTTTTTTTATTTAAAATGTATATTTTTAATATGAGAAAAAGTGAATAATTCGGGTATAAAATTTCTTACCTATTAACTTTTAAAATTTATTATATAACAGATAAAGACTTAGTTCCTTGTGTTTTTTATAAATTAAAATATTAAGATGTGAATCCAAACTTAATTGTTTTACTACTTTTTTATATTCTAACTTTTAAACAGATGATAGACGGGTTGTTACTTGTTACATGAGCTATGAGTTATTGTGTCTTGTCATGTAATTACAATTATCTTCACTCGATTGATCACAATGTCTAACCAGAAAAGGAACTGCAGTATATAACATATGTTCAATTTGCATAAAAGACAGTACACTATCCAATGACATGTCTTCAGTTTATTGCATAACTTTTCAACTCAAAGATTTTGTGATTTACATTGTCTAAAATTAGTCGAGGTTTATCTTCAAGGAGAATTTGGTGAAACAGTTCATATTGTATTATAACTAGAACTAGAAGGAGTTTGTTTACTTGAATTGCCAATTAGAGTACTATTTTAATGGATAGGAACTAAAAGCTTTTAATCAATGGTGAGGAAAGCGGGCAACTAGGCACATGGCAAAATGGATTATCGCTCAAGACCCGAATTTTAAACGATTATAAATAAAAATATGTGTGTTATATGTGTGTTTGCTTTTAAAATTCAACTATATGCATTCTACTATCGGGTAATTAAACAACATAGTTTAGATTATTGGTAAACATCCTGATCGCTAGAGACATGCGTCAAAGGTTTAATGTTCATCTCATACAAAAAGCCGGGTTTTTTTCTACTGTTTTGGTAGAATCTGGAAGCAGTTCAAGATACCCACGAAAGACGCCAATGAACTGTTTCTTTCTTCAAGCACTCTACTCAATTTGTTAAAAAATTTCCTTATATCTATTGATAGAACGTTTGTGTTTAATTTAAGAGCTGTTTTTTCCCCCTCGTGTTGGGCCTATAGATCCTCAAAGCCCCCGTGGTAAGGCAAAATTAAGTTGTAGTAAAAAGTGTTGGCATATGATCATATTATTATAAATTGCATGTCCGGGAATAATTTAAGCCTACGGGGTCACACGAAATGACACGGTAACTCGATAATAACAATTGATATATTAAAGTAATATATTAATTAGTTTGATCACGAAATAATTAATTAAACATAATTAAAGGATTAATTATATTTAATTAATTAAAAGGAGGATTAAAATGTGAAAATTGGAAAGTGGGCTTGGACCTAGGTCCATGACATGGGACAGTTTTCATCAAGGCTTTCCATAGCCTTGATGTTGCTTAGTTTCCAAGTTATTGATAACCTAAAATTACCCTATAAATACAAGGGCTAATTCCCTAGGTTTTTCATTCATTCATTCACATAATTAAAATTCTCTTTTCTCTTTTGTATCATTCGACCGAACCTTAAGGGAATTCGGTTTTGTTACATCCAACAATTCTCATAAATCCCTTATACAAATTAATGCTTAATGCTTAGCATTAATTGTGGTTCAATATTGTTTACGGCAACAATAGGTTTTGGTTCAAAGGGATTTCGAATTAAGGGAGATAAACAAAGGGTTGTTTGGTTCGTGATCGGGGTACTAGCATACGGTATAGGGGTGTCTAGTGTGCGATCGTAGAGGGGTTTTGCTTTAAATCCTAAACTAATAATAATCTTATTATTAATAATATTATTGGAAGCTTTGCGCAAAGGTACACGTTTCGATTCTTTCTTTGTTAATTAATTTGATTGCATATACGTTTCTTTTCCGCTGCGTACTCGTGAATTGTTATATGTTTATATGCTCATATTCTAACAGTGGTATCACGAGCCACATATGTGATCTATTAATTACAAAGATCAAAACTTGAGGGGGGGTTAAGGGTTGGTTGAATTTTAATTAATTAATTAAAGTGGTTTTCTTATTTTAATTAATTATTAATTTCGTTTTAATTAAATAAAAATTAGGGTTTTGTTTAATTAAAAGTTTTAACCTTGTTCAATGGAGATTGAAACCCTCAAACAAGTTTTGAATTGTGAATTGATATAAATTATGTGATGAATTGCATGATTATGTGTATCGTTTTATTTATTGTTAAATAAATTGTAAAATCACATGAAATTCATGCAAAGTTTTATTGTGATTTTACTGGATATATAAAGAGTTATATTATGCAAAGAATGTTGATCCAATAATTAGGGTTAATTATTAGATAATTATGTGACAATGTGATTTTTGCGTGTAAATTTTCTGATGTGCGACAGTTTACTAGAAAAATCATATAAAATAATCTGTAATGAGTTAGGAGTCGTGTTTTGGACTGTAGAAGCCCAACACATAGGGCTACAACTTTGTAGTTTTGGTCGAAAGCTGAATCGGACCAGAAACAGGTGTAAACTGGTCATCAAGATGCTGGAAATTTCCAGACAGCAAGTTTTTGTGTTTTATGTGCAACTTGTTTTTGTTTAAAGGCTTACGCAATCAAGATAACTTGATGCATGTGGTCCTTTTCTTCGGAAGGGGGAGCCGGAATTGAACTTTTGCATGAACCATAGTGACCATGTTTAGGTGGCCCACCTTAACTTGTTATTTGATTAAATAGTTCGGTAATTAGTAAGTTTATTAATTTTGTATTTTATTTATAAGTTGTATAAAGGTGATGCAAAATTGGTTTTGAAAATAAACTTGACTAAGAACTATCGAAATAGAGATTTCATTAATAAAATTGGAGTTTGTAACCTTGAGATACACCGGCTCACCCATTTGAACAAACTCTAAGAGAGGTATAAGTCGGAGTGCGCTAGCCTTCTAAAAGGGCGGGTTTTTAAATCGCGTTTATCGCATACCTTTGCCCTTGCGCTTCTTTGTGCGTTCAAATGGAGCTACCGAGCTCTCTTGTGTTATAAGACTATACAAAAGATTTTATTAAATATTATGTTTTGAAGATTATGCATGAGTCTTCAAAACATAAACTTTTGATTCACATCAAATGCATTACCCATTTAAAGTTAAGTCAATGCCACCCACTTTGCTAAGAACACTTGCCAGTGCTTTTTGCTCTATGTGAGACGTAGGTGAATTGTATCTCTTCAAGGTGGATTACCACTCGTCGTGAGACGGTGGTGGACTATCTACATGTTCTTAATTGGGCGACTTAAAACGAGTTAAGAGGTGAGACCTTAACCCGTGGCATAAGATGAGACAAAACATGTTTACAAAACGCTTAATACCCCTTTACAGTGTTATTGTAAGTCCCATAAACCTAGGAGTTGCATGAATGCAATTATCGATTTTCGATTACCTTTTGAATGCCGTCATTTCTAGCAGATCAACTGATGAAATGATTGTATGTCAAGTTGGATCCTAGCCTTAGTGAAAGTAATTTGTTAGATGAATTTAACAAGGGTAAAATTACATTTCTTAAGGATAATTATCGGAATACTGATAATTGAACTTTTTGTCTGTTTTGTAGATGGCAACAATCAATACCACTCAAAACATACATCAATCGGCGTTCAGGCTGATGTTGGAAAGGGAAAAGCTTTCTGGACCAAATTTCAATGATTGGTATCGTCAGCTCCGGATTGTTTTGAGAGCTGAGAGGAAATACCAAGTCCTTGATGAGCCAAGACCCGTTGCTCCTACTGCCAATGCTTCTACTGAAGCATTAGCGGAATATGCGGCTGCATATGATAGACATAATGAGGTCGCTTGTCTGATGTTGGGAAGCATGAATGCTGACCTACAAAGGCAATTTGAGCATTCATTTCCATGTGATATGCTCACTGAACTCAAGTCTATGTTCGAGAAGCAAGCTGGCGTGGAGTTATACGATCTTATCGATGTACTCCATGACTTGCGACATGAACAAGGAACACCGGTGAGCGCTCATATCGAGTACAAATTGGTTTGATTCTCAAGTCCTTATCTAAGGATTTTGAAGAATTCGGACGCAATTATACTATGCATAGCATGGATAAAACCGTTCCGGAACTTCTTGCAATGGCTGTTGAATTTGAAAAGAAGTTACCAAAGAAAACTGCTACTCCCAATTGTCTCATGATAAAGGGGGGTAAGGTCCAAAAAGGCAAACAACCGAAGGGAAAGGGCAAGGCTGACGGTAAAGGAAAGCAAGTTGATGCTCCTAAACCTAAGAAGACCCCTCCGGCGAAGAAGGAACATCCCGCTAAGAACCTACCTTGTTACCATTGTAATGAAGTGGGTCATTGGAAGCGGAATTGTCCCAAGTATCTTGCTGAGTTGAAGAAGAAGCAGCCCGGTACGTCCGGGACTTCAGGTATGTTCTTCACCATTGAATTATATTCATTTTCTAAGCGGAATTCATGGGTTTACGACACTGGGTGTGGTACTCATATCTGTAATTCTTTACAGGGCTTAGAAGAGGAAGGAAACTGAAGCCGGGATCTTTACAACTGTTCGTGGGAAATGGCCTACCTGCAGCTGTGGAAGAGATCGGGATTATCATTTGGTTTTACCTAGTGGTTTAATGATTGTCTTGAACGATTGTCATTATGCACCTTCTATTACTAGAGGTGTTATTTCAGTTTCTTTGTTGAAAAACAACGGTTACGTTAATGTCTTTAATGATATTGGAATTTCAGTTTCTCGAAATAATGTTCATTATTTTGATGCTATTGCTTGTGATGGTATTTATGAAATTGATATGCGTGGTTGTGATTCAAAGGATAGTTCAATGTATCAAGTTAGCAAACGAGTTAAGTCCACTTTGGACTCGACTTATCTTTGGCATTGTCGGCTTGCTCATGTTGGCAAGAAACGTATTGAAAGACTTCAAAGGGACGGTGTCTTGCAATCAAATGATGAATCATTTGAAAAATGCGTGTCTTGTGTTTCTGGCAAAATGACAAGGAAACCTTTTCCAAATAAACCGGAGAGGGCTAAAGATCTGCTTGGACTAATACATTCGGATGTATGTGGCCCATTTAGACATGTGTCAAGGAAAGGTGCTAGCTATTTCGTCACTTTTACGGATGATTTCAGTCGTTATGGTTATGTTTACTTGATTAAGCATAAACATGAAGTCTTTGAAACATTCAAGGAATTTAAAAGTGAAGTGGAGAATCAACTCGGTAAAACCATCAAGATCCTCCGTTCGGATCGAGGTGGTGAATACTTGAGTCAAGAGTTTAAGGATTATCTCAAAGCTTGTGGTATAGTTCAACAGCTTACTCCTCCATATACTCCTCAACACAATGGTGTTTCGGAGAGGAGGAATCGAACCTTGTTGGAAATGGTTCGATCAATGATGATTCATACGACTCTTCCTTTTTCGTTTTGGGATTATGCCCTTGAGACTGCTGTTCGCATTCTCAATATGGTTCCAACTAAGAAAGTTGACAAGACACCGCATGAATTGTGGCATGGGAGTATTCCTCAATTGTCTTACTTAAAGGTCTGGGGATGTGAGGCGCTCGTGAAACGAGATACGCCTGACAAGCTTGCTCCTAGATCTGTCAAGTGCATCTTTGTAGGATACCCAAAGGAAACGATGGGTTACTACTTCTACTTTCCTACGGAAAACACTGTCAAGGTTCATCGATATGCTGAGTTCTTTGAAAAGAAACTCATATCTCAAGAAGACAGTGGGAGGATTGTTGAACTTGATGAGCATCAAGAAGATGTGTCAACTTCTAAAGATACTAGCAATCTTCAACTTGGGGGGGAAAATGTTCAAAGAGATGAATCTCTAGATGAACTTCAAGTTGAAGATGAAGCGATTCCACTTCGTAAGTCCTCAAGGACTATACGTGCTCGTGATAGATTAAATCTTATGATTGAGTCTGAACAACACGTGGTAGGAGATTTGAATGAACCTCCTAATTTCAATGCTGCATTATCAGATCCTGAATCTGAAAAATGGCTTGAAGCTGCGAATGTGGAAATGAAATCCATGAAAGACAATCAAGTCTGGAGCTTGGTTGATCTTCCACCAAATGGTAGAACAGTTGGGTGTAAATGGATCTTCAAGAAGAAGACCGACATGGATGGAAATATACACACCTATAAAGCTCGTCTTGTGGCGAAAGGTTATACTCAACTCTTTGGAGTTGATTATGAGGAAACCTTTTCTCCGGTTGCGGACATTAGAGCTATTAGGATCATCTTAGCCATAGCGGCGTACTATGACTTTGAGATATGGCAAATGGATGTCAAAACCGCTTTCTTGAATGGTTTTCTAGACGAGGAAGTCTATATGGACCAACCTGAAGGTTTTGTCAATCCAAAACATCCCAACAAAGTATGCAAGCTTCAAAGGTCCATTTATGGACTAAAGCAAGCATCAAGAAGTTGGAATAAAAGGTTTGATGAAGAGATCAAAAAGTTTGGTTTTGTTCAGAATCCTGATGAGCCATGTGTATATCGCAGAGCTAGTGGGAGTAATGTTACTTTCCTTGTCTTATATGTCGATGACATATTAATAATAGGAAATCACATTCCAATGTTGAAAGACGTTAAATCTTATCTTGGAAAGTGTTTTGCTATGAAAGACTTGGGTGAAACGGCATTCATACCCGGAATCAAAATCTATAGAGATAGAAGTAATCGGTTGATCGGATTGAGTCAAAGTGCGTATATAGATAAAATCTTGAAGAGATTCAAGATGGAAAATTCTAAGCGCGGGAACTTGCCTATGCAAGAAGGACTTAATTTATCCAACAAGAATGGTGCTTCTACACCTGAAGAGGTGGAGCGTATGAAGAGAATTCCTTATGCTTCGGCGGTGGGTTCTATCATGTATGCGGTTAGATGCACTAGACCTGACATTGCGTTCGCGCAAAATATTGTAAGCCGATATCAGCAAAATCCTGGAGAGGATCATTGGACTGCTGTGAAAAACATTCTAAAGTACATGCGTGCTACTAAAGAATTGTTTTTGGTGTATGGAGGAAATCCGGATCAAGAGCTTAAAGTCACTGGATACTGTGATGCTGGATTTCAGACTGATAAGGATGATACCAAGTCTCAGTCAGGGTATGTCTTCATTCTAAATGGAGGAGCAGTAGATTGGAAGAGCAAGAAGCAATCTACCGTTGCTATGTCTGCTACAGAGTCTGAGTATATAGCTGCTTCGGATGCAGCAATGGAAGCTGTCTGGATCAGAAAGTTTATTTCTGGGCTTGATGTGATGCCATCAAATAATACACCTATGGATCTGTACTGTGATAATTCTGGAGCAATTGTCATTGCCAATGAACCTGGGGTTCAAAAGGGTGCCAGACATTACCAAAGGAGATATCACTATGTTCGAGAGCAAATCGAATCACGTGAAATCAATTTACTCAAAGTTCACACAGATAATAACTTGGCGGATCCTTTCACAAAGGCATTGTCGAAGGGAAAGCTCAACAAGCATGCAGAAGGCTTAGGTCTTAGATATTGCTAAGTTATTTCATGTAAATCTGTGATTAGTATTTGGATAATGGGATGTTAAACAATTGTTATTTTCAATAAAATGAATTTTTATACGCGGTATAAGTGGTTTCATTTTTATAATAATTGTGTCCTATATTTACATGTTTAAATCCATGAATATTAGTTCAATATTCTAAATGTCTATTGTCGATTAATTATATGGGAATATAATTAAAGTAAGACAATTGTGAGAGATTGGTGAAAATTTAAGGGAATGTTTTGAAGATGGTGGATCGTACCAAACTCACATGATATTCAAAAGGTGAATATTAGACTTACCCCACAGAACGAATTATCATTTTATGGATCGACGTCATTAAATGAAATTCGTGAAATGGTTACTTTATTTATCCTTTGACTTGAGATACAAGTGAGTTATGCATGTGTGGATTGCATTTCTTGATATAGTTCCTAACTGTCCTGAACAAGGCAGTAATAAAGGGCTATTTTCAGAAATGTTAAGAAACGACATGGCCAGACATTTGTAGTCAATACAGGATTTGTTCCTTCAATTTGCAACTGAAGTATGATACCATTTGGGCCCCACATTAATTAATTAAGATGTTTGTATGGCCGTACCCAAATGAACTCAAGAGGATTCTTGACTAATTTGGTAATCTTGATTAATTGTAAAAAATGAGAAACATAATCGTTAAATTATGAAATGACATTGATCCATATTCATAATTAACAAGGGTATCTGAACAAAGGGATATTAAAGACTAAATCATTTCAACTTGGCAATTTTAAGAATCTATTCTTAAATATTTCCGGGAGCATTTGGAGTGTTGCTAGACGCCAACCAATGTTATTGCGTTTATAATAACATGCTCAAGTGGGAGCTGTTGGCATATGATCATATTATTATAAATTGCATGTCCGGGAATAATTTAAGCCTTCGGGGTCACACGAAATGACACGGTAACTCGATAATAACAATTGATATATTAAAGTAATATATTAATTAGTTTGATCACGAAATAATTAATTAAACATAATTAAAGGATTAATTATATTTAATTAATTAAAAAGGAGGATTAAAATGTGAAAATTGGAAAGTGGGCTTGGACCTAGGTCCATGACATGGGACAGTTTTCATCAAGGCTTTCCATAGCCTTGATGTTGCTTAGTTTCCAAGTTATTGATAACCTAAAATTACCCTATAAATACAAGGGCTAATTCCCTAGGTTTTTCATTCATTCATTCACATAATTAAAATTCTTCTCTTTTCTCTTTTGTATCATTCGACCGAACCTTTAAGGGAATTCGGTTTTGTTACATCCAACAATTCTCATAAATCCCTTATACAAATTAATGCTTAATGCTTAGCATTAATTGTGGTTCAATATTGTTTACGGCAACAATAGGTTTTGGTTCAAAGGGATTTCGAATTAAAGGGAGATAAACAAAGGGTTGTTTGGTTCGTGATCGGGGTACTAGCATACGGTATAGGGGTGTCTAGTGTGCGATCGTAGAGGGGTTTTGCTTTAAATCCTAAACTAATAATAATCTTATTATTAATAATATTATTGGAAGCTTTGCGCAAAGGTACACGTTTCGATTCTTTCTTTGTTAATTAATTTGATTGCATATACGTTTCTTTTCCGCTGCGTACTCGTGAATTGTTATATGTTTATATGCTCATATTCTAACAAAAAGAACTTTATTTGTCTTTATAATTTTCACGCTTGGCAAGTGTTTAGTATGGGTCGGTGGAATGAAAGAGAAACGAGTACTACCTCATAGTGCTAAAAGTTTTGTTGGGTGACATTTGGTTAATAAAATGTAACATTACATTGTATTCTAAGTGAAGATTGAACTACGGATTTAAACCCACTCTTCTTTAAAAAAAAAGTAATTGAATGGAAACTCTCTGATCTCATGTACTATATAGTACCCATTAATCCGCCAGCCAGGTTAATATCCAGATAAATCTCAACCACTTAATAATCTCCTGATTATCTCAAGTTTGCATTAGACAAGACTCGAACCCAGAATCCTCCTGAAAAATGACAGTTGGTGGCCATCGGGCTAGTACCCAATGGTTAAACCCAATCTTCTTTTTACATTGTTTAGTGAGGGCTATTCAATCTTTTCCATTTTCGATTTTGTATCGTTTCATCTGACTTTTAGAAATTTAGTTACTTGACAATTCCTATATAAAACAGTACAATAGTTCTCATTTCTCGTTTTTGCTTTATGTACTTTGTAGTCATCATTGATTATGTGTTGTGATCCATGATAATTAGCAAGAAAAAGACCAGCCCGGGATTAAAGAGAGAAAGTACGACATCATGAACAAATTCTTTAAAGTTTGATAATTAGTCAATTGTACATTATCGAAGTGGAAATATATTGAAGATGTAGCGAAATTGGCATCATTTGAGTTCATATATTTAGATCGTATATTAAACTGTTAATAATCACAAATAAATGCTAAAATGAGTATAAAACTTTTGCTAAAAGATGACCCATCTTCACTTACAGATAGAGATTCTCTCAAGTAAATTCAACTTGATGGGTAAAATTAAAAGAATCTCAACCATTGATTAAAAATCAAAGATGAAGATTCAAAGTTGATTATTAGATCTTGACCTTTGATTTTTAATCAATATATATATATATCTCTTAAATTTTTGAGGAGGTAAATACACATAAATGTTATTTTTCACCATAAAATATTAAATAGTTACTAATTATATCCTAAAATTCTGAAGGGACCAGAACCCCTTTTGGTCCTACTGATTTTCCGTCACTTATATTCAAATAACATCATACTACACAATAGAGCAATTAATCAAACACATTATTTTGGACCAATTAAGGTTCAGAAATTGTTACTGATATTTAAAGAAAAATCTCATGACTTTGGCACTACAAACTACTCGTATTAATTTCGAGACATATGAGGAAAAAATAGGAATATATCTATCAGTTTAGTTGAATTTATTTAATTTAAAGTATCCAAACACAAGATAATATGTAGAGTCTACATTGCTACCATTACACATACATCAATATGTGCATGACAAATGTAGAAACTTAAAACTAATTGTTTGACAAAATTAGTGAAATGGAACTTCATTTACGAATGCCGTTTCTAAGAATTGGCGACAATCTCGTGGAAGTATTTGGAGAATTGGTGGCGCGACAAAAGTGTATCCAAGTCTTTGATTACGTCTTGGGGTGCCACTCATGAAGTTTGGACCACCAATAAATAATAATATTTTAATAATAATAATAATAATAATAATAATAATAATAATAATAATGATAATTACAATCCGGGCAGTACGCCCTTCGAAATTTAAATTTGTCTTATATTTTAAATTTTATCATTAAATTTTAAAATTATTCTATAAATATTTTGTCCGCTTTTGGATTTATCTATTTCTATATCTATATATATAAGGCAATTAGATTGCGCTCGGGTGGCGCTCTCTGAGTCCGTCATGTCAGCTTTTTGTGGTGACGCCAGAACGATCCAAGTGACAAGTCAGTAGCCACGTATGCAAGTTTTACGGATTCGAACCCATGACCTCCCAATTGATAGATCACGTACAGCGCATCTACCACTTGAACCAAGCTTGGTTTTGTTTTCAACTGGAAACCCAAAATTGATAATTGTTTTTGAACTGGAAACCCAAAATCGATAACATGTCATTCCTTGCTACTGATAATAGAATCAGATTTCTAATTTATCCCCTCATATTCGTGCCTTCATGAAAAAAGATTCTAAGTAAAGAAAACAAATATCCCTCATATTATTTCCATCAAATTCGTTGCTGGTGATACCTTCAAAACCTAATTTTTAGGGATTTAGGGTTAACAATTAGATGAATACAATCAATATATTTATCGAGATTTTAGTATTCAAAATTTTTATATTTCCACTGTCAATTTTACACTTCCGATCCTTTCATCCAGGTTTCTTTTTTCAATATCATGTTTGTTTGTTTTAATGTATCTGTAAATTAGTTTAATCTTTATTTGTATGTTTGTAAATATAAATCATGAATATGGTTATATATATATATATATAGAATTTCGGTATGGGTTATATCATTTGAATATGGGTTTTGGGTTTTGTATATATAAACCATATTTGATTTATATTATATAGTGTTTTGGAGATATAGATCATGAATATTAAAAACTTGCAGGATCGATGCCTCATAATATGCAACTTACTTTGTTACTGTATATAAATTAAATATGATTTTCTTAATATCCTAATATATAATCGAGGGGAAAATATTATTGGTGTCGCTGACCATCTTAAATCCATGGGGTTTCATCTTTCTGGTGCATGTTCATGTAACTTCACCTACTTCGTATCTATATCTATATCTATATTTATATTTATATGTGTGTGTATGTATATGTATGTTTTTTTTACATGAATAGCGATAAATAAGCTTATGTTAGGTTCGAAGCTATTCATTTTTATTGGTTATGTGTAATAATTTAGTAGATTTTACGTTTTCCGTTAGCGAATTGTGATTGTAAGAAATGTAGATCGTGTGTTGAAACTGTAGCTTAGTGTAGCCTTTGTAACTTTTGAAGTCGTAAAGCATCTGATCATCACTATATATATCACCTCTATACATTTTTTAGAGGATAATAGTTTGAATATGAAATTCGAGTTTCCAAAAAGAACCTATATTCTCATGTATCTGGAGCATCAATTTCGTGACCAAAGTCTTAAAATATGAACTTTCTCTGATCAAATAAATAATGAATCAAGGTAAAGACATCTACTTTATGCCTCAACTTACGTTTTTTTTTTTTTTTACCAAAGTTGCTTCTTTGGTACACAAAGTTCGTAAGGATAATTCTTTTCACTTTAGAACACAGTTGATTTTTTGTCATGTTTACTTATCATCTTTCTAATACTAATGATTTTAGATGATTAAACATTTTATTTGTTGTTGCTGTAGTTTAAATATGTAAGCTTTAAAGTTGTTTATGATTTATATACTAATGACAAATGACTTCAATTAATATTATTGAATAGACTTTTAGTTCTATTTTGTTATCTTTCACGATGAGCTTTGCATACTCCTCTTATGTTTCTTAGTTTCAATTTCTATCTAATAATTGTATGCTAAGGCGAGTTGACGAGTCATCAGTCATAGTGCATACGTATGTTTGTACCATTAACATTGATGTTTGGACATTTGTTAAAAAAATTTAGTATCTAATTAATACTTTTGTTTTAAGCACTTGTGCATTTCTTAACATTGGTATGTCTTTACGCTGACCCTAGCCAAGTGATTCAAAGAAAGCTGAAATTGAAATAAACTAGGCTAAAGGAACCTTCATTTTGAAACTTCTAAATTTTTAGGCTTTGTAAAACGCATGTGAATATATCACTCAAACATTGTTAAGAGTTATGAACTTCGTTGTGTCTGAGATAATAGTATTCATTTCAGGATTTTGCGTGATGGTTGTGCAGCTGCCTAAAGTGATACCTTTTTTATTGGCAAGTTCGATGGTACGGGGAAAAAAATCAATACTATATTTTACTTAAGGGATAACATTCCCTATGTTGACATATACAACTATACAAGTGTAGTATAAATTTTTCCTTGGTTTTTATCTGTTCTCAAATGAACTTGTGCACTTTCGTTTGGCTCGTGATGTAAGGTCAGTCTCATAGTGCAAATTGTATCAACTCCAACTATTCTCATTAGTTAAATGGTTAATCCATCTGTAATTAAGGGTATGTAATATGGTACCTGAATAATGATCAATAAGTTTAATTTGTTGTGATAATTACTCTTTTTCAGGTGTCCGACTTGCAGAAACTATAAGGTATTCAAATTTTTGATATTTAGAATGGTAACGCATTTGTTTGTTGGGTTAGTTATTGTTTTTGCTCCTTTTTACAGACCCATTATGTAAAGGTTGCTAGGCTTTTCAATGGAGCCAATGCAGTTTATCCAGAGACTGTACTGATAACACGAGTAAAATGTGCGATACGGTAACGTTACTTACGTTTTTTACTCTTCATTCTGTTTTCATAAAGTGATATTGTCATATAGTCGTATCTTAAGATAATGGTCATTTTGCTAAGTGCTTTCTATTTTCATGATTAACGGAAGTCATCGTTAATTACCTTTTTTGCATGCAGATGATTTGTCGTGGCAGCAAGAATGATAATAGGGCCTTCAGGTATACTAATCTATCTAGAAATCACCATTTGGTTTTTCTAATAATAAACTTTATGACCATAACATCTTTTCAAATCGTGAATAAAATTAAAGCTAATAATTGCTTTTGACATTGTAGCTATGGCTTATGGAATCTGCTACATTTACTTTAAGTGAGAGTTGAGGATGGAGAGAGTCAGATGACGTTTACAACTACCCTTTCTATCCACCAGTTTTTCATGTATTAGGAGTGTCGTCGACACTTTTATACTACGCGCTCAAGGTAAATGTAACACCCTGAGCTAGGCTCAGAATATTACCGAAAAGATATAGCGTAAGTATGGAATTATCGTAGAACATGAACTATATGAATAAAAAGGATTCGGTGAATCCAGCATCAACAAACATGTACATAATGCACAATACAAAAATAAGGGCAAATGAATCTTGGATCCATGTAAGTCCAACCCAAGTTCTAGCACATGCATCAATCAACCATCACATCTTGGATTCACTTGATTACCTGAAAAGTGTACTAAACAAAGTCAACACTAGGTTGGTGAGTTCGTAGTAATGGTTCACAAGGAACCATTGACAATAGTCACAACGTAAAATCACAACAAGGATACATGGCATAAAATAGTCACGTGTAAAAGATGAGCACAAGTGGTGAAAATATCTAAGTCATGTATTGTGTGTATGCATATGCCGGGACGGATATCCAATGTAGAACAACCATGTCACAATGTCATATCAAAATAAGATCATATGTGTATTTGCGTGTAAAGCGCGAAAATATGTATAAATTGCGTGTAAAGCGCGAAAATATGTATAGTTGCGTGTAAAGCGTGACAATATGTATAAGTTGCGTGTAAAGCGCGAAAATATGTATAGTTGCGTGTAAAGCGCGACAATATGTATAAGTTGCGTGTAAAGTGCGAAAATATGTATAGTTGCATGTAAAGCGCGACAATATGTATAAGTTGCGTGTAAAGCGCGAAAATATGTATAGTTGCATGTAAAGCGCGACAATATGTATAAATTGCGTGTAAAGCGCAAAAATATGTATAGTTGCGTGTAAAGCACGACAATATGTATAAGTTGCGTGTAAAGCGCGAAAATATGTATAGTTGCGTGTAAAGCGCGACAATATGTATAAGTTGCGTGTAAAGCGCGAAAATATGTATAGTTGTGTGTAAAACGCGACAATATGTATAAGTTGCGTGTAAAGCGCGTAAAGTCTCTCATCCCACAAATCATCCAAACCACAATGCACATACATTTCATACGACTTTACATTTAAGGAATCATTGATGCTTATATATAGGGTCACCCGCAGCCTTCCCACCACATCTCAAATTCATTAAATGTATCATCGCCTTCCATATATGTACAACTTTCCTAACCACATCTCATAATCATAAACAAATGTATAATCAACCAACTGACATATGAGTATATGATGCATAGTAAATACGTGTAATGAATGTCCACAAGTAGTGCCAATATCGAATCATGCATAGTATGTATGTCCATGTCATAATGCATATCAAACGTATGTCAACCATGTCACTAAAGTACCAAATAGGGCGTGCTTGCGTGTAAACCGCTCCAATCGTGTATAACAATGCGTATATGTTCATAACATTACAATTAAGCCAAGCCAATCCAAACAATCAACAAATCCATCAAACCGACAAACCGACAATTCAAGCAATCAAACAAGTAGTAAGACAATCGTAACTCAAGCCAATCAAGCAATCAATCAAACAATCAAGCATGTAGGTATACACTTTTCAGCCCGAATCTCAATTGAGTAGGGAGCTACGGAACTCACCTTAGCCTTAGATGTCGTTAGAATGAGCTTAAACGGGTGAGTGAGGAGCACAACGATCACAAACCTATTACATCAACATCTTATCATCACATCATATCTTAAAGTATGCCTAGTACATTTGGTTAAAGATATAAAGGTTTTGGTTGAACACGAGTTGAGGTTTGACACTAAATTTTGACGAAGGAATCCAAGCGTTACACGCGCCTTGTTATGGATCATTAAGATGTAAGAATGAATTTGGGTTAAGCAACTAAGGATTAGACACTTTAGAACACAAATAAATACATAATTAGTAAATATGTGGCACGTAGGAAATGACACGTATCTAGCTTTTCAGATTTTTGGGCAAATATGTGGCACATGCATACATGCATGTGGCGCATATTTGACTCTGTTCGGGCTTTACACAAAAACTGTGGCACATGCATTACTACATGTGGCACATATTTAGCATTTCAGATTTTTGACAAATATGTGGCACATGCATACATGCATGTGGCGCATATTTGACTCTGTTCGGGCTTTACATGAAAACTGTGGCACATGCATACATGCATGTGGCACACCTGGGCATGTTCTTGCTTAAAACGGGTTTTCACATCAAAATCGACCCGAACTCGTTTTTTTTACCATTTTGAAGCTACAAAACATGTTTCTAATATAATTTAGACAAAACCCATCATCAAAACTCTTTCCATTCCACAAATCCAAGACAATCCAACCTAAAACCCTAAATTGAACCCTAATTCATTTTTACTCAATTTGTGACCCGAATTTGCTTGAAATTAACTAGAAACAAGTTAATAAACATAAAATGATAACTATGGGTTGAGTTAAACTTACCAAAATCTTCACCAGGTGCTCAAACCCGAATTTGACCCGAAATGGAAGATTTCTTAAGTTTGAAGAACCAAATTTTTGATATGTTGTTTAGAAGATGATAAGGATAATTATTTTTGTGAAATTTAGCTTAAAACAACCATTTTTGATGCAAGAATCTAAGGAGAAGGAGATGAGTGTTAGTGTGTGTGTTCTTGGGAGGAAGGTAGAGAGAAATAGAAGAGTGGGTGAATGAATAGATGGGGGGGAATGATAGGGTGTAAGAGTTGGGTTATGGGTCTTGGGTCATAACCATGGGTTGACCCATCTACATTCCTAGTTCTTAAAATCATCGCTAGTTATCATGTCACATAATGAGTCGATAATTTGACCCGTCACGCATCTCATCAATCATAATGTCCCGAAACAAAATATTTTCATTAATAATATAAGTTATTGGTCAAGTTAAGCGGAAAGTCAAACGATCAAAATTGACGGAAGTTACAGTAAATAATAATATTTGTTTGTTGCAAAACTTTGTTAGATTTTTTTAGTGCTTTCTTATGTATTTTGGCATTGGATTATGGGTAGAGACTCTAGCAAACATATTAACTTAAAAAACTCTGAAAAGATTTTCCTTCATCTTACCTATATTTATTTATTTTTAAAGATGGATTTTAACGTGTCTAGCTTTTTTACCCAGATAGTTTTCCAATACTTGGTTTTACAATCAATATTGTACCACTTACACAAACCAATTGTTTAGTTTATAGATGACCATGTATAGACATATGGTGATTGGGGCCACTCTTCCACCTCAGTTGGGGGTTGCAACTTGGAAGATATGTAGTTTGGGCTGGTAGATTAACGGTCAAAACGGGTTGATTTGACTGTGACAAATGTTTTGTTCATTATGTGAGGGTTATTTTTTGGTTTTAGTATTAATATAATTCGATTGCATCAAGTTGTGAATAAAATGATCTTTAATGTTTGCAGTAAGGTAGAAGTTGTGAATTTTCAACATGTTTTACCCATTTGATTTGTTATGTCTTTTAAGTTTTAACCCACATTTTCATTTGACCTCAACAAAACTAAAATCAGCCCATCTAGAGTAAATTGGTTGACATTTCTACATCAACACAAGACAGTACATAAATTAGTAATATATGTTGTGACTTGGAGCTTCTCGCATGATTTTGTGAATCCAGTTGTAATTGAATTTCTTTTCTTTGTGCAGGCGGGCATAGTGAAGAAGGATACTATCAAGATCCATGGATTCTAGGCTGCTGAAGCCACACATGTATACACATATCAAGCAAGTAGAGTGTTGTGTTTGCTCTTAGTTGTGTTGTGTTTGCTTTTAGTTGGATTGTGACAATTTCTTTAAGTTATCTCTGTTATTTCTACTACTAGCTCAGTAATGTTATGAGATATGTGTTTCCATGTTAATGTTAGACATATAATAATCAGTGAACAATTGGTAATATCCTTCACACCTTCTCTTTCTATTTCATTTAAGAAAAATTGGTATCCCCAACGTTTTGATGTTGTTCACCTGTTAAAGGCCGTAAAGGAGTCCATTTAATTTCTTTCAAGTCAACTATTGGTTTTAGAGAAAGACACTCTAATATTATGCACATGAAACAAAATGACCGTTTTAAACAGTTGCATTTCAATTACCTCATAACTAGATGAATACCTTTGTTAAATAAAGATTTGTATTGAGACCTCATTCTTCTTTTTTAAATGTGTTTTAAGTGGTCAGTTTCACTACTACAAAACTGAGGAATACCGACGATTATTCTGACGGATACACTCTGTCGGAAACTACCGACGGATTTGTGACGAAGTTCCGACAGAATACCATTGAAATCAGAAATCAGAAATTTTGTGACGGTTTTCCGACGGATTTCCGACAACCCATAATTTCCGTCGGAATTCTGTCAGGAAAAAGTTCAAGTTTCCGACGGATTACCGACGGATAGTCTAGTTTTGTCGGAAATTTGTCGGAAAATAAATAGTCATTATTTTTTAATTTTTTTTTATTATTTCTGTCGGAACATACCTACAGAATACCGACGGAACACTGTTGTTCGTCGGAAATCCGTCGGAATTACCAACATATGCTCAAATTAAATAATAGAAATTTGGTGAAAAACATTTCGGTCGGAAATCTGTCGGAATTCTGGAATTTACCTACGGATTTCCGACCTTTTTTGTGATTCATGTATTTTATCGACTATGTATAAAAAATAAACAATAAATTATTCAAGTATTAAGGATTTATTATAATTCTAGTTAGAATTTTTATTAAAACACTTTTCTAGATAAAACTATACATGTACTCGTATGTTTAAATACACATGGATGAAATAAGTAAAAGTATATAAATTACATGTATACATACTTACTAATATTTATTAAAAAAATACATAATGTTATCCATCACAAATGTTTAACGTGTCATTGTGGGTGACCTTGCTATTAATAAGTCAAAGGTTTAAATCGTTCTAACCTCCATACAATGGTATGACAAACACATGTTGATTAGACGAGCTTTTCTATATTAGTACTTAAAAGGTTGTCTTTGGCAACTCGAAAACCCCTCGTAATTGAAGTATACTATATATATAATTATCTAGCAGTGGACTAAAACAGGATTGTAGTAATTTTTAATAGACACATTGCATAGTATTTAAGTGTCACATGTCATTTTTGTTTATATTTCGTGCATCGGGTTTTCCCCATTACAATTAATATCCAAAATTTTTTCCATCCACCATCTACCTCCCTCCCCAAAATTTTCAGATCTATCTCTTTCACTCCTCCACCACCACCTCCAGCTGCCGGAATATTGCCGGTAGACCGGAGGGTATTCTTCCTCTTCTTCCTTTAGATCTATCTCCCTCTCTCCTATCCTCCCGTTTTTCTCTCAATGGCTCTCAATGGTTTCACTATCAAGGTCACCGCCCCCCTTCAACCAAATAAACTTGGCGATTACCCCTTTTTGGTAAAATTGTTCGTGATGTCAGAGCAGCAGGATCGAGAAACTGGAAGAAAAGGATAGAGTTGCTAGACTGTCATATTTCTTATTAGTATATGTAATTTTTGGTTAGATCTAGTTTTTTGATCTAATATTGTATTTATTTTATCATTATTATAATAATTATAATTAATATTAAAATATCTTGTTATAAAACCATATATATAATTATATTTAATAAATACACTTTATCTATTTGTTTACGCATATATAAATTAAATTGGATTTAAATTCCAATTTTAATTATACATTTATCATCTCTACTCCCTTATAAAGCAAATGCTCGTTCCCACATTAAATAATTTTGTCTTTGAAATACCGAATTTACCCATAACATTTTTTTTTCCTATAATTACCCCTAATAAATGTTTTAGAGTTTCCCACAAGACAGTCAAAGTCAATCAGTTAAAGTCAGACAGTCAATGTCAATCAGTCAACCAATCAGTCAAAGTCAAACAGTCAAACGTATTCAAAGTTTTTCATAATTATCTTACAAATTCATGTATAAATACCATCTCAAATGTAATGGAAAATCATAACGAAATTCATATTCATTATCTTACATAGTATGGTTGATGTCAAATTCAATAAGAAGGGATGTCTTGAAGACCCATTTATCCTTGCATCACAAGCACAACAAGTCTATTATGCAACTTATCCTTCAATGACAAAAGACTTGAAAGAGTGGTGGGTTGTTGTAAAGACAAAGCCAAGAGGCGTATATGAAGTTACAGAAGCTGCCAGTGAAGTGTGTGATGATGATATCATGGACGAGGAACCTTTTTTTCAAGAAAATGAAAGAATAACATGTGCACCTGACTTAAGTACACATGAACGGGTTTCTCTTGCAACTGAAGGACCACCAGAGGAGATTCCACAAGTTAGCAATAATGATGGCATCGAAGATACCATGGAAGATAGTGACGAGGAAGCAGAGTATCAAGATATGTTTAGTGACTCGGATGAGGATTGTGATGATGATCTTGTTTTTTCAGATCATCATCTGATGAGTAGTAATTATAACATGTTGGTATTTTTGTTTATTTATTCCATTGATTATGTTAATTCATTCTATATCTACCGACTATATGTTTACAAATAGGATATTTTATGTCTTTGTTTATTGATCTGGTTGACTGTACGTTTACTAATTAGTCATTTCTTTAAATGTTATTTACAGAATCATGGGCCGTGGAGGCGGAAATAGCAAGAGAAAGAGTTATGTGGGACGTCAAGGGAATGCTAGTACTACTCAAGGTGGCAACAGTTCAATACCAGATAATGAGCATGTTTCATCACCTATGGATGTGAGACTTGATGATAGCTCTCCAAATACCGCTTCCAATACTGATGAGTACACCAGTGAGTCGTCACAACGCCTAGCTCTTGGGTTGAACACATCACCACAAATTGGGTCGAACACAACACAACACATGACTGCTGGTTCATTACATAAGACCTTTCTCATCCTACTTGGGAATGTGTATGTATAATATTTTTTACACGAGTTTGACATGTTTAGACTTTTATAAAACATAGGTATTAATGTTCGTTTTATTGTATTGTCTCAACTTTGTAGGTTCAATGTACAAGGCGCAACTAGTGTAATTTGTGAGATTTTGATGGAGATGTTTGATGGAAATTGGCCAACATGGAGCAAGGTTCCAAAATCCAGCCAAGACTTGATGTTTGAACGTTTCCAGGTAAATGTGCATGTAATTTTTTGGTTACTTTGAAGCACTACCGGAGGCTACCCGTTTTTTTGGTCACTTTGAAGCACTACAAATCCCTTGTAATCTTAATCTTCTATCTATCGGTTTCTACACCAAAACCACACCGTTACAAATCCCATTTTTTATTATTTTACTCTTTCTAGTTTTAGTTGATGTTTCCGTTAATTTAATGCTACCACTACTACTTTTTCTAGTTTCTGTTCAGTTGTTCAGTTTAACGTTGGTCTATTTAACGCTACTCTCTGCTGCTAGTTTGCTATAGTCTTTTTTATGTTTTTGTTATAAAACATGTGTTGGTCTTTTTATGTTTTTGTTATAAAACATGTGTTGGTCTTGTTCTGCTGGTCTTCTTGTGCCTTGGTCTGCCGTCTCTGCATACTGCTATATATATATTATGCTACTGCTACTTTTTCTAGCATCTGTTTGAGTTGGTATTTAATAATTTTGGTTGAACCTGACTGAGAGATAAGCTGCTGTTTGAATTATTATGATCTGATTAGCGTGATTAGGCTTACGGTTGTGTACTTTTGTTTGACCATTTTGTTGGGATTAAGTTCATAATTAGCAGTCTTTTTAAGAAATAAAGTCTAGCGTTAGTCTTGTTTGTGTTTAAAGATAAGGCTTAATTAGTCCTGTTTGTGTTTAATCTTTCCTAGTTTATTGATGTTCCTTTTTTTATAATTTTAGATAGATTATAAATTAACAAGGATGTAATATATGTTGTTTTTATTGCAGTCAAAATTTCAATGGGCTTCTGAACATGGAACTAAAATTAGGGAAAATTGGGATTTTATTTTGAAGACCAGGTACCGTGATTTCATGAGGGATGCCCGTGAAGATGCTATTAAGTTAGCAACTGAGAATGGTGTGAATTTTGAGGATGATTACACAGTCCTTAAGCCATATAATCCAGATTGGATCGATCAACGAAACTGGAGTGCCATGATTGACTCAGAGTGGAATACAGAAAGATGGAAACGCAATTCTGGTAAGAATAAGACAAACAGGGGAACATTAAAAGAGGGGAAGACGGCTAGACATTCTGGTGGTTCAAGGAGCATGATCCATACGCAAGTGTACTTGGTAACTTGTGATTGCATGACATTATTTCTGTGTGGTTTTTAAATTATTTATGATTTATAATCTCGATTACAATTCTTCTAGGAAAAAACAAAGGGTGGTCCAGTGTCTTTCATAGACGTTTTTGAAAGCTATTACATAAAGACAAAGAAAGATCTATCCGCGCCGCGCGAGTTTATTAATCCAAAAGCTGAAATTGTCCGGGTAACCTCTCTTTCGATTAATTGGAGTCTTAAATACCTAATTATTATATTAGTTGGTAAATATTGTGCTTCTAAATGCTATAGGATAAGTATAAGGAACTTTTGGTGGACGAATTTGGGTCGAGTGAGGATGAACACCCAAAACAGATTGTGTCAACTCTTTGGGAAAAGGCATGTGGAGGGATGAAAAAGGGAACTTTATTTGGGGCGACCTAAGATATATTGTCTATGTCTGGAGAGACATTGAACATCCGTTTGTTTGGAAGTTATAAGGCTGGTCCTTCTACTGAGGAGGTTAGTTATTGCTCGATCTTATACTTTATGTTTTGATTAGCTTTCTGCATTTTGTCTATTTATGGCTCGATTGTTTCCATTAGCCTGATTAAAATATGCCATTAGTTTGAGAGTATTAATATGTTAGCTTATCCAACGAGATTTCTCTTGTATTAGTAGCTGAGTTGCCTGGTTAGTATACTGGATTAGTAAGTGAACCCGTCGGTCTGTCTAGTCTTGGCTGTTGGTGGTCGGTTTGCTAGTATGTAGGATAAATATAGCCTTTACAAGAAAAGGCTCAAAGATGAGAATTGCAACAAGAATATGTTTATATCATTAAGTGCAAGTATTCTGTGCAAGTAACTTGATCAGATTGCCTATATGTCGGTTTGGCTACATGTATTAATTTGCACAACTACTTAATTGGCTATATATATATATATATATATTTAGTTAAGTAATGGAGTTTGGTATTGTTTTTCTAGCTTGTATCAGTTTCTTAACTTAGCTGGTTGTAGTTTAGTCTATGATAATGCTTATAGCCGATATACTAGATAGTTGCCCGGTATAGTTATAGTAGGTAGCAAAATTTGGTTTCATCATTTACATGTAATCAGCTCTTAGTTATGTATGTCTTCATTTTTATAGGTGAAAACTTTAAAAGAAGAATTAAAAAGGCAAAAGACAGAGTATGAAAAAACAAAGAAACATGCTCAGATAGGGGAGAGGGAGGCAGATGAACTGAAGACCAAGGTAGTCGAGTTGCAAGAGCGCGATCAAGCAAGGGAACTTGAGATGAAAAGAATGCAAGATGAAATGAAAGCTTTTACCAAGTTCATGCAAAGCCAAGTCCAAATCCAACAATCTATTTAGTATGAATATAATCTAGCCTCTTTTGTTTTGAATCTAATCTAACAGATCCTTGCACGTTTTTGGTACTAAGATACGTTGTGCATTTGGATCGTTTTGTATTTTGTAAGTATACATTTGGCAAATTGTATCTTGTTATGTGAAATGGTATCTGGATGTTCGTAGTAGACTATTTGATTTCCGTTTGACTTTTGTTTATAATTTATACAGCCTACAGGTATCTATATTTACCCACGGATTTTGTATATTAAAATTCTGTCAGAAAGTCGTAGGTAAAATTCTGTCAGAATAAATCTGTCGGTAAGTTTGTTAGAAATGTATAAATAATTTGTTTAATGCACTGTCGGAAATCCGTCACAAATTCTGTCGGTAAATTCTATTTTCAGACGGAAAGTTGAAAGATTATTAATTATAAATACTGACAGAACTCTAACAGATATATCCGTCGGAAATCTATACCGACAGATTTAATTCTGTCGGAAACAATTTACCCACGAATGTATTCCGACGGAAGGGATCCGTCGGAATAATCCAGTTTTGTTGTAGTGTTTGAATTTGTTTGTTTGATGTATTATGACCCTGATTGAGCTATTTAAGATAGAGAAAGAAGTATTCCAAGCACGTTGGGCTATTGGAGTACAAGGTGTCCTAAGAAGGACGTGATGAAGAACCCAAGATTCTTGAACCCAAAGGCCCCTTATTTTTGCATGTCTTTCATCGTAAAATAACCATTGTTGTTGTAATGTGAACGATAATGTAAATAATAATAGGTCATAATTTACATAATTACTTTCATTCTATTAGCGTTCATATTCTTTTATTGTAACTAACTAGATAGATATTCAATTAAGAAAATACATTAGGTGACATTATTTTTATTGCATAAATAGTATGGTTGGATTAAATGGTTAACACTTTCGTCTTTATAGACATAGGTTATGGGTTTAATCCTCACCCCATTTAAGGTCGTAGGTCATTTTTTTTTTTATCATTTAGATAGATTCTAGAAGCAATCTCTCTAGAAGTACATTTACATAATTATTGTTATTGCATGTCATTTACGATGAGTTATTTGTAGTAAACAAAAAAGACCGGTGCAACGCACGGGTTTCACCTAGTTATTTATAACTTTTTTAATTTTGTCTCTTTTGAATTTTTATCCTCTGCCTACAATATAATGTTAGCGGTCGTTATTAGCGTAAATAAAAATTTATCAATCATCTCAAAAGTTCATACTTTGAACCGTATGATAAAAATATAAATATTATATGTAAGTTAATGATAGTCCAATAGTCCATGAAGCCATCTTTCGCTAGACCATATATAATAATAAACATTATCCTATACATAAAATATAAACGATAATAGAAAAAATATAGTTGCTTAAAGTTTTTTTCTTCAGAAAACTTTATCCCTATTCTTAAAATATAAACATTAAGTTATAAAACAATAAAAAGTTTTGAAACTGATAGAAGAAAAATTAAGAAAGAAGAAGGCGCTGACATGAAGATATATCAACGAAAATTGATTCAAATTTACGATGTAACTTTTTAATTGATTCAAAATTAAAATGTGGTCCTTTTTTTGCTACGATATTTAATTACCCTTTTGTTAAGAAATAAAAAAATTAATTATATCTTTCTTAATAATTTAACCTTTTTAATTTATTTTACATTATATTATAAAATAATCTATACAATTAGTAGTAGTTGTTCTGATATTTGTTGTACCAATAATTGATAAATAGCTTTTTGCACATCTCTAATTACGAGTATATTTATTCTCCTACTAATCTTCGGCTTAATTAAAATTTTCTGTTATTATTATTCTTGTATCATCATCTGGCATATGTCTGATCAATCACTTGATAAGCCATGTTTAGCAAGCCTAAGGGGGTTGGCAACGGATGGATGGTGGATGGATTATGGGCGCGGCACCACCACTCAACACCGCCGCCAACGGATGACCACGCGTCGTGGCATGAAACTCCGTGGTCACACCACGCACACCACCATCCACTTTTTTCCAATCATTGGCTTGTGATTTCACCTTTTCTTTTGCTTTTAAGTTTTTTTTTTTAAAATAGTAGTGAGTGGTGAAGTAAGTGGTTTATGCCAACAAAATTTGGATGAGTGGTGAGTGAGTGGTGAAGTTGAGGTGTCATAAGGTGATTGGTTAGAAGTAAGTGGTGAAAAAGGAAGTGAGAGGTGGGTTGTCAACCCTCTAACTTTTCATTTTTCCTCGATAATTTAATGACGACGAGTACTATGGATAACCTTAAATTCTTTATGTACGTAGTTCACCATGTTAGACATTTATATTGCAGGGTTAACTTCTTAATAGACACCTAATCTAAAAGTATATAAATGTGTGTCCGTGTGTTACATTAATTGGAACTTTAGTAGTAATAAAACGAGGAAAAGTAGCATGGTTTGCGGTTTCGCCAATTTAGGAGGTTTTGAGTTCAAACTTAACCTAAACATGTATGATTAATTGATCGTATTTCGGAATGCAACTTTTATGGTGTAACATAAAAATCAAAAGTGTTTTGACCGAGATATATTTTGATTTAATGAGTTATTAATATATCGAGTGTAAATTTGTAATATATTTTTTAAATTGAGTCTGGACAAATAATTTGGGGATGAAATTGTTTCATCTAGGTATTAATTTATAGAAGTTTTTATGTAGTTGTTTGGTTGGTTTTTTGAAATTTTCCTAAAGAGAAACCAATGATATCATCGCCAATTGAGTTTGAAACAACATTTACATTTATTGAGCCAATATTTATAAAGCCATTGCAATGAGTGAATGATGATGGAAACTTGAAATGAAAGTAGCTGAAAACTCGACACTTTATAAGTGGATAATCGTGAGAAACTTATTCTTTATTTGCATGGGTAGCTCATGAAGCTAAATGTGCTTTTGATTAAATTCTTATGCACCTTTTTTAGGTGGAGGGATTGAGGGTTGCAATTCACTTTTTTTCTTTTTCTTTTAACACATTTTTTGCCTTCTATATTCATTCATTGTTTCATGGAAATCCAAATAGTTAAAAGTTTATTAGTTAAGTTTTCTAAAAATAAAGAATTTACTATACAATCTACATACAAAACTTTCAGTTAATGTCGACCTATAGAATTGTCAATAAAAAGAATGATGTACGTTAATGTTACCCGGAGTCCCGGATGTTCAATTAAGTAAAAGATTCCAATTAAAACATTTGATGTAGGCAATTAGGCATTTCATATAATCAATTTTTCATTTTAAATAATGTGTACTTATTAAAATCTTTCATATAAAAATAAAATCCGAACGTTCAAAAATTCAAAAAGAAAGACAGACGGCATATCATTTTTGGTTGGACCTACCGATAAAATCGGTGCTTTAAACCGGGTTAACCACTAGTGATCGATATGATAAAAATCGGGAAAGAACATAAGTATAAAACGATACCTATATAAAAAAAATGTATGAGTACAATTTTCTTATTGACAGCTCTTAATAAATCATTAAAAGTATTTATTTTAAACAAAAACTAATGTTCAAAAAAATAGGATTTTTTTTTTCTTTTTTTGAAAATTCAAAAACGGATCTATTATATAATATTAGCGAGGAGCTAGTAGAAAGACATACAGGGAAAGTAAGGTTGAGTCACAACATAATAGAAATTGACACCACACCAACTTGATCAATCAATTTGGATACTTTAAGGAGAAGTTTATGTTCTTGATTTCCTTGATGACATAATGGGTTGACAGGTTGCTGCCAGAGAAGATGCATTCGTTACGACTTTTCCATATGATCCAGCAATAAGCAAGAATGACTAAGTTAACAAATTTGCTCTTTGTAGGGCTGAGATGGAGTTCTTTATGCACTTCGAACAGGTTCTTGAAGCTGGAAGGATTGCTGAGAGCTAGTTTGCACCAGAAGAGGATATAACTCCAAATGATGTTTGCGAAATTGCAATACAAGAATAAGTGCTCAGTGGTTTCATCAATCTGCTTACAAAGAGGGCAAGTGGTTGAGTTGACTGAGACATTTCTCTTCAGAAGAAGGTCGACTGTTGGAACTCTTTTTATCTCGAGTCGCCAACCAAGGTAGTTGAATAATCAATAATCATCCTAGTGGAAATAAAATAGTCTCAATTACACTATAGAGTTGTCCCAACCAAGAGGGGCGTTTCACCTAAAATCACTCAATTTAGAAGGGAAGTGATATTACATTATTACCACTCATTTTGATACATGTATCACAATCATACATTACTAGTTTGTATAGTCAACTGTAAAACATATACGTTGTGGTACATATGTCAAAAATCATGGTACGAATATTATTATTTTCCAATTTAAAAAAAAAGTGACAATTAGCTTCTAAAATGAGCGTCCTTTAAGAAGATTGAATTGAATAGAATCATTTAACTAGTTCTTTTTTGAACTACCTTTTAAAGTGATGGGCCGTTCTAATAGTATTAGGGTATATGCCCTTTAGTTCGGCCCGTTAAAGCCATCTACGTACATATATAACGCACGCTTTCATGATTACCAACTGATTGAAGGGAATCTTTTACAAGCCCCAGGGTTTATATTTGGATGTGGAAGAAGTTGAAAAACAAATCAATGAAAAATCTTTAGGAAGTTTTTCTATGATAAAGGTTGAAATTATGGTTACTTTTCACCATTTCCACACTCTTAAAGCTTTAATCATGTCCTAAGATCATCATTTTGCTTCCCACCATGGATTTCTCTTTTTGTAATTTATTACTCGCATGTTAAAGTAATACCTATTATTATCTTGGAGTAGTATTGAATTTGAATAATTATCCCTACATTATATAAATCTCACTTCAAAATTTGTTAGTTATTGCCTATGTGGCATGCTTAAAAATGCAAGAAAGCCCAAAAATCATTACAATATTGCTCCTTGGAAGGTCTACGGATTAGTTACTTTTATAAGAAGTTCAAATTTTCGAAAACGAATTAGTTATGCTTTCAAGAAGTTCAAATTTTCAAAAATTTGAATGTGTAACCATTCGTGTATTGCTTGTGGCGGTTACTTCCTTGCATGTCTATGTCTATATAAGACCACTTCCATTCAGTTTTAAGACATTTTAAAACGTAAACACATAACAAATCAATTTTAGCATGGCTTCACTAAACCATGTTTCAATTAGAAATTTGCGTCCAAATAATAAGCCATGTACGATTACGGTTAGAATTTTGCGGCTATGGAAGCAACCTCTATATGGAGATGTTAATAACATAGGTAGTATCGAGATGATCCTGATGGACGAACATGTAAGTATTCATTGTTTGTGAATTTTTCTTTTTTAATTAGATTACTTTTTAACATAACTTTCTTTCGAATTTATAACTAGCTTTTTAACATTCTAATGTATAAACATTTTCATTTTGACAGTTTGATAAAGTGGTTGTTGTTGTTGCAACAATCGGTTTTATTTCAACCGACCAGTTATGGTATTCAATGGAATGTGTGAACTATTCTCAAAAAGTTAAGTTGACCGATCTCTACATGGATGAAGTCGACATTATTGATGCTTTAAGGGACAACAAAATGTGGGTTTGTTGTTCATGTAACAAAGAAGGAGTTCTCATTAATCCTAGGTATATATTTATATTTCATATTAAAACTCTATAATCATTAAGTTGTGTGGTAAAATTGTATCTCTGTTTTTTTTTTTTTTGGTAGGTTTAATGTGCAAGTTAGGATTGTAGATGTCACTGGTGCTATTGGAGTTAAAATGATTGATCAACAAATTTCAAATCTTATACAAAGAACAGCCTATCAAATTTGTGATGAAAATTATGAGGTATATTTGATTTATTTTAGTGCTAAATAAGACTTTTCTATGCATTTTAAGTCATTAATTAGGACATATGTTTTTTTGTAACTTACACACCACCATGATCATTTCCAACCACCACCATGATAATCCGGCGACGGGAACCACCGAAAAATCATTTTTAAGTTAAGTTACACATGTGTAAGTTGTGTAATGTGTAAGTTGTGTAAATTAACTGAAACATAATTTTTTCCGGTGACGGCGGTGGTCACGAAGCTGGAGGACCATGTTTTTTGTCGGAGATGATCATGGTGGTGGTGGTGGTCGGTGACGATGATTATGATGCATATATTCACGTTTTTTGTTTTGGTCGAAAAAATCACATTTTTTGGCGAATGGTCGAAAAAATCACGTTTTTTGTTTTGTGCATCCATCTTAGATGCATATATTCATCAAAATGATGCATCCAACAAAAAACGTGATTTTTTTTATTTTGACGGATCAATGTGTTGTTAAACACTTAAATAATGATAATTAGTCATGCACTATGTTAGATTTATGAACTTTTAATGCATCAAAATATAGTTTTTAAGTGTTCTCATTTGTTCTCATTTTAATTTCATTCTCATTTGAAAGATATATATATATATATATATATATTATCTCAACTATACCAACTTAAATTGGAACTTTGCCAAATTGGGATTTTTTTTTTAACCGTATGTTATTAGGATTAAGATTTTTTAAAATTCAAATGAACTTAGATAGATAAAACTATGAGATTTTGAACATTGGATTAAATCAATGGTCAATATTAAAAAGTTCATTTTTGAATTTTAACTTTACATATAAAAATACTTGAACTTTAGAAGATTTCTATCCATGTTATTATAATGCTTTGGATGAAACCAATAATTTTTAAAAAATCTTATAATTTCATCCCCATAAATATGGAAAGTAAGAGTCAACCGAAAAAAATCCTTACAAAATCAAAAACCTTATCAGTTGACCACCAATTCCATTGGTTTGTTAAAAATGATATGTTCTGCATTATTTTGTATATATTACATGGGTATCATCCGTTAAGCCGAGCAATAAATCAAAAGTGTTAAAGGTTATTATTTTTGGACTTTTAAATACTAAAATGATGATGTTAATGTAATGAACTTGACAAGTGATTTAGGTGACTATATCTAAATGTGGCTAGAACCCAATATTAAAATTTGAGCATATTTTCCCAGCTTCCGATCTCATTCCGGTGTTGTCTTGATTTGGTACGGAAAGTGATCCCGAAAGGCAAATGAGACCGCGAATAAGCCATATTGTTTAAGAATTTATCGAATTCCGAGATATGGATACAGCTATATTCCATATTAAAATAAACTACTTATTTTTTTTCCAACCATTCTACTTTTGAAATACCTATTATACTTTCCTACAAACAAATATCTCTTCCACTTTTTTAAGTGATTTTCTGGTATTACCCTTCCATCTATTTCTCAATGTCTATCCCTAATCTCATTCTCTTTTGCTCTCACCTGAACTCTAATATAAAATTTTTAGTTTTATTTCGGCGGCAATCAACATCAACCTACAAAAAGATTGGTTTCAACTCTCTCTCGTTCTCTCTGTTTAACTGCAAAAAGGTACCGACATATTTAACCATCACCTTTTCAAAGATACCGCCGCATCGCGCGGGTACCCATCTAGTAATTATATAACAATAGAAATAGATAATGTATTTTTAAAAAAAAATACACGATAATATATTAAATATTAAGTATGAGAGTTCGATAATTATAGAAATGTAACTATAAATAAGAAATTAAGGGGATTTGTGTCGTCCAAGAAAATAAGCCAAATGTTAATTAAAAAAGACTCCGCTTGTATATTTTTTAGTCATTAAGTGCTGAGTGTGTGAAGTGACTGAATGCATTAAGAAAGTTTGTATGTATTAAGTAAGATATATGTTTTTTTTTAAAGGTGAATTTTTCTTGAGAACTTCGTGTCGCGATTCGAAAGCGAAAGGTCTAGCATACGTTGTCTTAACCGGGTCGCTAGAGAGCTCCCTCGAAGTAGAAATGTCTATTTCAAATACCCGATGGGGGTAAAACTCTCTACTAATCCGCCCGAAGGCACGACGATCAATAGGGGTAAACCTTGCCCTCTTAGACTTGAACCTGGGTATATCCAAGCCAAGTTTTCATAGAATGACTTCTTATGTACTTCCCAAGTCTTGAACCCAAGACCTCCTGCTTGTGAGGCTGGTGCTCAACCACTTGAGCTAACTAGGAAGTACTATTAAGTAAGATATATGTAAATGAAGGTTATTTTTGTTTATTAAGTTGAAAAAGAAACATAAAATTTGACTGAATGATTAAGTTTATTAAGTAAAAAAGAAATATATTATAGATAGATAGAATTCATAGAAATAGAGATGTATAATGAGAATCTTAACATAATAGTATAGTGTTGTATTATAATCAAACAACTCCGGTCTACAACGCTCACCTCCCAGCATCCTCTTATGGGAGAAACACCTAAACATTGACCGAGACCAAAATGGCAAAAAATATGTACTATTTTATAATATATCATATATTTGATACATATATATAAATGATCTCAATGAACTTAATTTAAGCTGTTTAACCTAACAGAACTTCCGGCCAATAGACGCTTCAAAATTGCAAAAACCGGCATTTATGTTACATGGATATCTTCCCATGGAAGACAATCATCTAAGTTAAACTCTGTCTTTTCAACCCCAACCTTTGATAATTTTACTAAAAACGTAATTCTTTTAGTGGCCCATTTTCTTTTCTCGAGTTAAGGCACAATTTTTTGTTTTTTTATATTATCGGAGCACAAACACCTCTAATATAACTAGAAAGAGTTTGTTTATTTTAATTGCTAATTAAAGTACTATTTTAATGAGTTGGAACCAAGAAATTAAAATTAATGGCGAGGGAGAGGGGCAAATTAAACGTAGGACGAAACAGAAGACCGAGGTTAGAAATAATATATACGTAAATTTTATATGTTATATATATATATATATATATTATCTCTATCCATGTAAATTAATTATATATGCGTTACATTGTCCCCAATCTAATCTTTTCGGTAAAAAACCGCTATCATCTTCTATCGTCATTTTTTAAAATGTAGTGTATATAACTCAAATAATGACTAATACAACTTTATTTGTCTTTAATTTTGACGCTTGGCAAGTGTTTGATATGGGTTAATGGAATGAAAAGAGAAACGATAGTTCTAAAATTTGGTTTTCATAGTGCTAAAAGTTTTGTTGGGTTGCATTTGGTTATGTAAATGCAACACTACATTGTATTTTAAGTGAAGATTAAACTACGGATTAAAAAACCATTCTTCTTTTTACATTGTTTAGTGAGGGCTATTCAATCGTTTCCAGTTTAGATTTTGTAGCATTTTATCCGACTTTTGGAAAATTTAGTTACATGACAATTCCTATATAAAAAAGTAGAACACTTCTTATCTCTCGTGTTTGCCTTATGTGTTGTGATCCATGAATCTATGATAGTTAGCAAGAAACAGACCAGCTCGGGATGAAAGAGACAAAGTACAACATGAACTAATTCTTATAGGTTCGATAATTACTCAATTGTATATTATCGAAGTCAAAAATCAATGAATATGCATTGAAATTGGCATCATTTGAGTTTGGAAGATGATAAATTCTCTTAGATATTAGCTTAAAAATTCTCTTAAAATTATAAAAAGGTGATATGTGGATTCAAGTAATTTTCTTTATTAATCTACTCTTTCATATGTCTTTATCTATTTTTGACTATTGCTAGTTTAAAAGGTTTGAGTTTATGTTTTAGATCATACGAGATGCGATCATATTAGGAATAAGAATTTGGACCGGAAACCCGTGAGCCACTATTGACCCGCCCGTGCCCGAACCGCCCGACACCCAGACGGGCTGATTCTCGGTTCATGATATTGATGATTTTCGGTTCGGGCCGTGTCAAAATCCGCAGTTTGCCGGTTTGACCCGGTAAAACCCGTGACACAAATTAAAATATGGGTTCAAGTAATAATTGGGCTAAAAGAGACTTGGGCTTTTGAGTGAAGACCACCAAAAACGTGCAGACACAATATAGAATTATAGATACATATACTTTAAATAATTTGTAGATATATCTACACTCTTTTGTTTTTATTGTATATCATACACAAACAGAACAAGAAACCTACCTACATTGAGATTGTTAAAAAAAACTTTTCTTCTTCTTTCACAATCCAAAATCGAGATATTGTCGGGCTGGGCTGGGCTGGGCCGGGCCGGTTTTGGACCCATGCTCATCCCTAGCGCATATAAATGCTTAAATGAATAACAAACTTTTGGTAAAACTGTTCGAAGTTTTAATATAATATATCTTTAGTTAAAGTTTTGGATTTACCTTAAATTTTTAAAGTCACATGAAAATGGGAACTTATAAGCATAGAGAATGACAACAAATAGCTTTATAATTTCGGATTGTAAACTCCCATTTTTAAAGTCTTCATGTTATTAACTTATTGTAAGTAATACAAGTAATAGGTGTTGAAGAATCGAGAAAGAAAAAAAGACAATTTTATTAATAAAAAAAGGATCAATCAAATAAGGTTATAACATGTTTTGTATCTATAAGCTAAAAGCTAGAATTTAATTCTAAGTGTAATAAGAAAATTGAGTCTGTATACAATTAAAAAAGCTAATTTAATAAAATAAATAAATTAAAAGAACACGTGTCGATCAAGTTAAGAACATCTTAATCTTGTTTGATGATAATAATAATAACTCTAGAGTAAATTTCATATTTATCCTCATTAAACCATGTAAATATCAAATATACCCATCTCACATTAAAAATATCAAATTTACCCAACATTAATATTAAAATATCAAATATCCCCAAACCATTAATTTAATAACATTTATACATAAAAAAAAATCAATGATAATTATTTTTTAATCATATAATGACTACAATACCCTACTTAAAACAACGATAATGCATCTGCAACATTCTTTTACATATATCAAAGAACTTTAAAATGTGTAACTATTGAAATGCCAAATACGAGTATTTAACAAAAAGACTTCTTGATAAGTTGCTCCATGTGATTAATAAAACACTTCTTGTTCTTGTTAGCCTGATCATGAAATCTACACTACAAACAATATTGTATTTGTTCACACTTTTAGTCTTTTAGATGAGTGTGAACAAATTAAAAATTTTGTCACACTTTTTAGTGTGTACAAATATATTGAATTAAAAGTGTGTAGAAATAAAAGTTCACACTTGAACTTTCATAATTATTTTGTCACACTCCATTTGTTTACGGTAACTAAAAAAGTTACCGTGAACAAATGAGGTGTGACAAAATAACTATGAAAGTTCACACTAAAAAGTGTGAACTTTTATTTATACACATTTTTTAGTGTGGAAAAATTTCCATGCACTTTTAATTCAATATATTTATACACACTAAAAAGCGTGACAAAATTTTTAATTTGTTCACATTCACCTAAAAGTGTGAACAAATGTAATATTGTTTGTAGTGCTACACAGCTGCATCCAAACTTTTATAAACTAAATATGCATTATAAAATACTAAATTAACTATCTTGTACATTATTAGCAAATTATGTTTTTGACAAAACACAGTAGGTCACTGACTACGTAATGGGTAATTTCAAACCTTATGAATCATCTAAAGTCTAAACATTGAGAAAAATAAACAAAAAAAAAAGAAATAATTAACAAAACAATAATGGAGAGCGTTATCATAACAATTTTGATTCATGAAAGCATGTTATGAGAATGAAAATAAGCAGAATTTTAAAAGGATATTATTGTGATTCTATGATTAAAAAATAATTATTATTGATTTTTTTTTATGTATAAATATTATTAAATTAGTGATTTGGGTATATTTGATATTTTAATATTAATGTTGGGTAAATGTAACAATCAAACTTCATTTATAAAATATAAAAGTTATAAGATTTTTTTTTTTTTTACCTAGGTGTGCCACATACTTATATGCATGTGCCACATTTTTTGACAAATTCTGGACAGTAGCAAATATGTGCCACATACAAGATTGCATGTACCACATATTCTGGCCTTCAGATCTTCATGTGCCACATTCAAAGTGTTTGTGCCACACAAAAGGTTTAAATCCGAACAGAACCTAAAATGTGCCACATACTTTTTCTTTACGTGCCACATATTTGCTGTTGGACGACAAAATGACCCATTTCGACATTTTTCAATTCTTGCAACCTATTCCAACTTAAAATCAACTTCAAAACTCATCATTTCTGAGTTCAACATATATTTGACATGAAATATGATACTTACATTCATAGTTTGACCAAAAGCACCAATGTACCACAAAACGGGTCATTAACCAAACCAAAAACCTAGTTACTTCATCATGACAACGTTATGAAATCCCATGACCCAAATTTTGACATATTTGCAGAAAATGCATACCAAGGCAACATGTTTACCCAAAAGACTTGTATCAAGAGCCATAATAGTCAAAGGGATTATCTACCACATTTACCCAAGTTACCAACCTCCAAGATGGCCAAAATCTCTAACTTCAACTTCACTCGATCACTTCCTTGTTCTTGCTACTACCAACTCCTATAAAAAGGATTAACAACTAAAATATAAGCAACGCTTAGTGAATGCATACACATATAATCATAGTCATGTCATTTCAACTTCGTGCATCAAGCACCATATAAGCCTAGCAAGCTAGCCTTTTCATACAAATCAAGCAACATACATTCATTTTCAACATGGCCATGGATAATTTTGGCTAGTAGGAATTTACCCACCTACTAGCTCTTTCATACAATATGACTAGTAGGAATTTACCCACCTACTAGTTCTCACAATCAAATAAACAAATGGGTCATAGGAATTTACCCACCTATGACCTCTAACAACAAGAACATGATTATATGCATATACACTCACCTCAATTTGGCTACTTGACACTATAAGGCTACAAGCTCAACAAGTTAATCTTCAATACCTATACATGAATAAACATTTAACATCTATGAGTTCCATGACTCAATTTCCTCACACACATAAGCTTGCATTCATCAACTCTAACTTCTTGGTGTTTGGCTACTTTACACTTTTCCAACAAATCCAAATTCTTAAAAATAGAGTTTTATTTCATAATCACTAGCCAAACACCATAAAATATGAGATTCTTACCATAAGGGATTTTCATTATCAACATTCTCTTTCAACCACATTATCCATTTATCAAACAATGCCTTAGGGTTTACTTGAAAATCCCAATTAATAAAAACCCCCAAATTCTAAGATTATGAACCCTAATTTTAAATAACAAATAGAACTAGGGTTATAGAAATCAATACTTCAAGAATGAAAGACAAAGAATTAGGGCTATCAAATCACAATTCTTCCCCTTTTTCTTCCTATAAATTTCGGCCACCACCACCTCAAGGAAATCCCCAACTTTCAATTTCTACTACAATAGGATATGATTATTGTTATTATTCTAGAATTTCAATTCTTTAATTTGAGTTTCTATTGCATGGATTTGAAAAGTAATTGAAGATTCAAGAAGAAAATAAGGAAGTAGTGGAAAGAGTTTGGTAAATGAGAAAGAAGTGGAAAATGTGGCTGGCTTAGTTCTCTGATAGCCACGTCCCATACTAATTTTAGTGGGTTTAATACCCGGGGGGGGGGGGGGGGGGGATGGTTAAATTGATGGTGTCACGTATCGCCAGCCTTTATAGTTTCAATTAAGATCTATTTTGCTAACGTATAAGAAAAACAAATTGAGGTTCATTATTAATAGAAATTGATTGATATGCCGCATTATGTACACAGACTAATATGAGACCAATTCAGTGAAGGTTGGGTTTTCCTTATAATCTAAAGCTGGGTATGGTAATAAATTAAATCAATCAATTATGATAATCTGTAATATGATAGCATCCATAAACAAATTAATATATGCTAACATCCCCCTAGAGCTCCAGATACTGGACTCATAAAGCACTGGGAGTTGGTAGAATAAGAAACAAAAACCCGGATCGGAGTGTTTGCTAATTATATCCGCAATCTAATGATGAAAACCCGTTTTCAGAAGGCACAAACATAGCCTAGCCTGAGGTTGTGAAGTGAACAGCCCTAATGATGAAACCAAAAGCCAATCAATCTATGAATCCAAAACAAACATACCCAAAATTAAAACGCGAAATTCCCAATCGATCGACAAACCCTAATCCATCACCAATTCACATGCCACTAATACAAATCAATCTAACCCATGATGCAGAACTAGATACCTAAAGCCAAATTCAATGATGAACCCAACAAAGTTAGTCCAGATTACCCAGGACAAACAAATTGTTCAAATTGCCAAGCTAAAGAATCAATCGATTTAAACTACTTGAACCAGGAATTATAATCATCAAGAACACCAAATTGATAGAACTACAAAATACGATTTTGATCAATGATGACCAGATAAAACTTCCGAACCCAGATAGCAAAACCAAGAAACAATGAATCCAACTGAAACCAGCACAAATTAGCAATCAAACTATGCTCCAAACCACCAACAAATAATAAATGGACACAGAATAAGAGCATAATGAAAAAATTTCCTGTGAATGAAGCTGAATGAAGGAGAAAGTTTTAGGTCCAAAATGAATAGGGTTATTACTAGCATAGCGTTTATAGCATGTACATTAACAAAAAAAAAAAAAAAGACTTTTCCTTTATTAATCTCATAACAAAAATTACTGGCTAGGTGAATGCAGATAAAAGCAGAAGAAAGAATATGTAAACCATAAAAGCTATCTGAAATATGGCACTAATTAACAAATTAATATATTTTAATATGCTAATTAGTAATGGTAATATCCTAACAATAAAAACTTTGGAAAAAACCAAAAGATATATCATATAACTTTTATAATAATTTTATACTTTTATGTTTTCAAGGTATTGGTGCACTTGCAAAGTATAAGAAAACCCTAAAGCAAGCAAAAAAGCAAACAACCTTCATTTATTCTCACCACAAAACGTTGGCTATGATGAGAAATTTCACCAAGAAAAGCGATATTATCCGACCGAGTGTCACGAGATTCGCTTCCGCATTTCTAACTTTACAACGTTTGTGCAAAAAAAATAGCAATTGAGAATGATCTTTACTAGCACCGAATGGGAAGAGTGTAAATTTTACAATACCACAAAAAGGAGAGCCTCATATGCAACGGTGTCAAGTCCCTTATTTTGGGCCGGTGTGACATTATGTTTGAACTTTGAAAGTGTTTACTTCTTTGGTCAAAGTCCTTCGAATGATTGATATGGGTTTTGTTTATAGAAAAATGGTAAAAGCAAAGGAAGAAATCAAAGAGGTCTTGGGAAACCAAAATGCTTACGACTACGTCATACAAATCATAGAGAGTAAGATGAAAGATAGGCTACATTCGCCATTGCATTTGGCCACTTATCATTTGAACCCTTATTAATTCTATAAGGATCCACAAATCAACATGATCACCGATGTACATGATCGGGATCCTGAGTATTTTGAAAATATATGTAATGAAGTTTTTGATTTACAAATGGAAGTGATGAATATTTGAGTTGCCAAAGTGCAAGAATAAGTGGGATAGATTTGGCAAGAACATTGCAATAAGCTCATGTATGGTGAATCATGATCATTATGATCCGGGTAATGACAATTTACTAAAAGTCATTTATTTTCTTTTCTAAACTTCATATTTATTTATTTACAAGTTCGCTTAATTTTTCAAAATTGTAGCATATTGGTGAGAAAATTATTGGTGATGCAACTCCTAATTTGAAAAAGATTGCAATAAAAATTCTTGCGTTAACTAGCAATTCATCGAGGTGTGAAAGAAATTGGAGCACGTTTGAAGGGGTTAGTAGACTTTATTTAAAGTATAACTATATATCATTATATTGTATACTTTTACTTTTATAACAATTTGTTGCTACTTGTAACTGACTTCGTATATATACAAAGAAAAGAAATAGATTGCATGCGAGTAAATTGAAAGATCTTGGTTATTATCAATTCAACTATAACTTGATGGAAAAAAACAAAAGGAGAAAGAACAAGAATGTTGAAGTTCTATTATCGAACGATGCTAACATGGCTCAAGAATGGGTTGCTGAACCTGAAGGTGATGGTAATGGAGATGGAAATGAAGGTCAATGTGAGTGATAGGTCCCAACGTATCAATCAGGATGAAAAACTGACTGCTAACAAGAAAAGAACGATATAGCAACGAATTGAACAATATACAGTCACACCAATTATCCAACTCGAAGAGCACAACCCAATTTGAATACACGCTACAGATTCACCACGTATGTACAAATTGGTCTTCCAAGATCACCTTCTAAAATTGGCTAAGTTTTAGAATAGCATTGGAAAATAAACTGAAACATGTAACTTACTCCAAGAAAAAAATGAGCCACTTGATTTCCAAAGTGAATACAAATAAAAGATGGGCCTCACAACTGCCCACTATCCGACATAATAGGTAAAAAATAAAAACTAATATTGAAAAGTTCAACTAAAAATAACTAATAAAAACTAACAAAGTTGCAGAACATAAAAATAAAACGTGTGGCTACTTGGGCTTCCAAATTTCAAGATGGGTTGCTCTCACCATGGTGACCCATAGTAAGTCTCTTGGGCCTGTTTGTTGACTAGCTGGATCATTACTTGGACTTGCGACTGGTACAGGGGAAGGAGATGCTACTGCTTGGTTAACATCCTCCCCTTCTTCAGAAAAGTTTGCCCTCAAACTTGGCAATGGATCTGATGGATCATAAAAAGGTTGAAGATCGGCCACATTAAAAGTAGTGGACACCCCATAATCACCTGGTAGATCCACCTTGTAGGCATTGTCGTTGACCTTGCCAATGATACGAAATGGACCATCAGAGCGTGGGCTCAATTTAGAACGACGTTTGGAGGGAAAACGCTCTTTCTGCAAGTGAATCCAAACAAGGTCGCCAGGCTGAAATAAAATATGTTTGCGACCTTTATCACGCCGATATTTCAACAATTCATTGTTCTTTTGAATCTTGTCTCTAACCTGCTCGTGAATGCGCTTAACATCTGCTGCTAGCTCACTGCCCTCACTACTGAACTTGTGTGTAGTGTCTAACACTGCAAGATCAAGAGGTGTAGTAGGCTGCATACCATACACAATCATGAAGGGGCTCAAACCTGTTGTTTTATTCGGGCGACTGTTGTATGCAAATTCAGCCCGAGGTAGTAACTCTTCCCATTGCCTGAGTTTAGTTTTGATTAATGCGCGCAATAAAGAGCCCAAGTTTCGGTTGGTGACCTCCGTTTGACCATCCGTTTGTGGGTGATGAGAAGTACTGAATTTAAGTTGAGTACCCAACTTACGCCACAAAGTTAACCAGAAGTGACTAAGGAACTTCACGTCACGATCACTAACAATGGTCTTAGGAACCCCATGAAGACGGACAATCTCCCTGAAATAAAGGGTAGCTACCTGTACAGCATCATAAGTGGTATGGCAAGCCACAAAATGTGCCATTTTAGAAAACCGGTCTACAACAACCATGACCGAGTCCTTCTGCCTCTGTGTACGAGGTAAACCCGTAATGAAATCGAGACTGACATCCTCCCAAGGGTGCAAAGGGACCGGTAAAGGCAAATACAAACCATGTGGTGAGGAATGACTCTTCCCATGATGACAAGGTAGACAACGACGAACATAATGTTCCACATCACGTGGTAACCTAGGCCAAAAAAAATGAACTTGTAACATCATCGTAGTTTTGTCGATACCTTGGTGACTAGCAAGTCCACCCTCATGTACCTCTTTAATCAGCATGATGCGAAGACTTGAACGGGGAATACACAGCTTGTTTTGTCGAAATAAAAACCCATTATAAACATGAAAAGCTCCCACAGCATGCATTTGACATGAAGCAAATATCTGACCAAAGTCCTTGTCATGAGCATACTCATCCTTAATAGTTTCAAAAGCCACAATGCGAGGATGTAAAGAATTCAACAGTGAGTACTTTCTTGATAAAGCATCAGCTCCCTTATTAAGTTTTCCAGACTTGTGTTTGATTGTAAAATCAAAAATCTGAAGAAACTCGACCCATTTAGCATGCCTCGGTTGAATTTTATGTTGCCCTTGAATGTACTTAAGTGCTTCATGATCCGAGTGTAAAATAAACTCTTTGGACACCAAGTAATGTTGCCAATGATCCAATGCTCGAATGATGGCATAGAACTCTTTGTCATAGGTAGAGTATCTTCGTTTGGCTTCATTTAATTTCTCACTAAAGTATGCAATGGGTCGCCCTAATTGAGTTAATACGGCGCCAGTACCCACTCCAGATGCATCGCATTCCACCTCAAAAATCTCTGCGAAATTGGGTAAAGCCAAAACTGAAGCTGATGATAATAGAGATTTTAGCTCTTCAAATGCACTCTGAGCTTGCGGTGTCCAATGGAACTGCTTATACTTGGTGATTTCTGTCATAGGGGCTACTATAGTACTGACATTACGAACAAAACGACGATAAAAAGAGGCGAGCCCGTGAAAGCTACGGACCTGTTGGATCGACTGGGGGACTGGCCAGTCACGTATGGCTAGTACCTTACGTTCATCCACACATATTCCCTGCCCAGAAACTAGATAGCCAAGAAAAGTAACTTGCTCTACAAAAAATTCACATTTATCCATATTTCCATACAGCTTCTCCCGATCCAACACAGTAAATAATTGTTGCAAATGATTTTGATGCTCAACGACTGATGAACTATACACAAGAATATCATCAAAATAGACTACAACAAATCGACCCATAAAAGGTTGAAGTACCTGATTCATGAGTCTCATGAAAGTGCTAGGAGCATTGGACAGACCGAAAGGCATAACAAGCCATTCATATAACCCTTCTTTAGTTTTGAATGCGGTCTTCCATTCATCTCCTTCAGATATGCGAATTTGATGATAGCCACCTCTCAAATCGACCTTGGAAAACACCGTAGCACCATTCAATTCATCCAATAGGTCATTCAAACGCGGGATAGGAAAACGGTACTTGATTGTGATTTTGTTAATAGATCGGCTATCCATACACATACGCCATTCCCCATTTTTCTTGGGTACAAGTATAGTAGGCACGGCACAAGGACTTAAGGATTCACGGATAAGCCCTTTATTTAGAAGGCCTGTAACTTGTTTCCTTATCTCTTCCATCTCTTTAGGATTAACTCTATATGCAGGTTTATTGGGCAATATTGCACCTGGTATAAAATCAATCTTATGCTGAATTGTACGCAATGGAGGGAGACCAGATGGAATCTCAGTGGGGAAAACTTGCTGATAGGATTGGAGTAATGGTTGGGCGAGTGGGTGAACTGCTACTGCTTTATTCTCAGGTTCAACCTCGTCACAACCCATTAAAATGAATTCTTTGATGTGCTCATACTCATGGAGGTCGGCTTTGAGCAATGTACTTAGAGGAACAGGGGGGATGGGTGACTGAGTGTTTGGAGTGATAGGTGTTAGGACTATTTTGTGGTCTCAGTGAGTGAAAGAATAGGTATTTCGATATCCATCATGGACAGTACGGCGATCAAACTGCCATGGGCGTCCTAAAAGTACATGACAAGCATCCATAGGCAAAATGTCGCACCAAATCTCATCTGCATAATACTTACCAATACTGAACGCCAAAAGAACCCGGTGTGTTACTCGAATTCCCTTTCCCTGATTCAACCATTGAATGACATAAGGTGACGGGTGAGGTTCCATGGTCAGACTTAGCTTGCTCACCATGGTTTGGGATGCAACATTTGTACAACTACCACCATCGATAATGACCGTGCAAATCTTATGGGCGACCGTGCATCTTGTGTGAAAAATTGCTTCCCTCTGAACTGTTTCTTCTCGATCAGATACACTTTGGAGTGCTCGGCGAATCACTAGACACTCCCCCTCATCGGGTCCAACTAATTCCTCGCATACATCCCTACTAACAGATGAATCACCATGATCTTCAGTAAGAAATTCGTATCCTGTTGCATCTTCAAAATCAGCTAGAGTCGCAACTCTTTTGTTGGGACACTCAGCTGCAATATGTCCAAGACCTTGACACCGAAAACATCTACGTGGTGCCCTAGGTGGAGGATCAATGATTGGTGTATTTGTTGGGGTTGTAGTGGCTGACTTAGGGTTTACAGGTGGGATTGTTTTAGAAGGTAACATGTTATTTGGATTGGAATTAAAGCTTGGGTTGGAACGAAAATTAGGCTTAGAATAATCTGTTTTATTTTTGGTCTTTTGTTGTAAGTCAACCTTGTGGGCTAGTATGGTCAATTCAGCAAGTGTTTGGTACGAATGTAATTCTACAATGTTAGCTATTCTGGGTTCCAAACCTCCTAAATAACGTACCAATGTTTGCGGGTCATCCTCGGGTATATCACACTTCATGATCAAATATTCGAACTCTCGGGAGTAATCTTCAGCAGTTCCCGTCCCCATTTTTAGAGAGTGTAATTGAGCAAAACTAGATTGCAAGTGATAGGAAGGCAAGAATTTCTGTTTCATTTTATCTTTCATTTTTGGCCAAGTACGAATCTTTTCCTTTCCTTGCCTCCCCCTTTTCCTTTTCATTATATTGTATACTTTTACTTTTATAACAATTTGTTGCTACTTGTTACTGACTTCGTATATATACAAAGAAAAGAAATAGATTGCATGCGAGTAAATTGAAAAATCTTGGTTATTATCAATTCAACTATAACTTGATGGAAAAAAACAAAAGGAGAAAGAACAAGAATGTTGAAGTTCTATTATCGAACGATGCTAACATGGCTCAAGAATGGGTTGCTGAACCTGAAGGTGATGGTAATGGAGATGGAAATGAAGGTCAATGTGAGTGATAGGTCCCAACGTATCAATCAGGATGAAAAACTGACTGCTAACAAGAAAAGAACGATATAGCAACGAATTGAACAATATACAGTCACACCAATTATCCAACTCGAAGAGCACAACCCAATTTGAATACACGCTACAGATTCACCACGTATGTACAAATTGGTCTTCCAAGATCACCTTCTAAAATTGGCTAAGTTTTAGAATAGCATTGGAAAATAAACTGAAACATGTAACTTACTCCAAGAAAAAAATGAGCCACTTGATTTCCAAAGTGAATACAAATAAAAGATGGGCCTCACAACTGCCCACTATCCGACATAATAGGTAAAAAATAAAAACTAATATTGAAAAGTTCAACTAAAAATAACTAATAAAAACTAACAAAGTTGCAGAACATAAAAATAAAACGTGTGGCTACTTGGGCTTCCAAATTTCAAGATGGGCTGCTCTCACCATGGTGACCCATAGTAAGTCTCTTGGGCCTCACCATGGTGACCCATAGTAAGTCTCTTGGGCCTGTTTGTTGACTAGCTGGATCATTACTAGGACTTGCGACTGGTACAGGGGAAGGAGATGCTACTGCTTGGTTAACAGTGAGGCTCATTGGAAGCGGTTGGTGAAGCTTTGGGAGCCAATAAGTTTATACAACCCCGACAAAGTTCTAGAACATCCGCGCCTAAAGCAACTTCAAGAGAACTTCACGAAGAAGATTTTGAATCCTTGGATAAGGAGGTAGTATACGAAGAAGGTGAATACGATACGGATGGAGTTCATATCATATAAGGTAGGTGAAATGATTAGTAGAAGCCATTAGTGAAACTATGTTAACCTTTGTGCTTTCTAAATTCTGTTTAAAGAGCTTTTGTTTCTGAATTCTGCTTTCTGATTTTTGTTTATGCTTTCTGAATTCTATTTTGGTATTTTAAACTTCTGTTTTTGTATTCTGTTAAACCTAAATTCTGTTTGAAGATGTGTTTTGTGTAAGGCTAATTCTGACTTTGAAACTTTCTTTTAAAAATCTGCTCTTGTTAAACTTTCTCTTTTGTTTAAAGCTAAATTCTGATTTGTTTTCTGCTCATTCAGATTTTGAACTTTCTGTTTTATCTCTCTTTAAAACTTATTCAGGTTTTCTGTTGTTGGACTTTCAGCACTCATTCAGGTTTTCTTTTGTTGGACCACTAGATCAATCCTCATTCACTTTCAAGTGACTTGCAACAGTTCAAGGTACAAATGTGTAGTCCTTGACAATTGGTTAGACTTATTATTTTATATTCTGACTATTGGATTACAAATTGAATTTCTACATATTGTTAATATATATATTTTTTAAAATAATATCATTTAAAATCTAGGGTCTCCGATATATCCCTGATATATTGCTGCTCGCTTCTCGGTGGTCGACCGAGACGATACTGATAACCGAAATTTACAACCTTGGTTATATGGCCTGCAATACTTGAATTGACCAAGTAAGAAGTTGTTAACTCTAGTAGTTCAACTATGGACAAATCTTTAATAACCAAGAGTTTAAGTTGATGCCAATGAATAAAGAATTAGCCATCACCTTTTAGTTGCAATTCAATATCTTAAGCTTCTAAAGGACCTCGGTCGTTTTTGTTAGGAGTGAGAAAGGGCAGGTTTTTTTCCAATCGAATCATAATACATTTTATAAATCTATATAAATCTTAATCAACCTTTTAACAAGTCATAAAAAAGGCGCCTTTTTTACCTTATTGTTGAAGATTGAAAAAAAAACCATTATTTTATACACACCCATACATAAGATTTTATCCTTATACTTAATGAGTAGTAGTTTAATTCGATCTTTCACCCCTTATTTATGCACACGGACCCTAATCTACTAACATCTATGTGATTGACTGTGATTGTGTATTTGTGTGTGTGTATTTATTTTTAATCTTTATATATAGCATGTAATAACATTAACCATGTATATTAATAGTTAAACTAATGTATATATATATATACATATATAATTGGATTCCCAGCAGAGCCTTATTACACTACAATATCCTAAAAAGTTCCTAAATTTTATCATATAGTTTATAATTTAAAGGAGCAACCCCTTTTTTGACCTTATTACACTACAATATCCTAAAAAGTTCCAAAATTTTATCATATAGTTTATAATTTAAAGGAACAACCCCTTTTTTAATATCTTAATCAAGGATCTGAAGTACCTAAAATATCACTTTCTTTATTCATTAATTTAAATATCTCTACTTAATATACCTATAATACCATTTACCTAATATACCTATAATACCCTTGATGAAATAATTTACGGCATAAATCCCTCAATCATATAATAAAGACACTACCTCCTTTAACACCAACTACTTTTACATTACCACCATTGCCGCCCCACCACCCGTCACCATCGCCACCGCCATCCGTCACCGCTGTCACTCGTCGCCACCACCACCATAGCCGCTGCATTGTGTGGGCATATGACTCGTAGTCTATAACTAATTATAGTGTTTTACATATACGAGGCCATTGGGAGATGAAAAATTTTTTTAAGAGTATTTGTTATTAATTTATCTGCTTATAAAAAAAAACAATTAAGCAGAAAAATAACTAAATCCCCAACACCCCTGATACATCTAAAATTGAACAATCCTGAGATAGCTAATAGAAGCCAAGCCATATATCTTAATTGGTACCACTTACATATATATAATCTTACACGTATATATATATATATAGCAGAGGAAAAAAAAAAAGAAAGCTAATTAATTTGAAGAAAAAAATTACTTACACGAATAACGTCAGAGTTGAAGGAAAGGAAAAGATTGTTGTAGCCTCCAATGAAAGTCAATGTCGGAATTAAAACACTCTTTATCAAGTCATCCATGATTTCTTCTTCTTTTTTTTTTTTTTTTCACGTATACGATGATATGATTTTTACAAGAAAAAAACCCTTTTGTTCGCAAAACCCAGAGAAACCAAAGTGCGTTCGGAAAAAATAATTTTAATTTGTTTCGGGGGAAAAAGGTATTTGTCTTCTTTTATAGAAGAAGAGTTAATTACAAGTCCCTGTCGAGTTCCCCGCTTACAGTTTTTATCCCCGACTTTCAAAAACTATACTTTTGGTACAAAAAGTTTTTCTCCGTCAACATATTTAGTCTTAACTATAAACATCCATTAGAAAAGAAATCACTTGTCTAGCACGTGATAGGTAATCTAGAAACTTGTCTTAACTTTAAACTTTTTATATTTATCTATCATCATCAGGATCCAAACAATCCTTAACAACAAATGGAAACTACATTAACTACAACATCATCAACTAGCATTATTTCTTACCTTTTCTACTTTGCTCCTTTTTTATTCAATATATCTTTTAATCTCTTATTCTATCATTTCTATACACAGTTGGTTTTTACATATTTTTAAATCAATTCATTTGTTTTTGATTTCAAACTTATATATGTACGAGAGTAAGGACCCGCGTGTTGTGCCGGTGAGATTGTGGGGTGATAGGTCATAAAATGTGATAGTCAAATGCCTTAACCGTACGGGTTCCGTCATCGGATTTAAAATTTCGTCAAAAGTATATCAAATGACATCTCTAATGAAAGAGCATGAAATTTTAAGAACACCCAAATAATTTTTATAACTTATCGATGTATAATTTGTGAGATAAAATATTTTGAATGAATTGGATGAATAAATGATTTATGGAGGAGAGAAAAAAAATATGATTGGTAGAGATTTGATAAAAGAGAAATGATATTTGGTAAATATAGAATTGAAAGGAAGGTATTTTGAGAATGTAAATGTTGAAACTTAAAATTTAGACATGAACTTTTTGCTTTACGAGAGCAAGTACCCGCACGTTGCGGCGGTGAGATGATGCGGGTGATAGGTCATAGAGTGTGATAGCCAAATGCCTTAGCCGTACGGGCTTCGTCCTCGGATTTAAAAATTCGTCGAAAGTATATCGAATGACATCTCTAATGAAAGAGCATGAAATTTTAAGAACACCCATATAATTTTTATAATTTATCGATGCACGGTTTTTGAGATAAAAGATTTTGAATGAATTGAAGGAATACATGATTTATGGAGAAGAAAGAAAACAAATGATTGGTTGAGATTTGAGGAGAGAGAAAACGTGTCTGCTTTATAATATAGTATAGAATAATCATTTATTTTGATATCTAACTTGTACATACGTAAGATATACAATTTTCATTTCTAAAAGATAATTATTTGGTAATGCTATAGTATATTACCATTCTATTTTATAAACTCATCATGTATGTATACAGGAGCATAATTGTTAGAGTCATACGAGTCATGGGTAGACTCGTATGAGTCGAGTCAGAATATAGAGTAAAAAAAAAAGACTCGGATGGTGAATCAGACTAACTTTTGACTTGTGATGTGTTGTACGATTCAGGCTTTGAGTCTTGGTGACTCGACTCGTATCATAAATGGGGTAGTCACAAATATCCCCTCTTTTTGTTGGTTAGTTTCTTCATCTCCCACCTAACCCCCTTTTCTTTCTTCCCACCCACCTACTTCTTCTTCTTCTTCTTTGTGACCGTCCCTTTTTTTCTTCTTCTTTATGACCATCGGTTCTACATCTATCTATATCTCTTCTATATCTACACATATATATCTCGCCGGGAAGCGAGAATAAAAAAAGAATAAACTCGCCGGAAAACTTGCCGGGAAACAGGAAAAAAAAAGGAAGATGGTTGCACGTCGGAGTTTATCCATATACACCCCCAATTTTTTCGGTATGTGTGTGTATATATATTATATATGATTTTTTTTAATTTGTTTACCTCGATGCACACACACCCAACGTTCACTTGCATCGGCCAAATGTGGCCGATTAAATGTGCCGATGAGCCAAGCCGATTGTTGCCGATGAAGAGGTTGTAGTGTTGCCGATTGCCGATGGTTGTCGATGAACTTGCCGATCCATTTTGCCGACTACACCTCTCCCCCTAAGAAGCACAAGTTATTAATTACTTGAAAGGTTATGAAAGAGTGACATCGTCTATTTGGCGACAAAAAAGATAGCAAACAATTTGTTAGAGAAAGAAAGATATACATTAATTATAAAGATATAAAGGGTTATATTAGTAATTGTATAATATGTCCAATTCCTTCCTTTCACTTTTTAGCTAAAATTGGCTAAATAGTCAAATTGTAACGGGAAAACTCATCTATTATAGTCTCATAAGTTTTATTTTTAAAATAATTATGAAAATAAAACTTAAGCACCCAATATTTTTCATTAATTTTAACTCAAGAATAAAGTTTTAATAGGTAAAAAAAAATATAAAATAAAGTGATATAGACAAAGCAATAGACAAATATTTTGTGTGAATGAGTAGGTAAGAGTGTAGTCAAGTTTAATTTTTATTTTGTGTGAATGAGTAGGTGAGAGTGCAACATTACAAGCAGAAAAAAAAAGTCTCAAGTTTAATTTTTAATGTGTTGAAATGGAGGTTGTTAATTTAATAAATAGAATTGTATTGCAAAATTTGCAAGGGCAACACTTTCAAAACCAGGCCATTTCAAGTTGATAGCCCAAATGTACCATGATTAGGCCAATTGAGGACTTTGTAAATGTGGATATTGGTATTAAATATTACGAGTAATATGGCTCAATTGTTGGTTAAAAAGGCTCTATGATTCGTTAAAGTTCCATATAAATTCAAATTATCAAGAATTCGACTTTCATATCTTAATTAACTACTCAAGAACTTAAAACTAAAAGTAATCTTTCAAATCTAAAACATTTTTGAAGGCCCTCGCAATCCGGCTTTTGCATCTGCGGTAAAATAAGAGCACATTTGATGGCATAACATCAATCTTTTTGGTGGATCTCAGATGTAAGCGGGGCCAGATCCACCTGAGGAGAAAAAATCTTTGTGATCTCAGACATCACCTTTTAATCAATTGATTTTCTCTTGCAACCAAGGTTTCTTTAATTTTCTGACCCACTGAATTGGCCAGCTGCTGCCGAAGCTCTGTCACATCAAGTGCAGGTCTATTAACTAGATCCTTGATATGTCTTTCAATCTCCTTCAGTTCAGTCCCTGATGTTCTAATAGTTGTGCCAAGTAAACTGGAGATGGAGGATGTGACTTTGGTTTAAGTAAAGTCAAAGGCTTCTTTCAAAGAACTAGACAGATTATTACAGCAAGTGACCAACTCATTGAGCTTTTTAACACCAAGTCTTCATTGACTGCAAATTTGTTTATCCCCAGATCAACAACCTTCGAATTTGTGAGATTATCCTTGTTGTATCTAGAGATTGACTTCACATTTTTCTCAATTGTCTTCTGAACATCCTCCACCCTTTTAATAAGGTTTTGGATGTCGGTAAAGAAAGAGACAAATTGAGTGTCTAGTGACGGAAGGGAAGGTGTCACTGGACTTGCAGCTGGTACTGGAGAAGGCATATTAATGGAGGCATATTAAGGGAGGCCTCCTCAGTTAACAACCCAACAGCCGAAGGAATAGAAACAGAAGAGGTGGAAGAAGGAAGGACAGGAAATACAAGTGGCTGAATGTACTGAGTATTCTCAGGTACATTAGCCGATGGCGGTGGTGGCATGTGTCTATTTCTAGACACAAATAATGAGGATATAAGTGATGAAGGTGGTGGTGGCATTTCAGTGAGCATTATAGTGGAGGGTAAGACTGAAACTTGTGGTTCTGGGGTGGATCAAAAGATGATGGGAGTTGATCTTGTACGGAAGCATCGACTATCTCTTGATCAGAATTAGTTCGTTCAGAGTCTGAAGACTCTAGTTGGAACTCATCAACATCCATGCCCAGATTTATCAACTGGATTGTCTTCAGATCATATTCCAATTGAAGGAAGTCTTCAGTTGCATAAACTGTACCTTGCAATTGGACAAATCTTCTGGTCTCCAGATGCAACTGGAGACACTCCAATTTTCACCAAAACTAGACCTAATTAACAGTAATATAAAGAGAAATTGTCACAAACCTTCCATGTGGTTCGCTCCATTCGCATTTTGATACTTGTGGTTTTTTTCATTAGGTATCTCTAGGTATTTATGTATTCAATGTTCTAAACTTTGTAATATTGCTCTTAAATAATTATCTTTTTTTCTATATCTATGACAAAATTGTTTTTAATTTAATTGTTGTAGGTTCAACACAAGTACATTAATAACAAAACCGTAACAATATAAACTTGAAGTCCCGTAATGCGGGCCCCGAGCCCACTAGTTAGAAACAATGCCTAAGTAATTGTCTAATTATTGAGTAGTATATGATATATATAATTTGTATACACTATCCGGTCCAACCAGGCCTGACAGGTAAAAATTTGTGAGGCCGACTCAATGTTCGGCCAGGTTTTTAAAATATTGCTTTGAGCTTTTTGTTTTGTCAATTAAAAAAAAAAACACTTAGAATACATAAGCCGAAACAATTGTTGGTCAAAGAAAGACTTATGGATTATACTTGCTTTTTGTTAATTGTATGAGGGGTGTAACACATATTTTCTATGATATATGTCTGGTTATGAATTTTAGTATATATATATATCTATCTTTAGTTGATTTTAATAAATTAGTGGTTTTAAACCTTTATTATAAACTCTTTTTTATTTTTATTTTTAAAACAACAATATATTATAAATATAATGGACATCTAGCAAAACATTAGTCGTCAAAAAAATATACAAGTTACAATTATAATATTTAAGAAACTCGTAACAATACAAGAATATAAACTGTTATCACTTTTTCAATTAAAAAAAACACATCGTGCTAAACTAAAATGAATACAAATAGCTTAATAGGAAAACAAAATACTCAATCAGAAAAACATATTCAAAAAAGTACAGAAACTAAAAAAGAAGACAAAAAATTTCAAGAAAAAAATGGTTAAAACATAGAAAGCAACGTAATTTGAACTCAAAACACTGAAAATTTATTCATCGAACTCCATATCTTATCGACGTTTATGTATAACAACACCATAATACATTATGTAACTTTGTAGACCAACAAAATACGACAATGATCATATCATAAAGGTGATCATGCTCATTCATTTAAACAAATCGATCAAGATATTCCTCAACGCTAGTGTATTTCACATCCGGGTAGAGCTCTGAAGCTTCAACACCAAATGATGGTTTTATCTCAAAGTTAGTAAGATCCCCATTCACAAAAATTGAGTGATTGAGCGCTATGAAGATACTATTCGGAAATCCAGATTCTGGAATAATGATGGAAACAAACTATGAGAACCGAAAAATAATAGTAACAAAAAAGAAAAAAAAAATCAAAAAGGTTTATTATTTTACTTGCATACCTTGAATAAGCTTGAGAATTTGTTCTTCAGGGACATAAGTTTTCTCCAAGGATTTGCCAATTTTCTTCTCCCATAGGAATACAAGTTCATTAAAGGAGCAAATGTTTTTTGGGGGTTTGATGTAAAGAATCTTGTTTAATGTTCTTGGATCATCCACGGCTTTAATCGTGTAGGTACCAATGTCATGTTCGTCATTAAAAACGGCTGCAATTACAAATAGCTTACGTGTGTCACAAAGACTAATGATAAACATGTCAATTATAAAAAGGTGTCTATTTACCTCTTTTTTTTTTCTTTTTTTTTTTACTGTTTTATTTGTCATGGTAAAATGAGCAACTTGTAGAACGAGTCGATAAAGAAAAAGTAAATAAATAAAACAAGTCTGATAAAAACGAGATTTTTTGCAATGGGCCAATACATTTATACTTGACCCAACGCATTATTGGGCTAAATCTTCAAGTGTTGTACATAACTGATTTTGGAGGGTGTTTGTCTTGGTATATGTATATTTGATGATTTTAGCCTAATTTTCGTTCATTTTAGCTTTTAGCTTGAATATTAAGATCTACATCTTGATCTAAGAATGTACAATTCCGATCTACATTTTAGCTTTTAGAGGTTGGTATATGAAGTTTTGGGTTCAAATTCTGGTGTGATCAAAATGCTCTCAGGAATAAAGATATGGGTTTTCCCATCATGGGTTTCCCCTAAAGTTAGGGTTGGGTATATGAAGAGGCATAACGATGAGCCCACATTTGTCGTTCAAGACAAAAAAAAAAAAAAAAAGTGTAAATAACTCGGATGTATATAGGATTTCGATTCTGATTGAAGATCTTGTTTGATTTGAATGTGTTTATAAGAAAACCACCAATGATCCAAGTTCGGTAAAAGTGTTAATAGGTTATGTAATAAATGATTTTGGATTTTGCTAAACACTGCTTAAGAATATTGCTAAAGTACATTATATAATTGTTAAATTTACTATAAATCTCGGCGATGAGTTTTTTCACTTTTGTGAATATGAAATGTATTTTCCAATGACTTTTTAGGAATAAACTTTATCAATTCTCATATTTTGAAGGTTAAATATATCAAAATCTACATATATTATTAAGATTAACATCACACTTTCGCAATATGATGCTTGAATTAAAAACCAATCTCATTAATATATCATACCTTAATATTTTATGATCTTTAAAACCTTGGTTTTTAGTTTTACCTGGTAGATACGATGGTTTTTAGTTTTACCTGGTAGATACGAACCATATATAGCCATCTATTTTATCAATGATAAATTGATAACTAAATGAGTCAAAATTCTCACGAATTTATTGTTATTTTACAACAAATACAACTTATATACAAGAGTTTATGTTATTACCTTTAGGATTTCCATCACCAAGAATGGTTACTTTATCTCTAGGAGGAGCAGTGACTCCGGGTTGAACCAATGTAGGAAGAAAGTAGCCCGCGAAGCAATTGCTAGCCACGTATGTGAACGGAATTCCTTCAGCCTCAATAGCTCTACGGATATGCACTTTCCCTGAAAATGCCGATTTTGCAGGCTCAACTGCGTTTTGACGATCCACGTCTGTCCCAAACTCGGATGGAAAAAACCTCTAAAAAATAAAATAACATTAGTTATGTGCTAAATCGGGTTTTAGAGACTAAATCAGGATTATAAATATAGTTTGAAGGCAGAACTAACCTTAATGTTGCCAGCCTCTTTAATAGCCGCTATGATTTTAGTCTGATCAAAAATTTGCATACTACCAACAGCCGAAATCACTACATCGACTTGCTTAATTGCTTTTACTAAACTTTCATGATCATTCAAGTCTCCCTGCTCAATGTTGATCATCAAACACTCATTCATTAATAAAATGTACTACTAATTAAGTACATAAAGCCGAAAATAGATATAAAGTTAACATACATAAACAAGAGAAACTCCGGACTTCTTGAAGGTCTCAACGAGCGCACCCTTAACAGGGTCCGCCACAGTGGATTCACGAACCAAAGCAAACGTCGGGTGGCCGGCCTTTGCACTTGCTTCAACAATGAATTTCCCAATGTACCCGGTTCCTCCAATGATCAAAATCTTGCTTTTCTCTTGTGCCATTTTGTTACTTTGACAAAAATAATACACTAAAGTTCTTATTTGAGATGTAGAGAAAGTTTAAGCACACCCGAAATTTATGCTTGTTGTGAGAAAAACAAATTGACAAAATTGCCCCAATATTGGTGGCATGGTTATGTCAAAGTATTGTTCACAAGACATACTTGAGTTGGTTGAGTTGATTTAATTAAGTGGTTTGGTAAGTGACCCAAGATAATGACATATAAACCTCTCTTCTATTCTATTTGCCTCATTTTTTTTTCTCCTTATTTCTTTTGATCAAAGACTAAAAATATGCACATACATCTTATACTGCATTTCTTAATTGTTTATCATGTAACAAAACCTTATGAATTTTGTCTCTCATTATACTCATATGCTTATAATCTCTTAGTAGATAGATCATTTAAAATATTTCTTTTATTGTTTAACACGCAGTTTGTTATCCGTTTATCTTTTATTTCCATGTAAAATGTTATATGGCTAATATTATACACGTGAGTGCAAGAATTCATGAGATTTATGAAAAGACCTGTTATGCTATAATATAATTGAAAAGTATAAGTTATAAAAGTTGAAGTGTTGAAAGGGACATGTACATAAGTTGGGATTGCCTTAAATCGCACTCCAAAATTGTTCCCACCATATATGTTAAATCATACTCAATCAAGTTGGTTCATAAAATGTGATCATTGGGCCCCCAAAAAGAGATTAAATGGTGGACAGAAGTTATGTGGTTTATTTTCTTTCTTTTCCCTCTATATTTTAACGTTATGTCAATCATAAGCCAAGTTATCATGATACACAACTAGTCCATGATGATAAAATTTATTTAAATAGGAGTTTTAATTATAAGCCAAGTTCTTGCTTCTTTCTTCTTTTTTTTTTTTTACTATCAATTCAAAAAGTTCATAAGCACATTGCATATATCCAATTATCTAAATTTGTAACTCATTCAAAGTTTCAAACAAATTGATCAAGGAATTCATTAACAGTAGTGTACTTTACATCCGGATAGAGCTCTGTAGCCTCAATACCAAATGACGAGTCTATCTCAAAGTTGGTCAGATCTCCCTTCACGAAAATTGCATGGCTAATCGCTAACGCAACATTCATCGGAAATGTAGAATCTGAAACAATAGTCACGGAAACAAACCCGCATTAATAAAAAAAAAAAATTGACCAAACCAGATTGTTTTTTTCTTAGTTTTGGTTGCATACCTTGGATGTGTTTCAAAATTTGTTCTTCAGGAACATAAGTTTTCTCCAAGGATTTCCCAATCTTCTTCTCCCATAGGGAAACAAGTTCATTTAAAGAGCAGATGTTATTAGGGGGTTTAATGTAAAGAATCTTGTTTAATGTTCTTGGATCATCTACAGCTTTGATTGTATAGGTACCAATGTCATGCTCTTCATTAAAAACAGCTACAAATACAAATAAACAAATATGGATCATGGTAATATTCAACTCAATATAATAGAAAAAGTCATAACGGGCTGACTTTATATTCAAATGATCTGAAACTAACCTGTTTGACTAATGATTGATCAAGTCACCTAAGTTTTATCTACGTTAATTAGTAGGTTGCGGGTCATTGTTGAAAATTTCTGGCTGAATTAAGTAATTTCGAATTATTAACCCACATCTGGGTTGCATGTAAGAATTGGCCGAGAATTTGAAATTGGATCAGGGGTCGACTGGTCGAGCCAGGAAATCGGTCAACAGCTCTGAATCTGGTCAACTTTGGTCAAAATCAGCTGACTCAGTCAACATTCGGCTCCCTCGGGTCCAATTTTCTTCTATCTATACTATATTAATAAACAAACTACCCTACCTTTTTCAACTCTCACCTTTAAAATATCCAAAATACCCTTAATTTTCAACACATTCCTAACTCACACACTAAATCTACCTAAATATCTAATATATCCCTAAAATATTTTACTCTCATATTTATCCAAACTATCTATCTCTTTTTATTAAATAATTACCACCTAATATCTATATAATATTATTAATAAAGTTATTTACAAAAGATACATCCCTTAACCATAAAATAACTACACAACCATTTACATCGATTACTTTTAGATTAATAACCATACCGTTAATTATCACCACAGCCACTAGCACCACGCCACGCGTTGCCGCCACTGTCGCCGCATTGCGCGGGTACCCATCTCGTTTGTATTAATAGAATCGTAAGTTGGTTTAAATCTATGTTTCTAAAACAGTAAGTTTACATTTGTAATTTATTACATATAGTTTTATAAATTATTATTTTTATATATAAAAAAAAAATCCAATTTGGGTTCTTAACCTCTCTGAGTCCGAGTTTTCAAAACACTACCCATCAATAAAAACCCGAGTTGATAGATCCTAGATTCCTAAATATGACTAGGGCCATCAATTGGGTCAGGTTTGGATTGTTCGGTTTAGGATTAAAATTTCCGAACCATATCTGACTCACTAAAAGTTTGAGGGAAAAAGTTCAATTCTAGCACACTACCTAAGCATGAACCTCACCCCCGAGACCTAGCTGAATGCTTTATAATGTATTATAAATGAAAACAAAATCAAACTCATTTTGACCATACCTAATCCAATCAAGCCAATTATGACCAATGAGCTCTTAATTTAGTGGTCCAAGAGAAAGGTAAGAAACTTTGCCTCCGTTGAGTTTCAACTCGGGCTAATAACTAACTTGTTGAAAACTAACTATTAACAACTAACATTTGCCGTTTATTAAAATAAAAAAAAAACTATGGCCATCGTAAACTAGTAAGGTTACAAGTTTTCTATTACCTTGGGGGTTGCCGTCACCGGGTATGGTTACTTTATCTCTAGGAGGTGTAGCTTCAGCTATAGGTTGAGCCAATCTAGGCAGGAAGATGCCCCCAAAACAGTTACTAACAATATATGTGTATGGGATCCTTTGCGCCTCAATTGCTCTACGGATTTGAATCTTTTCATCAAATGTCTTACTAGCTGGCTCAACCGCGGATTGATGATCCACATCTACTCCAAACTCAGATGGTAAAAACCTCTACATCGAACCAATATATCAATCAAAGTTAGTAACCAAGCCATTTTTTCTCATATTAGTAAGTAAAAATGATCAAATATCTTGTAACAGGGAAATATTCACCTTAATATTCCCAGATTCTTTGATAGCATCTATAATTTTGGTCTGATTTGGTATTTGCATCTTACCAACGGTAGAAATTACGATATCGACCTGCTTCATTGCCTTTACTAAACTTTCATGATCATTCAAATCTCCCTGATACATCATCATTACACGCTCTTGATTCATTGCTAATTTCAACTCATGTAAAATCTTAAGTTAATTAACAAGCAGGTTACGACCATTTTGAAGACCATCATAATGACTAAAACGGTACCTGGGCGATATGGTGGTGTAATGGGGGCGGCGGTGGTGAGGTGAAAGGTGGTAGTGGAGTGCGGCGGTAGCGGGGGTGGTGCCGATATGGTGGCGGCGATGACGGGTGGTGCTGATATGCAATTTATTGATGTAATGTGATTTTATTGAAAACCGAAACTTAATATTAAAAAATAAAAAAAAATTCAAATTGCTAGTAAGTGTAGATATGATTAATGAACTTGTTTCACATATAACTATAACTAATACACTAATTAATACTAACTTACTAAGTAACTGCAATAGTAGCTATATGAACTATCAATTTAGGAAGCGAAATGAAACATACGTAACCAAGAGTGACCCCAGAGTTCTTGAAGCTCTCAACAAGCTTATTTTTCACGGGGTCCGCAACAGTGGATTCGCGAACCAAAACGAAGGTCGGGTGGCCAGCCTTTACGCTTGCTTCGACTATGAACTTTCCGATGTACCCGGTTCCTCCTATGACCAAAATCTTGCTTTTCTCACTTGCCATTAATTAAAGACAAACGCAAATTGTATCCAAGATGTGGTCAAAGTGGTGGACCAGGTGAAACAAAGCACAAAGTGTCCTGAATATTTGGTTGTCTTATTTAACAAAGTATGCAGTTTCCGTTATAAACAAATGGTATCTTGGTTTTATTTATGAGTTCAGAGATTTAAATCTTCATTGGATCTTGCTTGGAATAATGAAGTTATATGTTGGACTTTGATACATATCATTATTATTTGATTTATTTGCATTCACGAAAAAAAATAAAATTGAGAAACATGTGGGAGAAAACTGATGTCAAGGGTTTTTTATTTGGTGTATGACTGTATGCATGTTATCCAACCGGCCGCCAGCCCACGATTAGAATTAATCTATTGGCACCCGCGACCTTTAATGATTGAGCCTTTCAAATCGAAAAGATATTATTTTATCTTAAACGATTTTATTGGTACCAATTCAACCACCTATTTTCAAACAAATAAGTCAAACAAACTACATAAAAATCAACATATTTATTTCTTGAGTTAGTTAACGACTAGTTCAACTAGTCAGAGGTATCCCAGGTTTTACCAAAATTTTGAGTTCGATCTTTAGGGATGACAATTTTTTGGATTTTTTGCTCGTACATGCAAAACTTCACCTATATACGGTAAGTTTTCCTGATGTCGCCATAGAATGTTCGGGGAAAAAAAAAGTTAGTTGAACATAATCTGTCATTTAATTGCCGAATTAACATACCATTAGTTAAGAAACCATCTCCCACTCTTAGCTTTTCTAATTAGTTACTTTTGAGCTTTTCACATTGGTCATCTTACAAGAATAGGTATTTCATACTCGTATCTGTTTTGTTTTTTTTGTTTTTTTTTTTAATTACGGTTCTTATTTTAGTATGTTTATAAAGTATAGAATTTTACAGTAAAAGTTATGAAATGTGATGAATGCAATACATTTTAGGAGTATGATATAACCTCTCGATATTATAAACCTTTAACATGTATCTTAAATTCTTAAACATTGTATTGTTAAGTTACACAATAAACATTACCATTTAACATCACGACAATAATGTAAACAATGATACGAGAAAATACATAACTACTCGTGTCCACAGCAAGTGATCAACATCGCAAAAAAGGATTCTGATGACCATTTTTAAACCGCGACTATATTCTATATATATATATATTATTGTCGTCGAGCGCTGGTAACCAGGATTGGATCGGTGAAGACCATTTGGAGGCTGCTCAAAATTCCAGGGCCCAACTTTTAATGGGCTCCAAGTTTGTCTGTGGCTTTCAAGTTTGAAACTTTGAATCTATATGAGAATGGACTAGTTTCATTTTCTTTTATAGTTTTATCTAACATCTAATTATTATAGTTGATTCTCCTCCGTCTCATTTTAGTTGTCATATTGACTAATTTTGACCGTAAATAACTTTGTTTGTGTCATGTAATACTTGATATAAAATATATAAATGGATTGAGTTTTTAATGTACTTTTCGTTCATATAAGTTTCATCAACTACTATATAGTACAAACAAAGTTATTTACGGTCAAAGTTAGTTAACATGACAACTAAAATGGGACGGAGGGAGTAACTAATTATTATAGTTTTATATTTACATAAATCCTGTTTCTATAATTATTATATAATAGTTTAGTTTGATCTAGAATAAATAAAATTACAATTATTATGTATTAATACAAGTTCAGACCAAGAAAATAATTAAACAAAAAATGCCTCTAAAAAATAAAAGTTTAAAAGTTTTTCGCGGCTTAAAATTGGGATTTATTTAGCTTAAATAATGAATTAATATTTCGAAAAACTTTATTTATTGATGCTTAATTTATAGTAAGATTTGATCCCTTTTTTCTTTTTCTTTTTTTTTTCTTTTTAGCGGCATAAAGATTTGTCCCTCTTTAGCACTTATTAGACTTAGGTCCGCGTAATGCAACGGCGGGTGGCGTAGGTGGTGACGGTGGTGGGGCGGCATGGGGACGTCAATAGTGGTGAATGTAAAAATAATTGATGTTAAAAGTGATAGTGTAGTTATTTTATGGGTTCAAGGATGTATATTGTAAGTTATTTCATTAAGGGTATTATTGATATATTAGGTAGAGATGTTTAAATTAGTAAATAAAGGAGAGATACATTTTTGGTTTTTAAAGACGGAAAGTTTTAGAAAAAAAAAATTAATTTGTTCTATTAAAAATTGATGTTTTGAGTTATTTATGATATATATATTTTACTAATTACAAGTATAAGGGGTCAATTTTTTATTCATGGCATAGAAGTATAGAACATTCGAAATTTACGAAAGCATGTCACTGACCCACTAGTATTCATGCATACCCACCAAATTGTGTACATATACCATATTTTGTACAACATAATTTTGCCACTACAATAAAGATGCAAACTTCATTATACAGAGTACAATTATATAAAGCAAATATTGTTATAGATTGACAAATTATGTTGTTGGAATATTATTTCTTTATTCTAAATTCTAAAGTTAAATACCATACCATGCGTCTTGGAATAATCATTACACGACACCTAAGAAAAATGATGAAGGATGGGGGCAATCAATATTCCAAAAACTTATGACATTGTATATCATGATTTTAGTTCATTATAATTATCATTCCCAAAAATTGTTATCGAAATATGTCCCACTTTGTGTAAATTGTTGCGATGAAGGAGACATGAAAACGTGAACACTTTTACTGCTCACTTGTTGAGCTTTTACTTGTAATAAAAGAATCTTGACGAAGTTTTGGATCCCTGCCCAAGTACAATGAACAGGTAAAGATAAGCTAGTTTATTTTTCAAATTAATTAAATATTTGAGCCAAAAAGTTTAACACAACCTAATTTGGCAATGGTAACTCATTGATAATTAAGGCGTTAGTACCTAGTACTACTTTAGGATAAGTTATCCGGCTTCGAGATCATATGCATGGGGGGCGCGGGGTGGGGGGTTAATTAAGATATATTTAGAAATCTTGGGTTCATAACCATTCAGGATAGTTTAAGACTATAAGTAAAATAGTTGTAGTTTAATACATAAAACACAACATAATTTCCTATTGCTAATACAAAAGTTGAATTACAAGATGCAGCGGCGGTTTAAGGTTTTTGGAGACCTCAAACGAGATCAATTTTGAGGCCTAATTCATTACCATATAAGCTAAAGTAAAAAAAAAAAAAAATAGCTCGTCTTTTGTTATTAAACTATAAGTAATAAAAAATATGCAGATGTTGATGCAAAAATCAAAAATGCGTTATTGCAATACAAATTATATAATGATATTTAATCCAAAATTCAAACACTAAGTCTAATATACAAGATTCTGAGGCCTTAGAAACTTAGAGGCCTAAAGTAATCGCTTAGTCCTATAGTATTATTGAGCCATCTCTGACAATATGTTAAATTTTTCTGAATAAGAAAATGCTTATAAGCTCACCTACGTGAGCTATCGGTTCATATTCAAGCCACCCTCAAATTGTAATTGATGAGAATTCCTTTTGTGTCATGAAATTAGTGTTACATTTTTCAAAGAAAACCGAAAATTAATTGCTTTGTTCTTGTCAGTTTTTCTATAAGATATTTATTTACCAATGATATTCGGTAAGTGATTGAAATAAAATGAACAATGACTTTAATAATAAAGAAAATGATTAGTATTGCAAACTTTACCTAAGTTTAAGTACTGTCATTTTAAAAAAAATTATAAATTAAACCTTTGAATTTTATAAACATACATAGCCCCTGAATTTTACATAACTTCCCCTGAATTTTACATAACCTCCCCTGAATTTTACATAATCCTCTCTACTTTATTTAAGATAAATACTACATGCTTAACTTAACTTTTTTTATTCATAATAATAAGGAGGTTATTAGTTCAAGTTCTATATGTGACAAAACAATGACTTTCCACATGTAACAAAATTGGGGTTTCATATTCACTCACGCGTATGGTGGGTTTAAGTCTCATACGTATGTATTGTTTATGTTAGGAATGGAGATAATCAAAACTGTATGTCTGTTATATTCCACTAAATTGAAACTTTTTTTACGGATTTTTAATCTTATATGTTACTTTGTTACTTGTGTATCAATCATCGTAAATTTGTTTTTATTTTTCATTTTTTTACCTAAACTTATGAAAGCTTTTTTCATTTGATGATATTTGATTGATTTCAAACTAGCAAAGCTTTTACGCTTTTTCTTGCAAATTCAATTTCTTTCTTGAATCAGTGACATAGTTGTAAAGAATATTTTTCATTTAGCTTGCTATAATCGAAAAGTAATTCATAAAAAAATATGTATACATTCAAAATTTATGAGACCAAAACAACAGTTCGAATTAACGATATACCATGATACAATCCGCTTTATCCTGTAAGAGAAAGACTTCCTTTCGAGAATTTAAAAATAAGTAATAATCAAGAGACCACTTTAAATTAAACTACTAAAATAACTCAAAGTTTTAACTCTATCGAAGTGACCAAAATTCCCAAATTAATTTTTGTAGAATGTCTAAAGGTTCATTAAACCTTATTATGTAGATTACCGGGAGTAGCCATTTAAAAGACATTTCCTCTCCAAAAAGTATTTGGGAACGTCTCGGAATGCCCTTTGAATACCGCAGGGGAGGCGTTCATGACCATAAAAATGTCTTGCCACTTCCATTTTGAACAGGCATTCCGTTTGTTTTTCCCCAATAATCCACTTGTCAACTTGTAGTGTATGGGGGGCATTCAGTGAATGCCTCGTGTAACACCTCGAGCTAGGCTTGAAATGCACCGAAAAGCATGACACAAGATGGAATTACTGTAGAACGAAACTATATGAAATTAAAAGGATTCCGTGAACCCAACAATTTAGTTATAATGTCACAAAGGCATAAGGAGCATTCAACCATCAAAAGTTTTACAAAAACGATATCAAAAGATGGCTCATGATCCTAAGCGAGTCCCATCAATGGGAAATGAATCACGGATCCATGGTCATAGTCCAACTTCTAGCAATGCAATCAAGCTCTTGGGTTATCTTGGTTACCTGAAAAGTGTACTAAACAATGTCAACACTAGGTTGGTGAGTTCGTAAAGAAAGATATACAAGAACACATACCAATGTAATCTAATACATAATTAACATCAACATGATCTAAGATTTTGCACACTTGTACCCAATGTTCCTCAACGTTCACATATCGTTAACAATTGTCATCAAGTACTAAAAGTACCCGTAAAATGTCATCAAGTACGTATTGTTATCACAAATGAATGTTTAGAAGTGGAGTCAGATTCGGAATTTTTAGAAGTGGAGTCAGATTCGACCCAAATGAATGTTATCAAAAGAAACTAGACTCTCATACGATTCCAACGATAGGTCATATGACTCGATTGGACTTACGGATCAAAAGTTATGCACGTTTGAAAAAATCTGACACGAAACTACACAAACTCGCGGCACGAGTTTTCTGGCTCGCGGCACGAGCTTCACAATTACTCGCGGCGCGAGGTACGACACGAGAAATGTTCTGATCAAGGGACACCAAAACTAGCGGCACGAGTTTTCTGGCTCGCGGCAGGAGCTTCACAATTACTCGCGGCGCGAGGTACGACACGAGAAATGTTCTGATCAAGGGACACCAAAACTAGCGGCACGAGTTTGGCTCCTAGCGGCACGACTGGGCTATACTCTGCAACTAACATGAATCAAACACGACCCAAGCACACCCAATCACCATTTTTGACACCTAATTCGACCTTTAGTGCAAAATTAATCAGTTTGAACCTCATAAACATGGTTTTGACCCAAATGAACTCAATTCCATAACACAAGCTTGAATCAAGACATCATTTTTATGCCTAAGTTTGGCCATGACACCTCAAGAACACCAAAAATCCAATTTTTCGACTTCTAGTTGGTTGAGGACACTTTCAAATCGATTTTGAACATAATTACACAAAACTCACGTCACAAATATACTTATTAACACCCATTTTGCTCAAAATCATTCTTGACCTTCAAAAACCCTAATGAAATCCTAGTTTTGAACCCAAATCGATATTGACCCAAATTCGACCAAAAGCGCTTAGATTTGATTGAAAAACATGCTTAACAACTTGAAATAATGAATTTGAACTAGAAATCACTTACCAAAACCTCCACAAGAAGTCAAACCCGAATTTGACCTAATTTGAAGCTTTTTCATACACTTTGAAACTTGGATTTTTGATATGATGCTAGAATGATGATAGGGATGATGATTTTGTTATTAATCTTGTTGAACCCACAATAAATGAAGCAAGATTATAGAGAGAGATTGGGAGTGTGTATGCATTTAGTGAGGTAGAGAGAAAAGTGTAAGGGAAATGAATGAATGGGTGGGGAGATGGGATAAGGTTGGGTTGTCTTGGGTTGGGTTTAACCCATGGGTAGGATCCATATTCGATTCTACTAGTTAAATTAAATGTTATCAAAATGAACGTCGATTGCACTAACTAACGATCTCAATTAGCACATAAGTCTCTAGTTAAACTCATAAATTGACCCATATGAACACATTGCACTCAATTGAACCTCAAATTGCACTTGCATATTTAATAGCTAACTAAATTGTTAGTCAAATTGTACACATAGTCAAAAGGTCAAAATGCACGATTGTTACATCATTCCCCCGTTAAGGGAATTTCGTCCCGAAAGTTGATAGAACCCTAGTCACTAAACAAATGCGGGTATTTAGACCTCATATGATCCTCCCGCTCCCAAGTGAACTCGGCTCCACGCCTAGCACGCCATCGAACCTTGACTATCGTATAACGTTTGTTCTTCAATTTCTTGACCTCTCGTTCCAAGATCTCTACCGGTTCTTCAACAAAATTGAGCTTCTTGTCCACCTGAATCTCCTCCATGGGCACATGATGCGTAGGATTCGCCAAACACTTTCTTAAGTTACAAATATGGAACACGTTATGCACACCACTAAGTTCTTGAGGTAGCTTTAATCGGTATGCCACCTTGCCCACTCGTTCGATGATTTCAAAAGGTCCTATGTATCTTGGTGCAAGCTTGCCTCTTTTTATGAAACGAACAACACCCTTCCACGGGGAGACTTTCAAAAGTACATGATCACCAACATTGAATTCCAAGGGCCTACGCCTCACATCGGCGTATTTCTTTTGTCTTTCACAGGCCAATTGTAATCTCTCCTTAATTTGAGAAATCACCTTGGTTGTTTCAATTACTATTTCCAGCCCAATAAGTTGGCTTTCACCAATTTCCGCCCAAGCGAGTGGAGAACAACACTTTCTACCATAAAGTGCCTCAAATGGTGCCATTTTAATACTCGCGTGGTAACTATTATTGTACGAGAACTCAACCAACGGTAAATGATCCTCCCAATTTCCGCCAAATTCGATAGCACAAGCCCTCAACATGTCTTCAAGCGTTTGGATGGTCCTTTCGGTTTGCCCATCCGTTTGAGGATGAAACGCCGTACTCATGTCAATTTGAGTACCCATTGCTCGTTGAAAAGCTTCCCAAAAGTTTGATTTAAACCGGTTATCTCTATCGGAGATAATAGAAACCGGAACTCCATGTTTTGACATCACTTCTTGAGTGTACAAACGAGCTAGGGTGTCACTCTTATCGGTCTCACGAATGGCTAAGAAGTGAGCCGACTTTGTCAACCGATCCACAATCACCCATATAGTATCACGACCACTTCTTGTCTTCGGTAACTTCGTGATGAAGTCCATTGCAATACGTTCCCATTTCCATTCCGGTATCACCGGTTGTACCAACAAACCGGGTGGCTTCTTATGATCGGCCTTCACTCGTAAGCAAGTAAGGCACTCACTCACATATTTAGCCACGTCACGCTTCATGCCCGACCACCAATAGAAATCCTTTAAGTCAAAGTACATCTTATCCGATCCCGGGTGAACCGAATAGGGTGACCTTTGAGCCTCATTCATAAGAAATGTTCTCAATTTGCCAACGATGGGAATCCAAAGTCTTTCACCTAAATATAGCCCGTTGTCTACCTTTCTATCAAATAGTTGCTCCATGCCATTTAACCCTTCGTTGCCAAAATTTTCCGGTAAGGTAGCTTGTACTTGGGCTTCTATATGCGGTTACTCCCACCGTGAGACTCATGACTCTCGCTCTTCTCGGCTTGACCCTTTCCTTCCTACTCAATGCATCGGCCACGACATTAGCTTTACCCGGATGGTAACGAATGTCACAATCATAGTCACTAAAAAGTTCTATCCACCTTCTTTGTCTCATATTCAACTCACTTTGATTAAAAATATGTTGGAGACTTTTGTGATCGGTGTAGATTACACATTTGGTGCCATAAAGATAATGTCTCCAACACTTCAAAGCGAAAACAACCGCTCCTAATTCCAAATCATGAGTAGGGTAATTTTTCTCATGCACCTTAAGTTGTCGAGAGGCATAAGCAATGACCTTCCCCCGTTGCATAAGCACACACCCCAAACCTTGACCCGAAGCGTCACAATACACCACAAAGTCTTCAATTCCATCCGGAAGACTCAAAATAGGGGCATCACATAACATGTCTTTGAGAGTTTGAAAGGCCAACTCTTGTTTCTCGCCCCACTCAAACCTCCTCTCTTTTTGAGTCAAGAAAGTGAGTGGTTGTGTTATCTTGGAGAAACCTTCAATGAACCTTCGATAATAACCCGCCAATCCAAGAAATTGACGAATCTCGGATGGTGTCTCGGGTCGCCTCCAATTCTTGATCGCTTCAATCTTGCTAGGATCCACATGAATCCCATCCTTGCTAATCACGTGACCCAGGAAATGAACTTCTTCCAACCAAAACTCGCATTTTGAAAACTTTGCATACAACTTCTCATTTCTAAGCAACTCTAGCATCTCACGCAAATGCTCGGCATGATCTTCTTTTGTTTTTGAGTAGACAAGTATGTCATCAATAAAGACAATGACCGATTTGTCTAAGTAGGGTTGACACACCCGATTCATCAAGTCCATGAACACCGCCGGTGCATTAGTCAACCCAAACGGCATAACCGTGAACTCAAAGTGGCCATACCTTGTACAAAACGCTGTCTTTGGTATGTCATTTTCATGAACTCTTAGTTGATGATAGCCCGAACGGAGATCTATTTTTGAGAAGTATTTGGCACCTTGCAAACAATCAAAAAGTTCATCAATTCTAGGAAGTGGATACCGGTTCTTCACCGTGAGCTTGTTCAGTTCCCGGTAATCAATGCACATCCTAAAGGATCCATCTTTCTTCTTCACAAATAAGATTGGAGCTCCCCAAGGCGATTGACTAGGTCGAATGAACCCTTTATCTTGAAGTTCTTCAAGTTGAGATTTTAACTCTTGTATTTCCGTCAAGGCAAGTCTATATGGAGCCTTAGCCACCATAGTCCAACTTCTAGCAATGCAATCAAGCTCTTGGGTTATCTTGGTTACCTGAAAAGTGTACTAAACAATGTCAACACTAGGTTGGTGAGTTCGTAAGGAAAGATGAACAAGAACACATACCAATGTAATCTAATACATAATTAACATCAACATGATCTAAGATTTTGCACACTTGTACCCAATGTTCCTCAACGTTCACATATCGTTAACAATTGTCATCAAGTACTAAAAGTACCCGTAAAATGTCATCAAGTACGTATTGTACCCGTATAATGTCATCAAGTACTAAGTGTACCCATTGTAATGTCATCATGCACCCCATTATGCTCATTGCACGTAACTTGATCATCAATGTCCACACAAAATCAAACACCTTGTATATATACTTTGTACGATACTACTTTTGAAAGGCCTTTGATGTTTATATATAGGGTCACCCGCAGCCTTCCCACCACATCTCCAACCTTTCAAAGGCATTAACGTCTTCCATATATACACAACTATCCTAAAAACGTCTCAACATACACATACAATAACCATACAATGAAACACATACTTGCACGTCTACAAAATCATCACACAACATGTAAATCACAAATGTCATCGATGCACAAGGTACACTTTTCAGCCGACTCTTAAAAGAGTATGGGAAACTACGAAAACTCACCTTTGCCTTGCAAATGTTAAGATTAAAATGAGCTACAACGTCAATTGTTCACCAAATGTTCACGACCTATCAAGGTATAACATAATGTCGTCAATGTCATCTCTAAACCCTAGAACAAGTTGGTCTAATTATTTCAAGTCAGGTCACAACTCACTAACGCTTCAATGACCCTTTTCGAGTAAGAAGCAAGACACTTTGATCCGGAATTTTTAGAAGTGGAGTCAGATTCGACCCAAATGAATGTTATCACAAGAAACTAGACTCTCATACGATTCCAAAGATAGGTCATATGACTCGATTGGACTTACGGATCAAAAGTTATGCACGTTTGAAAAAATCTGACACGAAACTACACAAACTCGCGGCACGAGTTTTCTGGCTCGCGGCACGAGCTTCACAATTACTCGCGGCGCGAGGTACGACACGAGAAATGTTCTGATCAAGGGACACCAAAACTAGCGGCACGAGTTTTCTGGCTCGCGGCAGGAGCTTCACAATTACTCGCGGCGCGAGGTACGACACGAGAAATGTTCTGATCAAGGGACACCAAAACTAGCAGCACGAGTTTGGCTCCTAGCGGCACGACTGGGCTATACTCTGCAACTAACATGAATCAAACACGACCCAAGCACACCCAATCACCATTTTTGACACCTAATTCGACCTTTAGTGCAAAATTAATCAGTTTGAACCTCATAAACATGGTTTTGACCCAAATGAACTCAATTCCATAACACAAGCTTGAATCAAGACATCATTTTTATGCCTAAGTTTGGCCATGACACCTCAAGAACACCAAAAATCCAATTTTTCGACTTCTAGTTGGTTGAGGACACTTTCAAATCGATTTTGAACATAATTACACAAAACTCACGTCACAAATATACTTATTAACACCCATTTTGCTCAAAATCATTCTTGACCTTCAAAAACCCTAATGAAATCCTAGTTTTGAACCCAAATCGATATTGACCCAAATTCGACCAAAAGCGCTTAGATTTGATTGAAAAACATGCTTAACAACTTGAAATAATGAATTTGAACTAGAAATCACTTACCAAAACCTCCACAAGAAGTCAAACCCGAATTTGACCTAATTTGAAGCTTTTTCATACACTTTGAAACTTGGATTTTTGATATGATGCTAGAATGATGATAGGGATGATGATTTTGTTATTAATCTTGTTGAACCCACAATAAATGAAGCAAGATTATAGAGAGAGATTGGGAGTGTGTATGCATTTAGTGAGGTAGAGAGAAAAGTGTAAGGGAAATGAATGAATGGGTGGGGAGATGGGATAAGGTTGGGTTGTCTTGGGTTGGGTTTAACCCATGGGTAGGATCCATATTCGATTCTACTAGTTAAATTAAATGTTATCAAAATGAACGTCGATTGCACTAACTAACGATCTCAATTAGCACATAAGTCTCTAGTTAAACTCATAAATTGACCCATATGAACACATTGCACTCAATTGAACCTCAAATTGCACTTGCATATTTAATAGCTAACTAAATTGTTAGTCAAATTGTACACATAGTCAAAAGGTCAAAATGCACGATTGTTACACCTCGAGCCCTCGACTTCTGATAGTCTTATGCTCTTTTGAAATGTAGAATTAATTACCAATCACGCTATCTTTAACTCTTACCTTTTAGCCAAAAATCCTTCTAGAACCACTTTATACCTTGACCCTACATATACACAACAACAACAACAACAACAACAACTGTACCCAATCCTTGAGCGGGGTATGGGGGAGGTGAGCTGTAGAAAGTCTTACCTCTACCCAGAGGTATAGAGACTGCTTCCATAAGGACCTCCGGCCAAAAAAATGTAAAAGTCGTACAAGGGTAAAGTGTTTATACCTGTCTGTCGAGAAAATGCTAAGATGATATACTTGTCAGTTGTGTCCGTATGATATGGCTACCTCACGAGTAGAGAAAAGTAGCAAACGTACGGCCTAAAAAATACCTTAGCATAGTACATAAGATCTAGCAACCATAATACGCAAATAACAGCATAAAATGTAGGAACATAATAAACAAAGTCTTCAGTAAGGGGCTCAGAAAAGAGGGATGTAAATAAACCGCCATGACAACCAAACTTATACGCAAGAATTTACTAAAGACTAAGGGGATTAAACTATTTCTAAACAACCTACGTAGCAAAGTACCTTAGGCCACTAGGCCAAACTAATCCTAGTCTACTCGCAAAAACACTCCCACACGACAAAGGTAACCTATACACCTAGTCCTTTACACGCTAACTTAGCTGCCTAGCTAGACATTAACTTAGACTAATCCTAGTCCTCTCCCAAGCACCCAAACCCCTAAACTAGTCCTAGTTCTCTAATAAACTCTCATCGGTCATGTCCTCCAACAGGCAAAGCAATTTGGGGTAACCAAGAGTAACCTCCCCCTTCGATTTTGGCCTCTCTCTACTCCGGCCAAAACCTCTACGGAGGTTACTGAGAACCAAAGTCTAAGGAAAAAAAGAAAAAAAAAAAAAAAAGTAACCTGTTAGTAAATTTGTCTACAACTCGGCTTCCTCATTTTTCTAAAGTAATGATTTGCTTCTATTATCATACATTTTTTTAAAATCATTGCGTTTATTCCACCATGTTATGTAATCATGTAGAATTCATGCATGAGTTCAAAATAGCTTCCATTTATTAGTTGCTTTCCCAACATCTTGCATAAAAAGAGAAAAAGCTATTTGCTTCTTTTTCATTTCAATATCTTGATCAAGATTTTCTCAATCTCATAATATGACCACATTGTGTATCTTATAATGCATGAGCCAGCTTTTGCTATTTTGCAACAGTGATACACAAAATTATTGAAGAATAGGCATCAAGTTTGCCTATACACTAAGGTAGTACATCAAACTTCAATTTTTACTTTCAAATATATATGAATTGTTTCTATACTATGTAATTAAGATAAATGGTTTTTAAATCTTATGAGCGTTTCTGAACCCTTTCCTGAAACTCAAAAATTTAACTTGTGAGGTTCAAAGTCTCGTTAGGATAAGACGTCTGACCATTAGGCCACCTTAATTAGTGGGGATTATTTTGTGACTTACTTAGTGATCATATAATGTTTAGCATATGTGGTTTTATTAATTTTTTTCGTTTCGAATACAGAAGGGGAAGTTATATAAACATGCCATTAATCAAATGTCTAGTTGGCCCGAATACAGAAGAGGGTAGTAGTGGAATCAAATCAAGAAAACGAATTCAGAAGAAAACGCGAGGTAGATCACATATAGCTCCAGTTAACTATGAAACGCCGTCATTACCACCACCACCACCACCTTTGATCAATGATGGAAAATGGAAGAATTTGCCAATTGAGTTGCTTCTTGATATAATTAAGCGAGTTGAGGCGAGTAAGACGTCGTGGCCAGCTAGACGAGATGTGGTTGTTTGTGCTGCAGTTTGCAGGTTATGGAGGGATACTGTGAAACAGGTTGTGAAAACACCTGAGCAATGTGGATTGATCACTTTCCCCATTTCATTGAAACAGGTAGTTCATGCTTCACATTTGATTCCATTAAGTCCCCACATTTGTTATTTTTTGTGTTTATTTCCTAAAATACTGATTTTTGATACCATCAAATTAATTTATGTCCAATTAGGTTATTAAAAGATAACTTTATGTTCCTTTTGAATCATTATAAGATTTTTTTCATGGTGTTTAATATGATAACTTTTGTAAACTAGATGTAGATTTTACACACAAAACCTTGATTTTATGTGTAATTGATAGATATTTTATAAAAATAGCAAAAATTTTTAACAGTTTTATTGTGTCTCAAAATGGATACAACACCATCTGTTAATGACTCGGTTGGGGAAAACATAGTTTGATGGTATGGAAAAGGCAAAGGAGAAAGTATTTTATGTAATAAACTCAGTTTTTATTATGTATTTTACTAAAATATATACATCTGATCATTGTCGGTTTACTGTGATTCGTAAACGTCAGCCTGGAGCAAGAGGTGAACCTATTCAATGTTTTATAAGGAGGGATAGGACTAGTTCAACTTTTCGGTTATATCTTGGCTTGAGCCCAGGTACGAATTTTTCCTTACAAAATCCTAAGTTCACTTATAGGTCTCAACTTTGACCCATTTGTGTTATAGTTTTGTCTAATGGGTCAAATGGATAATACTGAAACTTTTAGCGAAGATTGAAATGTTAAATGCGTAAAAAACTGGCCTCAAATTTGCCCAAGGTGTTTTGAAAGTACATAAAATCACCGAACTAAACGTTGCAGCAATACCGTTTGTACTTTTAAAAGAGGAGACCAAAAAGTTCTTGCAAGCCAGCCCAACCATTTCAATCCTCATTTAAAAATTACGCATTTAGGCCTGTTACCCAACGCACTCCACCAGACCATTTTGAAGCCTCTAATGTTAATTTGTTAGAGTATGTTAAATGATTACTTCGTTGGAAGTAGATTGGATAAAAACTGATAATAGATAATATTGATGTATTTTGATAATTAGCACTGGCTGGAGAGGCAAGCAAGCTGTTGTTGGCAGCAAAGAAGGTGAGAAAGGCTACAGGAACAGAGTTTCTGATCTCATTATCTGCTGATGAATTTTCTCGAGCAAACAATACTTACGTCGGAAAATTAAGGTTACTTTTCTAAATATCTCATTCCTTATTTCTAGAGGTTGCAATATGGATGGGTTGAGCAGGTTAGGTAATGCATCAAACAAGTTCTCGTTGAGTCTTTTTTCCACTTTCTGAGTACTTATCACTTAGTGATGCGTTATTTGTAATTAGAAAGCCAGTATAGTTATCGAACTATCAAGGGACTCACAACCCATCTGACATGTTCCACTTTTAGCTATAATTTTTAACTTGACCCATATGAATTAAAACACAACCCGAATTGACTCATCTATGAATTTTTCTTCCTTTTCACTTACCGACTGATTTTATTTGTGAGCAGTTCCAATTTTCTTGGCACCAAGTTTGTCATTTATGATCAGCCTCCTTGTGACCATCTTATCCAATCAAACCCAAAATTTGGGTCAAAGACGGTTTCTTGTGTGGTATTACCAATGGTTAAATCCAAAGTGATCATGATATCTTATGAGCTTAATTTTCTAAGAACTAAAGGGCCAAGAAGAATGCATTGCACAATGAACACAATCCCTTCATCTGCAGTTCAAGAAGACGGGACTGCTCCTACTCCATCAACATTTTTAGATGATGACTTTTCACCTAATTTCCACACTTCAAACAAGAAAGAAGACCCGTTGATTTTGAAAAACAAATCACCTAGGTGGCATGAGCAACTTCAGTGTTGGTGTTTAAATTTCAAAGGGCGCGTTACCGTTGCATCTGTTAAGAACTTCCAGTTGACAGTTGACATGCCCCAAAGTAGTCAAAGTTCAGAACAACAAGAGGATGTGATACTGCAGTTTGGAAAAATCGGAAAAGATATCTTTACTATGGATTATTGCTACCCGTTATCTACTTTTCAGGCATTTGCGATATGTTTAAGCAGTTTCGACACTAAACCAGCTTGTGAATAAAAACTTGGCTTATTGCTATTGTGCCCCACATTATCATGCTTTTCCTATCCTCTAAAATCTTTGTAAATACTTTAAATGGTGATCCTGATCCTCTACTTTAATGCATAAAAAGTAAGAATAGAATTTCCTTTTGTCCTATGCATAGTTAGGAGCAGCCTTATGCATTCGTTCTTGATTAGTCCTCGACTCATGTTCCATAGAACACCATAAGGTTGGATTCGTCCTTGGATTCATCCTTGGTCACTCGTCCCCCCATGGACGAGTTGTTTAAAGGTTTTTTTTATTTTTTTATTTGTGAGTCTATAATAAATAAATGATGGGTCCAAGATTAATCCTGGTATAAGGTTGGTTTAAGGAGGATTAGTCATTGGATGGTTTTTTGCTGATGTGGCGCTGATTAGGACTAGTTCTCCGAACTCTGACATAAGGTTTTTCCTTAGATTCCGGAAAATATGAAAGAATTTCACATAACATTATCCGTTTTGGTTATTCTATTTGTAGATTATTTCAAGGTAGCAAAATGGCTGATTGAGTAAAAGGTCAAAATAGGACTGGGTTAGATATGTAACCTTCAGTACGACTTGGGTTGGGTTGACCATAAACACTTTCGGCTAAACTAAAATGGGCTGATTGGATTTTAAACATTCATACATTAAAATCGCCCATTATGCAATCGTTGTATGTTTAACTCATTTCTGTTCAATAATTTTGTTCGTTTACCCGTTTGACTCAACAACAATGGGACCCAATCCCTGGGCGGGGTATAGGGGAGGTGAGTTGTAGACAGTCTTATCTCTACCCAGAGGTAGAGAGACTGCTTCCAATAGGGACCTCCCGCCGCAAAGAGATGGAATAGAAGAGTGGAGAAAGTTTAGTTACCATACCTGTCGTCCAATAATAGCATACGAAGGTATACCTGTCTGTGTACACCCGACCACAGAAAGGGACGACAAAAGTAGCAAAACGGCGACCTAGATAACTTAAGCACCCGTTTGACTCATAATAGATAAATAAACCACAACTGAAACCAACCCTTTAACTTCACAGATTAGATAAAATTAGGAAACCAAATCACAAATGAGTGTAAATTAGATCAAGAAAACACAAGAGTATCATTGATGGTGGATAATCATCCTTCCCTTATTCTATACATTTTTTTCACAAATGAACTAAAACTTAAGATACATCCATCTGATCATCTTTGTTACTTTTTTCCCCGCTGCTATAGCGACAACCATGTCGTCTGGACTTCTGTGGATCATTCGGGTCAGAATCACTCGACTCCATGAAAAGGCCTCTTAGACATCTCCTTCTGATAGTATGCTTCTGTTTCGGGCTAATGTTGAGTTTAACTTTATTTTTATCCATCAACTTTATATACTTCCTTTTCGGTTTTTTCACGTCCATTGGATCCCAAGAACCTAAATGAACACCTGGTTTTTTTTCTGTAATTGTGCAGTTAAACACCATTGAGTTATTTATCCCTTGAATATTGCAGTTAATATACGCATTTTTATCCTCATTTTCCTTTTCTGGTGCCTTTTCGGTTGAGCTTTCTTCTCCATCAGTAGTGTCTGTGATCTCATCAGGGTTGTGTTTGTACCTTCTAGTGATATGAATCGATTTTCCTCGCCTGTTTGCTGCAGAATTTATATGCATTGACGTCCCTCGGTTTCTTCCAGAAAGTGTAATAACACTTGGAATTTTCTCATTCCAAATTTGGCTTATTGGTTCTGTATGAACGTTATCCGTGGTTTCTTCATGTTGTGGCCCGTTTGATTCTGCGTTTTCAGCATAATCAGGTTCTGGGATTTCGTTACCTGGATGTGAAAGTATTGATTTGGTCTTTTCGTCTTCATGGTGGTTGTCTTGTGTTATGTGAGTTTTGTTTAATGGTTTTTCTTTAAATTGTGATTCTGAATTAGAATGGTCACTTGATAGCTCTGTGGATGTTTCATCATGAGTTTGTGGGACAGTTTTCGTTTCTCCTGCCACTTTGTTTATGGAATCATTAGGGGCTGGATCAGTAGCAGGATTGACATCCGTTCGACCGTCATTTGAAGCCTTTTTTGTTGATCTTTCAGCTTCAGGTGGTGACTCGAGCAATTTAGGTGAAGAAGGTGGTTGAGTAGACGTACGAGATGGTGATGGTGGATGTGAAGAAACCGGTGACTGAATGCGCGAATGAGATGATGACGAGGTTGGTGAGGGTTCATGTTGTGGTGGTGGTGATGGTTTATTTTGTGGTTCTAGTGGTGAATCAGGGACTGTGCCCAAAGATCGAACTGGTGGCAATGGTGGTGATGCAGGTGGTGGCGGTGGTGGTAATGGCGTTGGTCTAACTACTGGCTCGGGTAATGAATCAGGGACTGTGCCCAAAGATCGATTTGGTGGGGTTTGTGATGATTCAGTTTGCACTTGTAGTAATGGTGTTGGCTTAACTGATGATGGCTCGAGTGATGAAGCTGGGACAGTGCCTAGAGGCAGACTTGGTGGCGTAGGTGGTAATGTAGCTGGTACTTGAGGTGAAGGTGGTCTAACAGGTAATGCAGGTGGCGGTGATGGTAATGGTGCACGTGGTTGAGGTGTTGGTGCTGGTGCAGGTTGAGGTTGTGGTCTAGGTGGCCTTCTTACCGTGGTTTGGGTGGTAGGAGTAGTGGGACGAGGAGATGGGATAGGTCTCAACCGAGGGACACGAAAGCGAAAGGCGGATCTTTGGTCTGTCATGATGTTTGAATGGAGCAAATGGAAAGGAATTGATCTTGTGGTAAATAGTACAAGGACATGGTTGGTTTGATACCTTGGAAGGCTTATGAAAGGAGGCTTAGCTTATGAAGAATTCTTAACTTCTTTTGTAGGCAACTTTATGTTTCATCTTTGTATGTATTCCATTCCCATTCAGCTATCATTTTCAAAGAATCTTTTAAAGTTGTAAAGCTTTGTGGATTTTGCAATGGAAAGTGTTATAACTTGCCTTCAATCACAAGTTGTTACTTGCATTTGTGTGCTATTTTTCAGTTAATTGATAGCGGTGTTTCACTATTAGATAGGGGCTTTTCAATAGATAAACTCGTTATAGAGTTTGTGAAAATTATATGAAAACGTCGAACCCAAATATACCGTAAAATGCCAAAATCCTTATACGTTTGGCCAAACTCACATGTTGTATGAAATATTTTGAAGTGGATTAATAAAGTTATCTGATGAAAAATAGGCATTGGAGTATACTATGGTATTAAAGGAATCACAGTAATGATAAATACTAATTTGCTTTATCTGTTATCTTGGAAATAAAGATATCAACAGGCCTATTAGCTCAGCTGGTTAGAGCGTCGTGCTAATAACGCGAAGGTCGCAGGTTCGAGACCTGCATGGGCCATATTTTTTATTTTGAAATTTAAAGCTTGTTTCATCCTATTTATAGGTCATCCGACTAGCTATATTTTCCAAATGAACCGCTTGATAATAGGCCTGTTAAATCTTATACCAATTAGCTATATTTTCCAAATGAAGCAGTTAAATCTCAACTAATACAAAACTATTTTTTCCGAGTAATGTGGTTAGTTCTCAACTAAGAGAACGATGGTGTTATGACGTGTGAGAAAAAGACGATATAAAAACAAATTGCACCAATTAAATTGTTTAGGTTGTTGAACATGAGATTCAACATTTTACTAACGACTAAAAAAAAAGGTTGTCCTTCAGACCAAAAAGAGGCCGCAAGGAAAACCAACGTCACATAAAGGAGCATAGTTTTACAACCTCGATCGTATAGTTGCTATGCATTAAGCTTATTATTTTATTTTTTCTTTGAATTGTTGTTTTATCATTATTTCATGTAAGTAGCTCATGTCAAACTGTACATGGTTGGTTCGTCAAACCACTAACATCGAAATGGATCGCGTGTAGAATATTCTTTTGAGTCGTGTGACTACTTTTCTTTTTTTAACTAATTTGATCCCATTGATTGCCTTATGGACAACTCTAAGAAATACGAGTTTGAACTAAGAGAATGTGTACATTACAAGTGATAGAGGTCGAAAACTACTCTTATTCACGATAAGTTTAAGAAGTTTTCTTATGGAACTGGGGATGGTTTCGGTATAGGAACCACTTGATACCAGAACCAGTTATCATCAATAGTTTGTACCGGTATAGTATCAATAATTTCAGATTTTCAGGCAACATTACTTCGATCTACTAAAAAAAGTTTTATTAGAATATATAGAAAATCAAATATTCAAATAACATTACATCTGTCTATACTTCATAACTGTATTTAATATTCATTTTTAAATATGTAATATGCTAACTTCGATCTGCGATCTTTTATTTTATTACTGTTGATTGATATAACTAATACTAATAAAATATTCAGAAAGTATATATAATTAACACCTATTAAATATAACATGTTTAACTAATTGAACGATACTATCACGTTTACAAATTGCATATAAAATTAGATTGACTGAAGAATAATCAAATCCTTGATAATATATGAATTTGTGATGACTAATCAATATATTTTTAAGTTGCATGTAGATTCTAGTCTTATATATATATATATATATATATTGAAAGGTGTGTGTCATTTGCTCGCAACAGAGGATTTAGCTTACGTTGTATTAACCAGGTCCGCGCCAGAGAGTCCCCTCACCCTCAATACCTAGTAGGAGGAGAAACTCTCAACTAAACCGCCCGAAGGCACGACATTTAATTGGGATAAAACTTTGCATCGACTCAAACATACTTCACTGGAGGACTTTGTTTTGAAAATCCTTTAAATGTCTTTTCCATGTCTCAAACTCGAGACCTCCAGTATGTAAAACTGGTGTATAGATATTTTATAAATACGGGTAAATCATGTAGTTAAGTTGCCTTTACTAATACAATGCATGTAAAACTGTATATGAAGGTATGCAACTATCAAAAAAATTCGATTGTACGCACAATTTATATATCTTAGTATCTCTCTAATTTCTTTTTTACTTTTCTTTATGCATTTAAGAACTTGCAAAGTCGAAATCACATACCCTCAACTATTGTTACTCTATTTCTTAATTTCTTAAAATACCAACACTATCTTTTCATGTATTATTATTTTGGATAATGATTAATAAGCTTGAATCATTAACTTAAAATGGACCTAGAAATGGACAAATTATCAAAAGTATATATGAAGGGAGGGAAATGATGCATGACATGCCAGATGATGAATTGTTTAGGTGTTCATATGTTTAGGTTGAAATTTTAGGTTTATCTAGCATTACATCGCATTAGACGATTAGCTTGCTATTTCCCATTATTAATGTTTACACGTTACATTTAAGAAAAACGTGGATATGAATAACCCATCACCACCAGTCATCATAATTTTATATTTCAAGCATCAAATGGTCCTACAATGTTAGAGTCTACTAAAAATTTTAACTCATTTAAAATTTTCATTCTAAACGGTTGAAATCAATTTGATGGTAGCTATCATCTAACTTTGTCCTGGTGTTATCTATGATCTTTATTCCTTTTTAATATATCTCTTTTTATTTTCACAAGCTGATCAGTTTCTTTTTCTAAGAAAGGTATTTTGAAATAACAAATCTTTTTGACTTAGATATACATAGTCTAAACAAAATATCTCATGATTGTTTACGACAATTTTCTTTGATCATCCCCATTTCTTAAGAATTTTAACTACTATAATTTGTCTCACTTTATACATTAAAACACTATGAACCACACCATAATATGATATTGGCATGCTTGTATAATTTGCTTTCTAATTTGGATCTCAAAATTTAGTTGATATATTTTGTTGCTTTACCTAATCCACCTCATTCATTATCATCTTAAAATGTATCTATATTACTCCCTCCGTCCCAATTTAAATGTTCTATTTTAACTTGTCAAGTCTTTCTTTCATAACTTTGACCGTAAATAATTTTGTTTGTGTTATATTACTTGATGAAAATCATATCAATGTAAAATACATTTAAAACCCTATCCAATCATATATATTACATCAAATATTATATAATACAAACAAAAATATTGACGGTCAAAGTTAAGCACGAAAGACCCAAAATGTCAAACTATGACATTTAAATTGGGACGGAGGGAGTATATTATAAGAATAATAGTCTATTGTTGAAAGTTACATGGGAAAAATTGTCTAAAAAACCCTTGATGATTAAATTATACTATAGATTCTTTTTTTTTATTTAAATATCTTCATTAACCATTTATATCAATTATTTTTTACATTATTTACAACATTCGACACCGGCTTTACCACCAACAGTCGCCCCACCAGTATACCACCGCTGCAGGGTACCATACTAGTAATACTTGAGCCAAATAGATATAGATATAAAAATATTTTATAGTGGTAATTCTCAAATGACAAGCTGTCTTTTTTCGTTCTTATCATATCTTAGGAGTTGAGGTTATTGACGTTTTTTTTTTGTTCGAAATTAATATTAATGAAAGACTAGAGAGAAACTAGAAGTGCAAGATACAAGAAATAGAAAAATTACATCAGGGGTCGAGGCTAAAACTACACCACTCTGTCCAACATAAGTGGTTTTCCCAGGTTCTATTAGACAACCAAAGGTAAGTAACACTTTTCAGTTCCTTGAAAGCATAGTGAATGGAAGGTAATTTGTTAGAGAAGACTCGATCATTCCGAATTTTCCATATCGTCCAGCAGAATGCAAGTACAATGAGGTTGATAAGGGGCAAATTCTCGAGCTTATGAGTGGATCATTATGGAGGTGAAACATGTAACGCCCGTCGTTTAAAAATATGGATTTCCAAAAACTTTTGCCTAACGGCGTCAAAAGAAAACAGAAGTAAACTTTAAAAGTCTAAACCAGAAAACTCTGTTTAGTTTATTGATTAAATGGTGTTACTAGCCATATCATCAAAATAAGTTCAAATGGAAACCCATCGTTTGCCCAATATTAAACAACCGAACACATTGTCAATACAAAACGTTATTATCTAAACATAAAGCAAATGTCTAAAGCGAGCAGCCACTATGGGGAAACCATAGTCAGCTTCAAGATCATCTACTCATGCCTCACATCTTCTCACATCACCCTGTTCACTATTGTTGGACCTGAGGGCACAACACATTTTAAAAGAGCAAGTGTTAGCTAACGAATTAGCTAAGTAAGATAACACATACTTTATAAAATGTTTGTCCGTTTAAAACATTATATAAAAGTCATATTAAGTCGTTAAGGCACATATCATCAAACATATCATGTCACATACATATTATAGCATCAACATCTTTCATATTAGGATGGATCATCCTAAATGTGCCTAGTCATCTTTTGCATCTCCACATATCACATCTAAACATCTTTATTGTTGTGACATGAGTCACACATCTCATATAACATATACATCTTTGTAAGTGTGACATAAGTCACACCCGACTGGATGGATAAACCTTACGGCTGTACATCAATGTCGTTAAGGAATGGCAAGCCAATCCCGGAGTAATCCGTATGTTCAAGGCAATTGGGGCGGGTCAGACCTCCCGTATTACTCTTCACATCTTTGACCATGTTGCAAGGAGCCACCCAAGCAACCACATCTACGCACTTAGCCGGGCAAGGGCAAGTACGGGTTAAGCTTAACACTTTCATCTAAAATTATGAGCTCGATTTCACATCTCATATAATTTAGGTGTTCATATTACCTAAACATTATCACATATACATCTTAATGTTTGGTCCCTTAAACGTGCACGTGTCATGGCAACTTAATAAGTCTATTGAACTAGATGAACAAGCCATATAGTCATGCACATTTATATATCATCAACATATAACACATCTCAATTCATCTCAAGACATTACATAGGATTTCATAGCATATCATTATATCGCATACATTGTTACATCTCGTACATCATCATATATCATTGCATATCGTATATCATTACAACATTGCATATCATTTTATCATCTTAGATCATACATCATTTCATATCATCTTTCGTATCATATTATACATATTTCATTTCATATCATCTATCATCTCATGTCATATATCGTTGCAAAACATCTATTATCTCATATCATATATCATTTCATCTATTAAGCATAGATAGCATCTTATATCAGTACATATCATTGGGGTAGCATTTCAGGCTTCAATATGCATCTAAATAGCCCCTATCACCTCCCATATAATCCCGAATACCCATAAGCAAACAAGATACCATTTGGGGAAGTTATTATATGAAAACTATGTTTTTGTTGAACCCTCAGCGTGTCAAAGTAGTGTATCTTACCTTATATCAGCTCACAACAGCTTAAAGTAAGCTTACGGTGCTTGATAAGTATTCCCGGGAACCTAGAAACGAAATATAGGAAAACTAAGCATCAACACGAGTTTTCAGCATAAATATGCTACGTGCGCCGCACCCCTACCCATGGTGCGCCGCACCAACTGAAAGAAAGTTAAGAGGAACATAAAGGTGTGCCGCACCCTATAACGCACTCTCTATCGCACCTCTCCTCGGCCTCAGTTAGTGCGCCACACCTATTGAGAGGTGCGCCGCACCTACTGATGAAAATTGCCACACCTCCTTTCAAAACACTAGGTGCGCCGCACCTACTGGACGAACCAACAACCCTCATTAGTTTTTCACCTAAAACGAAAGCCAATCAAAACCAAACGATCCCAAACCCCATGAACGACTTTTAACCCTCAAAATTCATCCTTTTAAGACTCTAATGATGCCATGAAAACAACCCTTAACATCCAATTGATTTGCAATACAATAACAATCGTTTTAGGTTACCGAATCGATTAAAACTCACGATTTTGACTCCAATCAACCCTCTAAAGACCTAGATCAGTAATGAAACGAATCAAGGGATTGAAAGGACATGAAATCAATGTAATAATACCTCAAATACCTGTAGATTACAAGAAGGATGCAAACGAAGGATCAAAACCTCTTCAAATCACCAAGAAACGATTGTAACACGCAAGAATTGATCAAAGGAAGGGAGGGGGTGCTTTTAGGGATAGAGAAGTGTGTGTGTGATATGAATAATGAAAGAATTAGGGCTAATCACCCCCTAATCTGCTTGACACACTTTTCTAAGCTCACACTTAGACCCCTCAACTTTACAACATTACATTTAGGGCTTAAACGACATGACGAGAATACTTACCGATACATTTAACACATCTTAATCATCTTTGACATCTTAAACACATTAACATATACCTCATTAAGGCATTGAAGCCTTCCACATATAGCACATTAATCACATATAAGCATTAAATCTCTTATAGACTTAACGGACACGTTGTGTTGACTTAACGACTCAAGTCAACCGTTAATAAAAAAAGTTTGGGATGTTACAAAACAGCTCTCTGAAGGTTTGGGGTTTGTTAAGAGGGAGTCGATACCAAATCAGGATAAGGCTCCATAAGTGGTCCGCAAACGGGCAGCGCAGGAAGAGGTGACATGTAGTTTCTTCAGTAGAGTTACACATCGTGCAGAGTGTGGATCTGATGAGAATCTGCCTAAGACTCAACTGGTCAGTGGTTGGTATTCGATTCATCTCGAGACGCCATCCAAAGATATTAACTTTTAAAGGTGCAATACGATTCCATGGGAAGTTCCAATGGTTGGGACCAAAAGTTACTACATTTTTGGGATAAGGGAATTTACCAATATACCATTAATGATTAAGTTACAACATTAGTCTCTTCTTTTTTAAAATATCTAAACTAAAGTTTTACATCAATTTTTTTACATCAGTGATCTACACCACTCGTCGTCGCCGCCATCAACATCGTTCGCCGCAACCACTGCCACGGTTACATTGTGCGGGTACTGTGCTAGTTTATTAAGAAAAAGAAAAAAGAAATATGGTTTTCCTAAATATGACTGTTACACCCGACGTTGGGGAACTAAACTCTATTAAGGGCCCATTTTCTATTTTCGAGTTATGCCCAACTTTTTATTAACATTATCAGACACGACATTTATAAGTATAAGAAATGACTTCTGAATTTGTCCTCTCGTAAAAAAATTTACGACTCCATAGTCCATCCCTAAGCCATCTCCAAATATGCCATAGGTAGGTAACAAACCATTAACCTCTTACGAGAAAAAAAGACCTCATTCAATTCTGGTGTGTAATAAATGTAATATCGTATTCATCTTTAAAGGTTTTGTTGAGGCATGCTACTTTAAATTCTATTGGATATATGCAGGAAAGTATACAAGATTTTTCATAGAAAATCTAAAAGAATAATCACCATTCACTAATGTGAGTCCCAACTATTACTAGATGGTTATTGAAGACACTTCTATGTCAATGGTGAGATTTATTTGCAATACGTCAACTGCAACTGGACGTGCCCAGTTGCTGTGAACAGTATACTAGGTTAATTGGAAGTTACTTATTTAGGTGACAATGACAAATAAGTAAATACAATACAATAATGTAAAGTACACATAATGTAAATTTGGTGAGACAATATGTATTTTTCAATGTGTGTTTTATTTATTGCTTATAAACAAAACACAAGGTTATTGCGGAACCAAGATAATATACGAATGTAAATATCCTAACAACCTATGAAATACAATTGATTTATACTTACAATTTCTCCTAGCAATCGAAACACTTAAAGTTGTGAAATGTTCCTTTTTACAATTGAGAGAATATTGCACAAGTTTACCAAGAATATTGCAAGTATGTGTTTTGCAAAGTTATTTTCTTGCTTGTGCAAGGACCTCTATTTATAGTCGAAGGTTGAGCATTGGAATCTCAACTTCGACGTACAAATATGGTTGACAACACACAAAAGTATTAGTATTTAACTCTTTGTGTGTGCTTAATAAAGTAAGACAAAAGATTGCTTTATTCAACCACTTTACATCCTTGTACTTTTATCCATAGATAAGGTTATTGTCCAGGTAAAAGAATGTAAAGTAAAAGGTCCTTCATCGAAGTCAGTGTAAAGCTTTGTAACTGCCTTTACACTGATGGTCCTCAGTTCATTGATCTGTTGGAATGTCAACTGGGCTTCGCTGCCATTGTCATTCCTTTTCTTCCACTTGATGTCTTCGACTTCAACTGGAATGTCTTCAGGTGTGTTCTTCAGATCTTCAACTGTAAGAAGTCATCAATTGCATAAACTGTATATTGCAACTGGACTCTTCTAATATTTCTGGACAATTCTTCATTCTCCAGTTGTAACTGGAGATGCTTCAGTTTTCTGTAAAACTGGACCTAACAACTAAGTTGGCCTAGTGGTAAAAATTTATTTCTTCATGTAAAGTTATTGCATTTGAATGCTGTCATAATTAACATATCAACATATCTTAATTAAGGTGGTTAAAAATATGGCTAACATCCGGGTAACTTTTTAGCTGTGAAGTTTTATACGAGTAGTTAAGATAAAAAAAAATATTGCACACATGATGATATATTTTGGTTTACACGTTTAGATTGAGACGTTCACGTTCCCAATTCATTTGGTTGTTCCCTCGTCTTGACTCTTTATATAGTTGGCAATCATATGTTTCTTTTTCCCACTCATGTGTTTATGTTTTAGCGGTTCAAAATCAAGACACATGTAAAGAGGTTAATTTTATTTAATGACAAATTTACCTTACTTTATATTACAGTACTTTACAATTCTACTACACATCCAAAAATTAAACTTTAGTCTTTCTTTTCCCTTAGGAACAAAACTTTCTATTATATGGATTGATCACAGATTCATTGTTCAAACATACAGTAAAATTAAATAAGAAAGTTGCTTATATGTCAAAAGGTTGCGAGATGGTTTCCTAGTTAAGCCATATACCGCTAAGTCAAAAACTCACACTCCTCAGATAAATTGAATAGAAAAAAGAAAAAAAAAAATTCATTCTTTATTCACTTCTTAAAAAGTTTAAGTTATTGGTTAACTATATTTTTTGTCTTGTTCCAATACAAATTAGAAACTTCAATAGAAGCCAATTCCATTTAGGTGAGTTAGATAGAAATATCTTCTAAATTCATTATGTGGGCCTCGAAGGTGAGTTTTTCTTAAAGTCTCGGGTTCAAGTTTTGGGTTTCTCATCTCAAGGTATTTTCCATGAGTAAGGAGTTGGAGGTCCAACAAATCGCTGAATAAAATTATCTCCAGCAGTCTAAAATGAAACTAACAAAAAAAAAACAACTTCAATAGATACTAAAGGGACTAGGAGTCATGAATGCCAATTTTTCAATTTTCTAAATCTCATAAATTATATCTTACCAACTCATTTTACCCCTTTAACCCTCCTTTGCGGCGGCAGTACCCATCGACTACCCGTCATGACTCCGTAAGCCCTAAAGTAGTTGATGTATTTTCAATTTGGGGAATGATTAATTCTCCTAAGTAAATAGTCTAATAATCCATTTAACCATGGGATGGTGACAATTCGAAAAATCAAAAAGCAAGATTAAGAAAAAGAATTAATAGATAACACATTTCACATTTTTATAGTTTTAGTAGGATTTTTAGGTTAAGTTTTAAAAAGATTTATCATTTTTTTTTTCCAATTTTTGTTTTAATGTATGTAATGAACCACAACATTTACAAATGTAGGTAACATTCTTTCAATTCATGTTTCAATATCTATACTCTTTTAATAAGCAAACTATCTCACCCCTCTTTTAACACCTCTACCTTTAAAATGTCTTTTATGCCCTCCTAATTTACACTACCCTATTTTTTCTCCATCACGCTCATTACAAACACATACGTTCATCCGATTTCCGATTTTCTCTCCCTCCCCCCTTCTCTGATTTTCTCCTCCCATAAACACCATCCACCACCGCCCCAAATACCACCATCCACCGCCGCAATCCACCTTCTATGTACGCTATCCCCCATAAACACCATCCACCACCGCCCCAAAAACCACCATCCACCGCCGCCGGCTTATTTTTTTTTTCTTTTTCATCGCCGCCGCCCCACAAACCACCATCAAACCACTGACGTTTTTTTCTTATTCCCCACTGCATCGTGCGGGTACAACGCTAGTTCGTAAAAAAATATACTTACGTCGCTCCTTACATGATTTAGACATAAAATAACACGACATTCACTAAATTTTTATCTTTTTAGATACTAAATATTTCATATTAACATTGAAACAAAATTAAAATTTTTTAACTATATGATTAATTTATAACGCTCATTATTTACATGGAAACAAAATAAACAATATTAAATCAATTTTTAAACAAAATCTTTTTCGAAAATAAAGAAATCACTTCACTAAAATTATAACAAAAAAATGCTATTTAAATATTGAAATTACACCGTTAACAGATGAGCTCAAACCCCACCTCTTCGTCCTAATCATCTTTCTTTCATATCATCATCTTGTTTACATTTGAGTAGTCGCCTGTCACTAATTCCCATTCTCTTTCCTTTTTTTTTTTTTTTTTTTTTTCTTTGCGGCATTTCATCAAACACTTTCAACTCATAATTCATGTGAGCCAGTTACATACATATATATACATATATACATACATCAAAACAAATCTAATAAAAAGATGAGTTTCAGGGATGAAAGTAACAGTGAAGATGGCAGAGGAGATCTTAAGAAACCATTCTTACATACAGGAAGTTGGTATAGAATGGGGTCAAGGCAATCAAGTATGATGACGTCATCACAAATGATCAGAGATCGCTCTGTTTCTGTTCTTGCTTGTGTTTTGATTGTTGCCCTTGGTCCTATCCAGTTTGGTTTCACTGTATGCATTATTTTTACCCCCTCTTTGATATATATATATATATATATATATGTTTTTACTGCTGTTCTTTTTTGTTGTCAAGACTTAATTTTGACTTAGTTACAATTAGTTTTGACCCACTTTAGATTTAGTGATTTATGGTAAGTTGCATCTAATGCTTATATTAAGGCTTATGGAGTTATGGGATTATTGAAAATTCAAGAAAAAGTTGATAAGTTCGTTTTAAATGGATCATGAACTTATCGACTTGCAACAACAATAACATGACCCAATCCTTGGGAGGGATATGGGGGAGGTGAGATGTAGACAGTCTTGCCTCTACCTAGAAGTAGAGAGACTGCTTCCATAAAGACCTGCGACCAAAAGAGACAAAGGTAGGAGAGTGTAAAAAGTTTAGTAACTATACCTGTCAGCCGAGTATCACCTGACTACATTAAGAGTTAAGAAGAGTAGCAAACATACCACATAGCACACTTTAGCGCTAAATAGAACATTAGAGCATATTAGACATTAGCATAAAGACATAATAAACATAACCGTCTGCATAAAACCACGCAGATGGGTTGAGAGCAATAGAAATAAAAAGGGTTGGTAACAAGCAGGCATACATACTTATCGACTTGATTATATATATTTAAGGCAGTGAGCTCGAGTAGGAAGGGTGTTCGTTGATGATAATTGGGACGACTAGTTTTATAAAGTATTAACCTCAATGTATTTAGTTTAGATTGACCATATAGAATAACATTTGTGTCAATCTTGAAGTTTTTATAGGAGGTATGCAATCTTATTTTCAAAAATAAAACCCTGGAATTAAAGGCATAAATTTAAAGGTCTAGAAAAGGCTTACTTGGTTAATTCCATCCAATTAAACCACACGCTACTAGAACTTTGATCGAACAGCTAATATAAAATGGAAAACCTGTTTATTTTGATTAGATATTGTTATAATAGCACATTCTCAAGGACAGCCATGCGGAAAATGAGAACATTGTTTTTAGTTTTAATTTTCTTGATGCTTCTTGTTCTTTTAGGGTGGTTATTCTTCACCGACACAAGCAGCTATTATGAGAGATCTTAAACTTACCGTGTCTGAGGTATTTTATCTAATGAACATGCTGTGTCTGAAAGTTTTGGATTTTGATATCTGCTAATGAGAATGAACGGATTTGGGTTACTGGCTTTCAGTTCTCTTTGTTTGGTTCTCTGTCAAATGTGGGTGCCATGGTTGGTGCAATAGCTAGTGGTCAAATTGCAGAGTATATTGGCCGAAAAGGGGTATGCGATTCCTTTTCATTTGATATTTTCAAAAATCATGTGCCTAAGATGAGTTATAGAATACTTGAAAGCTGTAAATGACATATTTAAATTCCTGTGGTCAAAATCCAGTCTTTGATGATTGCGGCTATCCCTAACATCATCGGCTGGCTTTGTATATCATTTGCCCAAGTAAGTTGCTAATCACCGTTCACATAGTTGATCTAAATATGATCTACAGTTTAATAGATGTCTAACCTCATAGTCACGCTGGCTGTGTTTTTCATAGGATACATCATTTCTTTACATGGGAAGGTTGTTGGAAGGATTCGGTGTTGGAATTATATCATATACGGTAACTTTTATTCCTCTAATATATTTTTAAGGAGATTGTTGTTATATATATCATGATACAAGTTATTTTCTGGATATGTTACCAAGGTTCCTGTCTATATAGCCGAGATAGCATCTCAAGACATGAGAGGGGGGTTAGGTTCCGTCAATCAGGTATTACTCTTTCCAGAAATTCGGTATGCACATTTGTATTTCTGAGTACAAATTTATATATACTTCATTATTTCTTGATTTCTAGCTTTCTGTCACAATTGGGATAATGCTTGCTTATTTGCTGGGACTTTTTGTTAATTGGAGAATGCTTGCAATTTTAGGTAATTGTCTACCATTTACCTATCCTTTTTTTTATAATTGGAATAAAGTTGGCAATCTGTTACCGTGTTTCCTTTTGCAGGAACTTTACCCTGCTTAATTTTGATACCTGGTCTCTTTTTTATCCCTGAATCTCCTAGGTGGCTGGTAAGCTAAATGAAGTATATTGGTCTAATTAGAGGGTTCTTTCTAGAGGTGGCAAGATAGGCATGTTCGGTGGGTCGGGTAACAGACCAAATCCAGTTCAGGTAGAAGTGAGCCGTTTTAGTATGAGTCAAAACGACAGCATTCTGTTATGGTTGACCTGATAACCTTTTTGACTAGTTTTTATTGATAAATGCCGCGTTAAATAAGTTTCAGAAAACAATATTATAATAATGATTGATTTATGAGGAAAATAAATGATTTAGGAGGTTGTATGCATTAAAAATAGACCTTGGATGAGTTTCAAATCCTTTGACCTGTTCAACCCATTTGATCCATTTGACCTATCCCCTTCAGCGAAAAATTATATTTTGACCCATATGAGATAAAATGCAACCCAGATTTGGACCCAGTAATAAGTAGCTGGGCCGAAGCCTTTTACTTCTTTCAACTGTAATAGCTCATTAGCTACTGAACAATATTCTCTTATTCTTCCAGGCTAAGATGGGCATGACCGATGATTTTGAATCTTCTTTGCAAGTTCTTCGTGGGTTTGATACTGATATCACCGTTGAAGTAAATGAAATTAAGGTGAATAATAAACTGATTTTCCTGAGAAGTATTTTATGAACTCTTTTATCTTTTTGAAGCCTGATCTTTAATGGGTGGTCAAAATTTCGCATCTTCCAGAGGTCTGTTGCATCTTCGAACAGGAGAAGCGCTACGATTCGGTTTACAGATCTTAAACACAGAAGATATTGGTTCCCTTTGATGGTATGTAGTTGTATGCTTTAATCTTCTGTGCTAACAAAAATTGATCTCTAAATTATCTCAATATCTCCAATGTTTGCAGATAGGAATTGGATTACTTGTCCTTCAACAGCTAAGTGGAATCAATGGTGTCCTCTTCTATGCCAGTAACATCTTTCAAACTGCAGGTCAGTATTTGACATAGGACGGAAGAAATAACAAACCCTCTTATACACATATTTTAAGAGAAGTATTGCCGAATTGCCATGCTTACAAGCAAAGTCTTTATATAGGATAGCAGTCTTTATGAGGATGGGCCTAATTTGGCAGGTTTAACCATAAGTTTGCAATTAAAGTCAGACTAAAATAGCTGAATTTGGCTTATGACTTCATTTGATTAATGATAATTCCTGATATCATGTGTTTATCCTTTTACACAAACAAATGGACAGAAATATTCAAACAGAAAATCTATAATTTGAGGGACAACTTGAAATCAGATCCCGTGGTGAATGCATTTGGGTTCAATGATTCCTATTTTTCATAATGTCTGGCAAGTTTTAACCAAGCATTAGTGTGGACTGTTGTCGACTGTGTCACCTTTCACGTGTTCCAGCTTCTTTCCTGCCTGCTTTCCAAGCTCCCACAGTTCCATGAATGGGTCTGCTTACCTGATATGAGATGTAACCTTTTGTGATTAATATAGGATTTGGATCAACATTAAGTTATCATCAATACCTCATGTGATGTATACAAGGCAAAGAACCAATCAAAATGCTCCTCTTGAAAGCACCATATTTGAAACTGCTAAAAGTATCTATTAAATATTTGTTAATATGGGAATATGGGGTCTTTGAACACAAAATGCAATCCAAGAAACAGGAATTTGATTCCGGTAATTAATTTGATTCCTTTAATCAAACAGGAATTTCTAACAGTGATGCTGCTACATTAGGACTGGGTGCTATCCAAGTAAGCATCAACAACTACTTATAACCTAATTTGTAATTGAAATGGCTTTCGTTACTTGACTTAATTGACTTTTAACCAAAAATATTGCACCATTAGGTTATTGCAACTGGAGTTTCCACATGGTTGGTTGACAAAACAGGCCGTAGGATTCTGCTAACTGTAAGGAACCAATATTACTCATTACATATTTTAAACATTTCTATTCACCCCAACTTAAAGAAAGGAAATATTTTAATGACTTTCAGGTTTCTTCTGCTGGAATGACTCTCAGTCTCATAGTTGTTGCAGCTTCCTTCTTTGTTAAGGTAATCATCTATTTTCTTTCAATTTCTCTTTGCAATTTGGATAAACCCACGATTTGTTCCGTGGAGAGATTTGTGTATAAGTTGTGATTGAGAGGTGGCAAAATAGGCGGGTTATTTAACTGATCAAAACAGGGTGTATTCGAAACACATTGTTTATGGGTCAAAGCTGGCCGGGCTGAGTTGGCCCAGAAACAATTAATATCCACATTATATATAGTTCAGTGACTTCATTCGTTCACCGGAACATTGTTATTACCACAAGAATCTAATTTTATTAATTAAAATGAAAATGATTTAGGGGATGTGGGCATTAAGATTTAAGAATACACTTTCAGAGATTTTCTACACGTTTTCCCTCATTTAGCTAATTTGATATGTTATGGATAACTATAACCAAAATAAGCCCCTTTTACAATAAATGGGATGAAGTGCCACCTATATGGTGAACTCCGGGGACAATTAGTGTGCTATCAATTTTCTTGTTATATTTTGGCAAAACATTTCAGGGTTTTGTAGAAGACAGCTCTCCCTTGTATGCTGCAATGGGTATCTTATCAGTGGTCGGGGTTGTGGTACGTCATAATCTTTTCTCAAAATAGCACGTTGATTGATTTGTTTACTGGATATCTTGTTTTGTATAACTCTAAAAATAAATTCTTGAATAGGGTATGGTAATTGGATTTTCTCTTGGAATGGGGCCGATCCCATGGATTATAATGTCCGAGGTAAAATCTTCTAATCTCTAGCATCATATTGCTACTTCCGTGCTACAAATTCATTGGGGAACTATTGTGCATAGGGGCTTGTTACTTGCTTCATTGCTCATTTATTTTTTACTATCTTGTAGATCCTTCCCGTCAATATAAAAGGACTTGCTGGAAGTACAGCAACATTGGCTAATTGGTTCATTTCCTGGTTGATTACAATGACAGCTCCTTTGCTTTTAGAATGGAGTGGCGGAGGTTTATTCTCCCTCTCTTTCTCTGAATACATATACATAAACATATAAGCAGTTTATCAAATAGTTAAATCAAAATATTTACCTAGTAACCACCCTAGTTGTTAAAATTTTGACCCTTTTTGTTTATGAATGGTTTGGTTTGGGTCATTTTCCTAGAGTTGAAATTAATATAGCTACGAAGGAATTGGGATTGAATGGGTAGACACTAGAAACTCCCCAAACGTGTCTTTCTTATTAGGTTAACCATGGTATCCCACATCCATGGGGTTTGAGGCTTCGAGTCCTACCACCACACATATATTTGTTAAGTAAAATCTCCTAAATCATCATTATTATATATAAAAGATTATGTGAAACTTCAACTCTTAATAATTAAAATTTTGAAATATGGCCAACCAGTTTTTCAAGTCGTCCCATTCCAACGGGCGTCATTACCCTTACCGAAACTAGTTTTTTTCAATGATACACGTCACTAGGTCTGTCAATGAGCCGAACCGAGCTCTAGCTCGTCTCGATAGCTTGACTAGTCTAATGATGAAAAGCTAGATCTGCTCGAAAGTATTTTTATATAAAAAATTACCTACAAATACATAAAATGCTAACAAAACATGATATTAAAAGTCAAGATCTTATTTAGACTCGTCTAATACTGATAAACATTATATAAAGTATGATTTTTTAAGAATAAGTATTCATATTTAGCATAATTTTATATTCCCCCAAATATGTATACATATCATATATTTCGAGCTAGAGTTTGTGCTTGATAATTGTTCGGCTCGAACGAGCCAAACTAGAGTCCGAGCTTAGAATAATTTTATAAAAGCTCAGCCTGTTAAAACTTGAATTCTCAATTTATGGTTGGTTTCTTATGGCTCTTCATTTTGACAGGCACCTTTACTATATACATGCTTATGTGTGCCACGACTGTTGTATTTGCGACCATTTTGGTACCTGAAACGAAGGGCAAGACTTTGGAGGAGATCCAGTTTTCACTGAGATAACATGCTGCTGCTGCTGCTTCATATTTTGGTGTTTAATATTCTATTTGTTTTTGGCGCCTTGTTCTAATCTATTTGGAAGCTGTGATTCTTTCTTTTATGCAATTGCATTACGTGTGCCAATTTGTTGCAATAAAGTTTTAAGAAGAGGTAGAAATAGCAATTGAAGTTGTTTTCGAAAAAGTGAAACTGAAATGCTGAGCGTACTGAATTTGTTGATGATTCATGCTTAAAAAAAAGTTAAAATGCTGAACGTACAGAATTTTTTGAGAACTAAAAAAAAGTTCACTTTGAAACATAGATTGTTAAAATACGGACTGTTAGCTATTGGTATTTTTTTTTTTTGCTTTTCCTTTTTTTTTTTTTTTTAAATTTCAAAATCCAAAAAGTCAAATTACCAAATTTTCGGTAAGCAGCCGAAGTAAAAATATTGGTAGTCCTTTTAATATTAGATCCAGGCGTTTTTGCAATTCCCGTTCAAGATGACTGCCCACCTCTCAATATTCATTTAGTTATTTGGTTAATGTTCTTTATATTATTCTTGGATAAAAATGAAGTTACAAAATTCAGACTAATATGAAGATCAAATGATGAAAAGTCAAGCTCTTATCAGAGTAAAAAGTAAACATGTAATCCTGACGACTTTATGAAGTAAACAATTACTTTGAGACTAGCACAATATAAATGTTTAAATTGTTTTGACGTCTATCAAATTCTTAAACGTGCAATGATGTACATGTTTTAACAATCTTAACGTAAAGAGTGGGTTCTATCGAACGATGGAGTCATCGTGTCATCATGGAGCTGGTATAGTGGGTTCTATCAAACATTCGATGGAATCATCCTGAAGCTGACTTGATAGCGGGACTGATAAGGTCGGTATGACCATCCTCACACTTTCGGAAAAAAAAAAATTTTCAAAAATTTATCATATAATATTTGTGACCTAAAGAAAGATTTACCGTGATGTTATAAGAGACTACTATAAACTACTCCTTTTGCTCATATAATATCATTTTTATTAGTGATTAGTATCCTGAAATATAACAAACTTTGGACGAATATTTATAGTGTGAAATAACTAAAGTCGTGTTCATTGTATGTAATCATCTTTAAATTTTGTGTATTGTATGTAAGAAAATGTATCCGACCAATAAAAAACTAACAAGTGACAGCTATGGGTTGCCACGTATGCATTTTTACATATAATACACATAATTTAAAGATGATTACATACAATGAACACAACTTTAGTTATTTCACACTATAAACATTCGTTCAAAATTTATTACATTTCAAGATACTTATCCCTTTTCACTAAAACTCTTAAACATAACATTGTTGGGCAGGAGATGTAAATTGAATTAGGTTGAAATGGAATGAATAAATGAGTACTATATATGTGAGCCCATTATCTTAGATGCATAAAAAGCCCAAAGTATATGTTTCAACATGTAAGCAACTAGCAAAGAGTCTGCTTAGCCATTAGCATTGCCTTGCGGTTGCGGCAATGACTACATTCCAAGGTTACACTTTATCGTTTCATGTTACGTGTAATAATATAGAGTTTATAGTTCTAGCCAATAATTGAATGTTCATGTAAGTAGAGGGACTAAAGGTGTAATTTTTCTCTTAAACGGTTACTCAACTGCTATATAACGGAATACATATCCAAGCTGAGAATTAAGCTTGATTTGATAGACAATTGTCTCTTCTTCTCTCTGATACATTTTCTTCCCTATCAATTGGTATCAAGAGCCACCGATCATCCGGCGTGCTTTCAATTGCGACTCCGATTAGGTTTCGGATTAAGATTTCGACGACTACTTGATTCTCTTTCTCCTTAAAGTCAGTAGTAATTGGAAATCTTGTTCCTTCTTTTTCGTGAGATTATCTCCGGTGAACTTTTATTCTCCGGTGAACTATCCGATTAAAAAAAAGAAAAAAAAAAGAAATTGCACTCATCAGCAATAGTTGGTTTGGAAATAGAGTGACGATTAGGGCATAAAACAAAATTTTACAGCAGCAACAACATTTAAAGAACAATGGCAGATGCAAGAACGATGATTGAAGTAATAATGTCAATGAGACAAACAGGTACCGTTTCTGATTTCTGTAACACATTTCAAAAATGGTTCAAAAAGGTTCAGATTTCTTAGGGATTTAGTGAGTTCTATGGTATCTATCTCTTTATTTGGGGTTTAGAACCTAAAATTGGGGATATCTTTGAGAATTGGCATCAATATAGTTGCAATAGGGTTGAAGATGTGATCTCTCTTGCTTTGAAAATAGATTCTAATGATTTACAAGATTCTTTTTCACCATTTGATCCTACATCTTCATTTTACAAAAAAGATTTGGAGTTTGACCCTACAGTTACTGTTGATGAATTGATGAAAAATAATGAGTTTTTTAGGAATGGGATGATTCAAGAAACAATTATAGATGAAGTAATTGATGATAAAGATTTAGAAAAAAGTGATCAGGGTGCTGATGTTAAAGATTTTGAAGTGAATTTTGAAATTATGAGTAGTGCATGTGAAGTATTTGATGAAATGCTTAAGCCAATTAGGGATGAAATTGAGGCTCAATTTAGGGATATCTATATTTGTGAGTCTATTTTAAGTGAAAGATCTGCACATAAATTTCCAATTATAGAGGTTAATGATGTGATTGTTGAGATGGATGATCGTAAGAATCTTGTTTCTAGGCAGTTTAAGGATGAATTTGGAAGTTTAAGTTTAGATGTGCTTGTCAAAAATAGTTATGGTGAGGTTATGGTATTCCAATCTTTTGGTAATATTGTGTATTTTCATTATTTTCTGGGACAAAAATCTTTGAAGGAAGGAGTATTTGGTATGGGAATGGTTACGCACAATTTTGGTTGGAAACCGGGATGGTTATATAGTATTACTCATATAGGAAATGTGACATGGTTGAAGAATGGAGTGGATCGCTTTAGCTATGAGTTTGTCACATTGTTGAATGATGGAATGAATCTTAGTAGCTATGAGTTTTTGGTTTGCCAATATAATAGTAGAAGGATAGTGAGTTTAAGCATGAGCGTAAAGACTATACAACTTGTTTTTGCAATTGAAAGTTTTGGTTGGAAACCGGGTTGGGATAGTATTGATGATCAATTAGAGAAAGATGGAGATCATGTTGTGGTTTATGAAGGACATGAATATGGACTGGTTTTAGTTGGAATTCATAAGGGAATTTATGTTGCAGATTTTATGCCAAATGAGTATCATTTTATTCATAAAGAGCTACAAAGGTTGTTAAGGGGGGATAGCGGAAACCAACATGCTGTAGTTGTTGTTGTTTTACTAAACGTTTTGGGAGCCCAGACTGCAAATATTGTTGTTGTAGTTGTTTTGAGAACCTGCTGCAAATATTCTAGTCTAGAAAGAGAATGGGTGCCTTACTTGTTGATTAAGTGTTCAAAAGCAATTCTAAAACCAGTGGCAATATGGTCTGTTGGTTGCATATTTGTTGAAGTAGTCACTTATACAACTATATTTGCTGGAGAGCTTCAACATTTGCTATCCACTTTCAGCTTGCTGAGTATTCCTAAAAAGGAAATCTGTCCAGGAGGGTATGAAGCCAACGATCAGCTTGATTGGAACTGCTGTTGGACCATCATTAAGAAGGAAGTAAACACTGGTATTAGTTTTGATGGTTGGTTGGATGTGGAGACAAGTAGTATTGAGGAATGGGTTAGACATCTTGGAGAAAAACCAGAAAAGGGTCATTATATTGGTCAATGGAAGCATGGCATAATTCTTGGTTGTGATGTTGATCCTTCAGAGTTTCATTCTGTAGCAAATATGGAGGCAAGAAAGGCTCGAATGTTTCTTTACAAGCCTGATAGAATGAGACTGGCACATATTGGTGCACTAGTTCAGCAACAAATGTTACCCAACGAGCAACAATCTAGGCAAACTGTTGCTAAACAAGTACACTTGCACTTAGGAAGGTCTATTAGTGGATATAGTGAACACATTAATCCTAAGAGTCTTGCATTTTTTTTGGGTTCGTCAGAATCATTTGATATAACAAGTGTTGAAGAAAAGCAAGAATCACATAAGCAAGATTCACTGAAGCAGGTCTTTCCAACGTACACTCTGGTCAAAAGTCAAGACAATCTGATAGTCTCGAAACAGCAACTACGGCTGCAATTACAAGTGTTGCAGTGCAAGACTACCAACTGTTGTGGTCTTCACCATTGTAATAACGCACAGGCTTTGCTCATGGACTTGATGAAAAATATTGAAGTTAGCATTCGTGCTCTACATGGAAATATAATTAAGTTGTTGGTATATGCTGGAAAATACAACCTCGTTTGTAAATGGTTGGGCAACTCGAGATGGGTTCATGCTATGAAAAGTTCCAGATGCCTCAAACACAAGGGGGGTTAGAATCCAATTTAGTTGAACTGGATCAAACTGTCGTGCAACCGTTTCTTACTGTAGGATGTCAGACTCCATTGAATCAAATTGGTCAGGTAGTAATAAAAGACGAGATGACTCAATCATTAACTAACTTTGGTGGCAGTCCTGAATCTTATATCAAGGCTTTGATGGGGAAACGTGGAGGCTTTGGAAAAGCATCTTTTCAGAATGCTTCCACGGAACTTGATCATATCCTTTTATATGGCCATCGAGAAGTGATCTTCTATTTGCCTCCATGTACTTGTGATTCAAGAGATGTAATAGATACTATTCAGATTAATATTGATGGAAAAATGGAATTAGACACATACCTATCTGCGATTATGAGTGTAGACAACACTATAAAGCTTAAGGACGGCCAATGTCAATGGTCAAGGGCTGCTTTAGATAATGTAACCCAAAGAATATCTGATCAGCTGATAGTAGATTATGCTAGCAACATAATGATCATAGAAGCCTTTAATAAGCACATGTTTTGTGAAAGGAGTGAAGGGGAACATCTTCAAAGGAATCATTTTGCATTCAGGCGGCGGAAGGGACTGCACCAGAAGGTGAGTTTGATGACTTTACAATGCATTTAACCGGATTGCCAAACAAGCAAAGAATTCGAATTCAGAAGCGTTTAAAAGACTGGTTTTGGTTCTTTGAGAAGTTACAAGTTGGACAGGGTTGAGGAAGGTTCCATGACTTTGATTTTTGAGGACAAAAATCTTATACGGGGGAAGTATTGTTACGTGTGATAATATACAGTTTATAGTTCTAGCCAATAATTGAATGTTCATGTAAGTAGAGGGACTAAAGGTGTAATTTTTCTCTTAGACGGTTACTCAACTGCTATATAACGGAATACATATCCAAGCTGAGAATTAAGCTTGATTTGATAGACAATTGTCTCTTCTTCTCTCTGATACATTTTCTTCCCTATCATTTCATCATCTCCACTTAATAAATCTCGGGCTTAATTTATGAAAAAGAAATAGAAAAGTGAAGAAGATAACATGAGTGGAAAGAAAAGAAAGATATCTAAAAATAACAAGTTCCATATTATCATTTGGATCTTGTTAGACGATAATGAATAAGTCAGAAATCATTGTTTTACAAAAATAATTGTGACGGAGATATTGTTATGTGAAGGGTGTCGGTTGACCCCATTCAATAGCATATTTCAGCTTTTAAGTTTATCAACAAGTATGATCGCCAGACACGACCTCCTCTCCAATAAAATATGCTCCCACCACGACATTGTTAATAGGAATTGTTAATAGAAGTAGCAGAAGACTTATATAAATGTGACAAATGTGACGTTAAGGTCTTAAAGTTCGATCTCTACTTATTACAAAAAAATACAATTTTTTTTAAGATATCTGTTATCAATGAAACAATGAAGCCTAAGATCATATGTGATGTTCTAAAGACGCTAGTTCGATTCTTCAAGATGTCTAGATCATGTGAGGATTAAGATAAATATATTATATTGACATCATATGACTCATACGGAATGGTCGATGACTATCCAATTATGGTACCAGATCTTGATTTCCCATTGTTTTTTTTGTTTAATGAACCTAATAGTATCTTTCATTAAATATATTGGGATGTTAAGAGTTTATCCTCAGGTTTTCGATATTTTGGGCGATGCAATTTAAAAAAATTAAAATATGCCTCATGTCGATGCAATTAAAATATACCTCCTAGTAAACAAACAACACTAATTTTTAGAGTGCAGATCCTCGTGCCAATTTTTGTTTTTAAGGGAAATAGTTACAAAACTTGCCGCTTTTAGTAAATAAACTATGCAATTAAAATATTCCTCATAGTAAAGAAACAACACCATTTTTCTAGAGCGCAGATCCTCATGTTGATTTTTATACTAGGAAAATAGTTACAAACTTACCCCTTTAATAAATAAATTCTGAATCAAAAGTTGATTATTTATGATATACATAAAAATTGATCAAGTAGTATCATTTTGTTGGGTTAATTTGAAACTAAGCTCTTTACTCTAATTATTTGAGTATCTTGTATTCTCGACCAAAGAAAACTTATCATTATGCTCGTGCACTTTGCGTTATCAATTATAAAATCATGATCCTCAATAGATCATTAGCCAGAGTACAAAATTATGCTCAATGCCTAAGATGGATATTCGAGTTGCAAATTGAATATAAAAGCATTTAAACTATGGTTTTGGAACATGGGAATGGAATAATTCCTACTTAACCAAGTCACCATTGTCTCTGGTATGGTTCATCTTCATTCGTCTTTGTGGCACCACCCCTCTTATTCAGTTATTTGTGTCGGCAATTGCTTCCTTCTCTTGTCACCACCAAAGTGCGGTTGCTCGTTGCATATTAACAAACTGTTTTTACTGTTTGAACTAAAGAGACTAATAGCCAATATATCTAGCTTTACACGAAAATATAGTAAATTTTTGGACCAACTATAACTTGGATGAGTATGTGTAGCAAAAGCAAAACTATTAGTCGGAAGCAAGTAAGCTATTTAGATATTTCTGAAAATTTAACAAAATAACTAAAGATGTTAATAAAAAGTGTAAACTAACAAGAATATGATAAAATCTAATAATTAATAATAAAATTAATTGGTAGTTATTTAATTTAAAAGGGGTATTATTGTAAATTGATTATTTAAAAGTTCCAACTTCTAGAAGTTAAAGTAAAAGCTTGAAGCTCTTATAATTAAGGATATGTTTGGCAGCAAGCTTTTTGAAGCTTTTAAGAGCTTCAAGTTTCAAGCTTTTATAAAAAAGCTCCTATCTAATGAATAGTTTCGTTTGGTCATAAAATTTAAGGAAAGGCTTCAAGCTTTTAAATGGTGAAATACAGCTTGAAGCTCAACGCTAATCATACTAGCGTTTTGGGAATGGAAGTAGCTTTTCGTCTATTATCATAAATAGCCTTCTAATGACTTTACACTTCAAGTTCTCTGTTATTTTACGGACAAATCTATCCATTCTCCAAGTAACAAACAAGAGGGAAATATTTGTGGCAATGCTAAGCATATAAAAGTATTCTTATATAGAGTAATCTTATGATACCAAGTAAAACATTTATATATTTTTTAATGTATTTTTACGTATAGGTATTGAGTTAAATTATGGTGTTGAGTTAAATTATGTATAGTTTATATATTTACAAAACAAGCATCGTTATTTTCATTAGTATATAAGGGAAAGTGAATGTGGTGTTATCTCATATTCAACTCAGATAAAAAACTGCTTACATTTTGATTTTTTATTCCATAAAAATCATGGAAACCCAAATTTATTTATTCATTATACACAAAATATTTAAAAAATAATAGGTGAAATGCCCAAGTATAATGTGCATACACAAATTGATATTATTATGGCTACATTTGCGTTGCATAACTATATTCGTAATTCTCAAGAAGACAACTTGTTTACTACAATTGAATAATATCCCAATTACATACCACGAGATGAACTACATGATGTTAGTAACCGTGACACAAGCATCAACGGTGTATCTGGGGGAAGAACGAATATTTCGTAACAACATTGCTACTCTGATATGGAATGCACGTCATTAATGATTAGTATTATTATATTATGTTTTCGAGTGTTTGTGAACGATTATGTTTTACTTTGTTAAAATGACCATGCAATATTTAATTATGAAAGAAATTACGTGTATGTCTATTTTTGTCATTTTACATATATTGTTAACAGCTACAACTACTTTGTCAAACACCTAAATTTATCTAACAACTATAGCCTCCAACTTTTAGTTACAACTACCAGCTTTCAGCTATCAGCTACCAGCCACCAGCTACCAGTTATCAACCACCAACTGGTTTTGCCAAACACACCTTAAACCAGCTAAATTTTTTATTTAGTAGGAATTTTTCCATCAAAAGCTTCTAAAAACTTCTTCCCTAGTCATATATTCTAAATACACAATTAAAAACTTCTTACCAAACGATATATTGTAAAAAACGCAAAACACAATATCAACAATATCCGTATTTTTATATATACTAAAAGATAAGTGACGTAATAAATTATTAAGTAATTATAAACTTCAATTTGATAAAATTAAGATTTGATGATATCATAATTCCTAATTAAAATATAAATTATGGACCCACATAAAAGTTATTATATACTAAAAACAACTAATGTTTAAATAATGTTTTTTAATAAAAGTAAAATAAAGAATACGTTATAAAGAATACGTTTTTGTTAATGCTTATCATTTGTTTCAAATCACTCCATTGTTTTAGATATACATTTTTGAAGCTTATCATATAAATAAAATTTTTATATTTATTTATTTCGGTTATTAATATTAATAATAATACTTACCTTATATATCTATTCTTTTAGATATATTATTTATTAATTTCGCTAATATTAAATATTATTTTTTTTATATAAATTGGAGCTTAAAAATAAAACTAAAACACACGAAATCATTGAAAACCCCACAACAGTGGTTACTTTGATTGTTTATAACAAACATGGCTAACGAAAATAAAATTATTTTTTTGCAAGTCATCAATAAGAACTCAGTCAATTGTGTAATCAAAGTTAAATATTGTTTTCGTGGAATATTTGGTATAAAAAAAACCCTGCTAAAGCATTCAGCCTTAATATAATTTACCATTGATATTTACATTTGAATATCTCAATTCATCTTTAAGTATATTTTTATATTTAACATATAAATACTTTTTTGTTCCATATACTAATTCTTATATTTGTAAACCTGTGTATTTGACACGGGTCTAAAATCTAGTAGAATAAGATAATACACCTGAAATTTGAAAATGCACATGAACAATTTTTCTAATTTTGTGGCTTGTTTGAAGTTTTCAAACACCTAATCCATCAATTAGTTATACTAAAAGATCATGAAGAGTTTAGAAGTTGTACGAATCATCTACCAAGTTAGATTTTATATGTTATCATTAGAAAATAAATACCCAAAAAAGTCTGAATATATCCATTAAAAACTTCTCAAAGCCAAAAGTTGTCGACACAAAATAAAGTTGGGAATTATTCTCATAAAAAGCTGTCATCCCTACTACAGTCACCTTCAAATGGTCCACAAAAATTCTCATGAAACATATATGATTATATGCTATTGTAATACATTTATTTTCAATGGTCATCCCTTAAAACCGCATTTATCATAAAATTTCATATTATTGTATTATATAAAATACTTTAAAGTCATGTTTCTTTTTTACTTAATATACTAATATACTATTAAAAACTTAATATATATTCCATTAAGTTTCATATATTTTTTTTTATTTAATAAAAAAAAAACTATCAATTATAAATTTTTTACTTAATACATACAGATATTATTATATATTTAATCATTTAATACACTTAAAAAAAAGTCCTAAAACCATACCATTGTAAATTACAATACTCCAAAACATACTTGACAGTATACAACCAAATTAAAATGGTATACGGAATCAACATTTTTTAATGCAGAGTAAATCAATATCAATGATACATGGATAACAGTACGAATAATAATAATGTATATAATATAAAGATATAATATACTCATGTTACATGCCATATATATTGTTTGTTTCATAAATGCTAAATATCGAAACATAACAATTGTTTCATAAATCTGAATAAATTGGTATCCAAAAAAGCACACAGAAAAAAAACTAGCAAATGGAAGTAACTAAAATGATCAAAAACAATACAATGAACGGGAGAACGCGAACTAAAATACCAGCACAAGGCTAAAACCCAGCATGCCTCTCTGGTAGTAGAATCCGACCTTGAAGCTACACACCGAAATCTGCATTTCAGCTATACCGAAAACTGAATCTGAATACCAGTTTTGAACGTTAATGAACATTAAGAGACTATTTCAACAGGATACTTGTTGATACAATCAGCCCATGGACTGTGTTCTGATGGTTTCACATTCCTTACCGCTTTCCAAACCGCACTGTTACACTTGAACCCACTTCCGAATGCAATCTGCCAAACTCTATGACCCTTTCGTACCCTCCCCTTACCTTCGATATACGCCAACTCATACCAAATAGAGCTCGAAGACGTGTTTCCAAACCTATGAAGCGTCATTCTAGATGCCTCCACATGCGTCGGCGACAACTGCAAATTCTTCTCTAGCTCGTCAATCACAGCTCTCCCACCCGCATGTATACAAAAATGCTCAAACGCTAATTTGAAATCAGGAATATAAGGCTTGACTTTATTGTTGAACAGTTTTTTAGCAATCAACGTACAAAAGAACAAAAGCTGTTCACTAATCGGAAGAACAAGAGGACCTAAAGTCGTGATATTAGTTTTCAAAGCACCACCAGCAATCGCCATCAAATCTTTTGACAAGGAAACCCCTGTTTTCCCATTATCATCTTGCTCTTGATACACGCACCGAAATGCTTTTTCATCCGACCCACGATGAGTTCTCACCACATGAACAAGCTGATACTTAGCTCTAGACTTATCCCTAGATTTATTCGACAACAAAACCGCCGATCCCCCAACTCTAAACAAACAATTCGGAATCAACATCGACTTCTTATTCCCGAAATACCAATTTTGGGTAATATTCTCCGTACTAACAACAACGGCATACGTATTCCTATGAACTTGCAACATATCTTTCGCTAAGTCAACCGCTATCACCCCTGCACTACACCCCATCCCTCCAAGATTAAAACTCTTAATATTCCCTCTCAACTTATACTTATTAACAATCATCGACGACAAAGAAGGCGTCGGATTAAACAAACTACAATTCACGACAAGAATCCCTACATCTTTCGGCTTAATACCCGTACTAGAAAACATCTTATCTAGCGCGCCGAACATAACCTGTTCGGCTTCTTCCCTCGCAGCCGCCATAGTCGGCTGCGGGGGAATCGCATGCATTGCCGCGGGGACATAAGTTTCTTCGCCTAAACCAGATCTTTCCAAGATCTTCCTTTGAAACTCTAAAGCGGAATCATCGAAATCACCGGTTAACCTCGAATGTCTCATAAAACGTTCATATGGGGCTTTAAGGTGGTCGGGTGGTCGGTAACAAGCATAATCAATCAAGTAAACGGGTTTGGGTCGGGTCATGATATAAAAAGTGGATCCAAATACTAAAACAGTAGATATAATTATAATACTAACTAGATTATATTGTAAATGATACCATAATACTTTAATATCATCTGGGTTCATTTGAGATGCATTTATAATTATAACAATCATTATAGGGATTAAACATAAAGTTAATAAATTAGATATTAAATAATGATAGCCTAATTTCACATACTTGAGATTAACAGTTTGTAAAAAATCAGGTAGCCGGCGGTGGTGGTTGATCTGAACGGCGGCGCTGTCACCACCACCGATCAGATTTGTGGTTTCTCCGGGCATGACGGTGGTGGGGTTTGTGAAGTCAAATACTTGGGAAAATATTTTATAATGGGAATGAGTGAAGGTTTATTATTTATTTATATGAAAATTTTAGAGTAAAGTTTTTTGAATGAGTGATTTGAAGGAAAGAAATAATATAAATATATAATAATAATATATGAAATATATTATTCAAAAAAATCGGTGTGTGACTGTGAGTGCATGTGAGTGTTTGTGAGTGGGGAATAGAATAGAATAGAATATAATCTAATGTGGAGATAGAGAATGTGGGGCTTTTTATAGTTGTTTTTATATGGTTTTGGTTTGTTAATTATCAAGATATAGTTGTTATCAACAAAGCTCGTAAACAATATCCTTTTTTTGTTTTAAGTGATTGAAAATGAAAATTACATATGTATATTTATAGACACTAATCACAGATTTTATTTTAGAAGCATGAGATCACGGTAATTTCTAAAGTTCGGGGATTATAGGAGTTTTGTTTAGGCTATAAGGAGTGGGGCAACCCTTGAGGGGGGAGATATCCACCATGTGGCGCCATGTAAGCAAGAAAGTTTGTTAGGAAAATGGGAGAGTGAGACAACTTTTGAGGGTGGGGGACTTTGGACATGTGACATTCATTGATTGGTTGGGGTGATATTAAAGTAATGTTATAGAGTGCACGAGAGGGAGAGTGGGCGAAAGAAATATTCCGCCACTTTTAGTTTTGGAGCTTAATTGGCTAAAAGGGGGGTGTAGGTGGCAAGATTTGGACGAAATGGAGGGGAAATCCGCCCCACTCCGTTTAACCTTACGTGACTACTTACGTTGAATGTGTCTATATCGATTAAAACAAACAAATCGACTATGTTAATCTATGGGCTTCATCTTAAATTCTTAATGATGGGAACAATTCTATTCAGCAAGCCTATTTATTACTTTACTCCGTATTTAACATACTATATACGAGTATTTTATTCCGTCATACGAGTACTAATTCGGTAAATAAGTAGTACTTAATATTATTTTTTTTATGAGTTTTAACTCTCAATACCGTCGTCCACGGTGTATGAAAGAGATTAAAATGTAGACATTATTTTATCTATTTAAGGTACTTTTAGCTTCTACAAAAGATAGAAAGGGACTTTCAAACCTTACTGGAAATAGGGATTGAACCTTTAATTCGGTCTTCAGAGGTAGCGACTCCAAACAATTGATTTAGCCAAGTTTGTTATATTTGTTATACTACGTTAGTGCCTACTTAAGTTTGTTATATTTTTCTTGATATACTTTCGGTACATACTTTTAGTTTGCTGAAAATATAATGTTTATTTATTTTATTTTGTTTAATGAAAAGCTAAAAAATTGACAATATCCCTGGTTCGACTTTACATCATGACATCAGCGCATATGGTTTGTTTGACCAGTCAAGCCGTTTAACATGTCAAGGTAAACATGTCATGGGTTGAGGTTGTTATGTGTTAGAGGCTTGGAGCGTGTATATTTTGACTTTTGTTTGGATCCATTCACAAATGGCACAACTGGACGTAATAAAATTACTGTTTTGAGTTTTAATCTGATATCTAAAAAACAAATTAGGGTCAACGAGGAGGCATCTCAGGTTTTACCCAAGATCTTGAGTTTGATTTTTAGGGATGACAAGTATTGAGTGTTTTCCTCCAAATACTTGTAACGGCCCATGGTCAACATCTTGTTGTCTAGGGTACGTGCAAGGCTTCACCATTATACGGTGAGGTTTCCCTGATGTTACATACCGACTGAATGTTGGAAAAAAAAAAAACAAACTAGGATCTCATATTTTACATCTATATCTATATCTATATGTAACTAAAAGAGAATAAATGTTTACATATGTGGCACTTTTCTTTTCATGCCATTTTGTTTAGGTGTCATTTTTTAAAACTTTAATGTTTTTTTATAGATATATTGACATTTAAATTTATATTTTTTTAGTACTCATATGACACTTCATCATTTGATTACGTGGACATTTGCTTCTTTCTTTTTTACTTAAATGTTAAATAGCAAATAAAAAAGTCAAATACAAGATTAGAACTCATGACCTCTAACTTTTAATATTATGCACAAACCACTTGATATAACTTAATATTTGTTTATTTTTTTGTAATATTTTCATTCAATATTAAAACTAATTAAAAGACGGTAATAATATATAGTCGATATTTGCAACTTATTTCTTTCTATTTTCCTTTCTATTTAATTATCTTTGTACGTGGAATATAATTTACTTTAATATAATATAAAACTAAATTATATTGATAACTACATCTAATATTTCACTAACCGATTATATTATCAATGTTAAATTAGATATTTACGTTATCAATTTTAAACACATATTTTTGATATTTAAATCTATATTTGTAATTTATCTCTATATAACTAAGATTTTGTATTTTGATAATATATGTGCACAAAGATGTTTATATGCTTTAAACCGCGTCTTTTTATTAATTCAATGATAATTATCATTGTTTCAATAAGATTGTTTATTATATTATATATAATAACTATCGATCATAAATAAAGAATTTTATGATTTATAAATACCCCCTCTGTCTCATTTTAGTTGTCATGTTGACTAACTTTGACCGTAAATAACTTTATTTGTGTCATGTAACACTTCATATAAAATATATGAATGGATTGAGTTTTTAATGTACTTTTCATTCATATAAGTTTAATCAACTACTATATAGTATAAACAAAGTTATTTACGGTCAAAGTTCGTCAATATGACAATTAAAATGGACGGAAGAAGTACTTACGTTTTATTAATCATGCTTTAACATATTTGATATATATTATATATTTATAAACTATAACATTATTATTTGCATCAATTTTAAATTGACTATTTTTTATATTATCATAAATTATGAGTAATAATGTAATTATCAGTTTTTTTTAGTTTACTTTCTCAGTCAGACCCGCACAACGTGCGGGTTTAATCTAGTATCTATCTATACTTCTATACTCTATACTAAAGCAAACTACCTCTTTCTCACATTCAACTATCTATCTTTGAATTACCTAATGTCCTAATTTACCCTCAACATTTACACTACGTTCACACACCTCATCCTTAAAAAATCAAAGTTACCTTAAAAAAAGAAGGAAAAACTCACACATAACACAAAAACACATTGTATACCAAAAAAAACATACACAAATTATAGTTTCTCTCTATGTCATATCCCCAACTACCACCGCCCGATTTGTCTCATACTCCCAACCACCAACGCATTTTACACACGCTCAAAAAACACCACCGCGACTACCATACCCTCTCTCTCGAGACTTGCCACTACCAACTGCCAACAGTTTGCCATCCCCCTTTATCTGGCAACACGCTCCTTTTGCACTACCACCACAAATCACCATCACCATCGCATACCTGGCCCACATACCCTCCGACACCACCACCCCTAAAACCACACCACCATCCCGATCGGAAAAACCGACGCAGCCATTGTCATATGTTTTTCGGAGTTTATGAAGATTTGATTTATAATAAAGGTTGAAACATTGTTATATTGATTAATCTTTAATTAAGTTATGATTTCGGTATTATAGATAATTTTAGGGGTTTAATCCTTTTGTGGCAACATACTATATACAACCCATGAATTTGTAGATACATGAAACGACACGACCCGATTTAAAAGGATTAAGAATTTTTTTTATTTTTTAAAAGTACCCCATTGCGCCGCAGTGGGAGGTTGCATTCCCCACTGTGCCGCAGTGGGAACAAAACACTAAACATTTTTGAGGATCCTTACTGCGCCGCTGTGGGAGGATTAGTCCCCATTGCGCCGTAGTGGGCACCCAGATCAGAAAACCATACTTCATTTTAACACTTGAACAAACCTATAACTTTCCAACTTCAAAACCAAACTTCATAATCAACATTTCTGAGTTACAAACAAGTATTTGACACATTTTCAAACATAATTACAACATCCATTTGATCTACATTCATGAACACAATCAAATGGGTCATTTACCCATATTGACACTTTTTAAGTCAAAATACAAGTTTTGTCATTCCAAATGACCCACATATGTTCACCTTTGCTGAAATATATACCAAGAACAAATTACCAAAATTCCAAATGTGTCAAGAGCCATAAAGAGGTGGGATGACTAGGTATCTACAACTTCCCAATTCTTGATGGCAATACCTTAAAACTTTCACTCCTTCAAGCTCTAAACAACAACCTTAGTTCCTTCTTCTGAAACCGCCTATAAGAAAGATGAAACAACTAAAATATAAGCAAAGGCTTAGTGAATATACTTGCATACATTTATGAACACGAAGGAGGGCAACGCACAAAGGACTATTACATGTAACCTATGACACCGTCGTGCCATACCTACATGCTCACCTTTGCACTTTAATGCTATAAATGGATCCATATAAGCTAAACAACATAATCAATATCACATATCGGGATTCTTAGGTCCCGGAGGTTCTTAGGCCTTATACACAAGGGGTTCTTAGGCCCCGCTAATCACATATCGGGATTCTTAGGTCCCGGAGGTTATTAGGCCTCACTAATCACAATGCCCCACATGGGCTTTAACGCCAAATCGATTTCCATGCATGAAGTCCATCATCATATGGAAATCAACCCAACGTATACACAAATGTATGCAAATATACGCACCTCCTCCGCAACTCGAACAAAACTCGATAATATGTCAATGCACAAATACAAGCTTCAACCTATAATCATATCATAATATGCATAAGCTTACATTCACAATCTTGACTAACTCAACTTAGTCATCCTCATCATTCACTAACCTTTCTACATCCAAATTCATCCTATTTGTCATTGAGTTGCTTTCACTTTCAATAAATTCACTAGGTAGTTCAATCTACCACTTTCATCATCATTTCATCATCTAATAAAATCAACTTCTCTCACAAATCAACATTATCAAGTTAACACATATGTTTCTTAATCAAACTTATCATACAACTCAATGACAAACTAGGTTATATAAGAATGTGGGAAAAATTATGCATAATTCAATTTCTAGCAAAAACCCCAAATTTTGGGTAACTCCAAGAACCCTAATTTCAATATAAAAGATAAAAAAAAACTAGGTTAGGGAATCAATACCTCAAAATTCAAAGAACTAATTCAAGACTTTAGGTTAAAATTTCTTCTTCCCCCTTTTTCTCTTTGAATTTCGGCCACCACCACTAACACCACAACTCTAACTTTTCAATTTTTTATGAGATGTTGAAAGATTATTATTGTTGTTATTATTAATTCCTAAAGAATTCTTGAATTAGGTTAGAGAATGAGAGTTTATATGATGGAACTAAAAAGTTGATGCATGAAGAAATGGTGGAGAGAAAATAGAAGTATGAGTCAAGAAACAGAAGTTGGCTGGCACTTCTTCTGAGTGCCACACCCTTAACTCAAAAATAGTGGGTATTTTATCCGCTCTTCGCTAAAGTTTTAACTAAATTAACCCCATATTCAAAAATAAAATACTAAAAAATTATTTTAATGTTAAAACTATATAAAAAAAGGATTAATTTCTTTACCTCAAAAACTTTAAGGTGTTACAATACATTCGCTCAACGATAGTGCCAACTTAACTACTGCTTTTTCAAAGATACCGTTGCAATGTTAAAATAGGTCATCACTTGCCTTCAAGTAAATTCCGTGTTGTTTTTTTCCTTGTTATTTAGTTGGATGGATTGTGGCATATAGATATAATCCATTTGAAATAACGTTCAAGTTATATACGTTTCTTATGTATTAATGTGGTCAAAAAGTCACCGACAAATAAAAATGAGCATATTTCTTAAGTTTTGATCATGTTTTAATATTGTCTTGATCAATTTTATTTTACTTTTTGAACGGCTGATCCTCAATATTCTATACTGGACAGTCGTAGCAATTTCTAAAGAGTACGATCGGTGACCAATTAAAAGTCCCAAAGCCCCGAACCATTATCACATCTGGTAAAACCATCTACGACCATGTATATTATGCGGTATGCGGATACGATGATATTTAATGGGATAATTTCATATTTACCCAAAAAAGACACCCTAATATCATATTTACCCAACTTTTATTAATAATTTCATATTTACCAAATTTTAATTTACATTCTATCAAATCTACCCAAATCACAAATTATTTTATGTTTAAAACTATTATAATTTTATACTATCCATACCCTTATATCAGCGGAAAAAGAAAAAACTCCAGCCAAATCGTCAATTAACAAAACCATTTATACTTTCATGGCAGTGGAAAAGATTATTAATACCGTTCATCTCAATGATCACTCAATAGACATAGGACCATAAAAATTTGCATCTGAATAGCCTTTGTATTTGCTTTTAAACCATTTATAATAGTTTTTTACCTGAACTTTGTATCTCACGACTCACATAATGTTACTTACTCAATGATATTGCATGACTTTTGATGATATTAAATTAAATAAAATATGGATTAAAGTAGTTGTTTTTCTAAAACGAAAATCAGTACATTTGCTTGGATATAATGCATTTTAGTTGGGTCTTATGATTGGCGTGTATCATCAAATTTTATGTTACATATACAAAGGTCTTCTATAGTAAATGAAATTTGAAACTCATATTTATTTATTGCTTATTAATATATTTTTTTAATCTTATATAATTCACAGTTGTGAACATTTTGCTTGGCATAAGAAGTCAAATTTGGATGCATTATTTAAGTTATTTATTTTTAAAGGCATATAGGGAATTTATTGATATAAATTTGGTTATAAGTTATTTTGTAAGTGATTTGGGTAGATTTGATAGAATGTGAATTAAAATTGGGTAGATATGAAATTTTTAATAAAAGTTGGGTAAATATGATATTAAAATGTGTTTTTTTGGATAAATATGAAATTCTTCCTTTAATGTATCAAAATAAAATTGAAATACATGTCATAATGGTCTAGTCGAGCTCTTTCTAGATGATATGTATAGTCAAAAGAGTCGAACAATATTTATTTCTTACAGTTATTAGAAAATTATTGGATGTCTACAAATTAATTGTAGAGCAACTCACATCAGTAACCAAATTTTACGAAGATTGTACCAAACTAGCAAAGTTTTTTTGAATTATCACAAAATAGCCATGAAAATCGCAATATCTTGCAAAAATCGCAATGCGATTTCGCAGATCACAATGCAATTCTGCGACGCATTGCGATTTTGACTTTGGCGGAATTTTTTTTTTTCAATTTTGTCAACAATAGTACGATAAATAAAATGTTACATACTAGTTTTTTACAAAATCTGTCAATGCAAAGCTTCAGAATTTCGATAACAACGTAACTTTAATACCGAATACAACATTTGCATCAAAAAAATCACCTAAATTAATAGCCCCAAGAGAAGATGAGCGTGATTTTTATTGGAATTTAAATTTCCTTTTATTTGGCGCCGGATGAACTTTTGATTTTGGTGAAGATCCATACTCTCTCTCGGTGGGAGAAAAGATGTTTGTGATGGCATGGGAACACCACAAGTCATCCTTGTGTGACCACGTTCCTTGCAACGTTTGCATGTCGGGTTCATCTTCTTTGCCCTTAGACGGTATACAATCGTGGTTTTTAGGTCGGCCATGTAGCATTTGGTCTACGACCGGTGGCAAAACTGTTTTTAAGTCATCTCATATCTCCCATTGATGTGTAAAATCGAGTTTAACTTTAAAAACAAGAAATACCGATTAACTGACTGCTGCACACTTTCGGGTCAGTAGACCCATTCGTATGCAATATAGTTTAATGATAAGTCCAGGTCGAATCCACGTAGACTGTTTATTAAGAACTAAGCGAGTTTAATGTAATTCAACTAGTGGTTTGGTTTAATAACCCGTTGTCAGTTTTGGTTTTTAACTAAAAACTAAATTAACTAGAAAACTAAATCCAATATGACCGGGGAAAGGATCGTCCGCGAACGATAGAAAAAATTGATTTAGACAGTAACATAAATGGATCTACTTTGAATCCATGACACAATACCTCTGTTTAAATATAAGTAAAACCCAATTCAATAACGTTGATTTAATAACTATGTTTAAACAAGAAATCACTAGTTGCGCACCTAGCTTATTAACTTATCCAAACTCATTAACCAATTGATTCAATTATAAGGATCGACTCCCACCGGGCGTTTATTAAAATATATCCCTAACTAATTATTTTGTTTTGTTATTATTTAACAATTATGCCTATCATTTACTAAACCGTTAACACGTTTAATATTATTATTTATGATTGTTCTCAAACGTACTACCATGAATTAGAGCCGATTAATTCTACCAAACCAATTGAAATAACAAACACACAATCTAGCTACCAATAAAAATCATGCATAAGTTATCAATATATAAGTGATAAAAATTAAATATATTAAGATGTCGACATAACGTTAAATAAATCTACTAGAATTCATATAATCATTCAACCACGATCCATCGCATCACTCTATCTTAGTACATTGTCGGCTTTATATGTATAATGGGTTAGGCCATTGCCGGCCCCAATTGTGTACGCCCCCTGAGTTGTAATTTAGTCTAGTAGGGTGCACTTTTCTTTATCTAAGTTTACTTTGAAGCTTAAAAATAGACATAGGGCACAATACATTACAAAAGTCTCTCTACATTCCGCTCCTTGATTCCATTTAACAAATAAAAAAATGAATAATATGTCATCTTAACTCATTCGAATTATCATAAATCCTTCAATCTAATATAACTGCTTCAAATATAATGAGATAAGTTGATTTATCAATCTTTTACTATCCCTCTTTCTCAATTCTCAATGGTAGTGTTAGAATGTATGCATCTAATCACCAGTACGCAACGGAAGAATCGAAAACAAATATGCAATCAAATTAATTAACTAAGAAGAAAATCGAAACGTATACCTTTGCGCAAAACTTCCAATAATATTAGTTAATATTATTATGATGATGAATTAGGGTTTAAAGTAAAAGCCCTCTACGATCGCACACTAGACACCCCTATACCGTATGCTAGTACCCGAATCACGAACCAAACAAACCCCTTTGTTTAATATTCTCTTCATACGAAATCCCAAGAACCAAACCTTTTGTTGTAGACTAACAAAGGTGAACCATAATTAACACTAACATTAATTATATCTATGATTCATGTATATATGTATTGTCGAATGAACAAAGAAAAACCAAATACCCTTTAAAGGGTTCGGTCGAATAAAAGAAAAAGAAGAGAAGGTTTTCTTGTGTGTATGAATGAAAAACCCTTAAGCCTAAGCCTTTTATTTATAGGCTTAATTAGAAAGGTTTTAAACTTGGTGGACAAGTAATCCCAAGGCATAGAAGCCTTGGAATTTCCAGCCCCCATATAAATTAAGGAAACTCATTTTTTCCTTATTTCAATCCAACACGGCCTCCTCCTTAATTAAATCCAAAAATAATTAATTCGTGATTATATTTTAATTAATATATTACTTTAATATACTAATTAATAATATAGAGTTACCGTGTCATTTCGTGTGACCCCGTAGGCTTAAATTATTTTCAGACATACGTTTTATAATTAACATGATCATACTCCAACAGGTAGTTCACAAACACTTATGAACAGTCAGTCAGACACCATACCAATCTTATGACTAACTATATCATGCCTTTAAATGAAAACACTCATTTTAGTTTTATGCCATACGTTCATGTATGTTTTTACGGGTGACGATTATTCACATTTATAAGTTTTTTAGTTTATCGTTTATCGATCTCAAACGTGGTAAAGGGGTAAGGCTTTTATTGAATACCGTAAAAAGCACCCAAAGTTGATCCCGTTTAAATCATTCAAAAAAGTTGAGCCGACCCCGTCTTAGTTTATGATGAAAGATTTAATTAGACATGTTAAAACTAATAAAACTAACAATCAAATAAATATAATCTATAATGATAGATTGTATAATAATAAAGCCTAGATAACTACTAATAATAGAGAAAAGAGTTCGAACGAGAATTTGGCTACGTGCTGCTGCTCGAAGTTGGAACAAATTAAAATCCGAAAGGAATTCTAATTTACGACTCCCTTCTTCACGCACCGATACCCCTGTATGGATTTTTGCGGCTGGTCCCACTTGCCGACCTCCAATCTCACGTACAACACCCCCTTCTGCCAATTAATTCCATCTATGTGTATTTGCTTTCGACTTGTGTTCACGTTTCTCTAACCGACCCACCAAACAATACAAGAGTTACATGTGGGCTTCTTTTATTTGTTGATTTCTACCAAAATAGAAAATAGAAAGCCCAGAAATTTGGGCTTACATTCGGGCCCAATATTAATTCATTCCAAGCCAAAAGTGTTGTCAATTGGTCTGGTTTTCGTATAACTTTTGGAAGACAGGAATACAATTTGAGTTTTTAGAACTTATCTTAATCTTTATAGTATATATAAGACAGTTGAACTAATGACTTATTAACCAATCAAATTGATTTTCGCTTATATCATCATTTAGATTACCTATAAATTAAAAATCCTAATAATCATTATCCACACATATTATTTATACTAAATTTATATTAATATGTAGAAAAAGTCTCATTAATTTATACTTTTTTGTTTTCCAACAATAATTTACACTTTTTATCCCTGAATACTTAATTTATATTTATTTTTAGCCATCAACTTGAGATAATTTTTTAAAAATTATAATCAATGAATTAACTAAAAAAATTTCAACATTTGAAATATTGTCTACAAAAATTTATTTCAAAACCTAATGACTTATTAACAAATATTAGATTAGATTTTTATAAACTATAAATATTAATATTTAGTTTAATACTTAATAAAAACACAATTTAAACTCTAGATACATGTCCCAAACATAATAACATATGACGATGTATAACATTTTTATTCTAAACACAATAGGAATCACAGAAAAGGAGACAATCACAGACAAAACACGATTTAAAACAGGGGTTACTTATATCTTTAAAATTATAGTTTTTATGACTTAAATGTATGAAAATCTAATGATAATAATATCGTAAACCTCGTGTTCAGTGTTGGACACGGATCTAAAATCTAGTATATACTATAAGACAGTTGAACTAATGACTAATTAACCAATCACATCGTTCTATTTCATCAAATTGACTTTTGATGATGTCATCATTTAGATAAACTACAAATTAAAAATCCTAATAATTATTATCCAAATATATTATTATATTAATATTTATATTAATTTGTAGAAAAAGTCTCATTAATTTACACTTTTTTGTTTTCTATCAATAATTTACACTTTTTAGCCCTGAATACTTAATTTATATTTATTTTTAGTCATCAACTTAAGAAATTTTTTTAAAATTTACAATCATTTAATTAAATAAAAAAATTTAACATATATATGAAATATTTTCTAAAAAAAAATATTTATTTGAAAACCTAATGACTTATTAACAAATATTAGAAGAGTCCTAATTGTTATCAGAAAATATAAAAACAATCCTAATTGTTATCATATTATCATAGAAGAAGTGATTGAAAATAAACATATGCGTGTTATGAACGCGCATCATGATTAAATACATATACTTGAATGTCAAGTTCGGAATCACAAATATGTTTATATTTCAATTCTTAATTATTTTTCCTAATAATATCACATTATGAGTACATTTGTTTCAAAATATATTATAATGGAGAAATTATTATATATAACATGTGCCTTGTGAAATGACTACGGCAAACAATTCCATCAATATGTCTAGGCTAATAATGACAGTGAGGAACCTATGATTATTGTACTACAACTTGTAAAATATAACACTTAAAACCGTTTTTTTTTTAATTGTAAGCTTTTGTGACTTAAATGTATGAAGATCTAATATTGTTAATATCGTAAATCCCGTGTCCAGTGTTGGACACGAGTCTAAAATCTAGTTTGAACCTATTCGGCATCTTTCCTCCTCGTGCAACCTAAAATTCAAATAAATCATCTATTAAGTATACAAATACAAATTTGTATATATAAACATTATCTAAACATAAAAGTAGATAACCATATATATATATATATATATATTAAAAGAGTAGGTAAACAAGCTTTTTAAAATCCTCCTCAATCTTTAAGTTACCTACAAATATTGCCACGTGTGATTTTATATTACATGGGATCTTACGTATAAGAGAAAAAGATATTGCATCCATTAAATCTATATTTGTTTGGCAAATATATTTGACAATAATAAAATCAAATCATATATTATTAAAAATCTTTTCATTACAGGAATTTAAAAATCTCTAATTAAATAAATGATATCACAAACCAAAAAACACACCAAAGTCCATCCTAACACCTATACGTCTCGCATATTTTTTCATCCATCTACACAATATAATTAAATTTGTAAGTTTATCTTAGTGATTCAGATTCATAATGTGTATCTGTTTTTTGAACATTTGATAATGAAAAGGGCTCTTTATTATGTAGAGTGAGTTACTATCTACAAATGAATTGGTTTTAACTCTTTTTGATATACCCGTATTTATGATCATCTTCGTTTTTTTCATTGATATTCGGTTTATTGATGATATGGGTTATACAGGTTTATTTCTTTCATGTGTAGTAATTATTTGTGAGTACAGTTATTCCTAATCAAATACGATGTACAGGGCAAATTCACAGCCACAAGATAACGTGAACCTCGCTTAAACTAATCCTCACGACTAGGTAGGAAAGCAACACCATTAGGTTTTTAAATATGTTCAATTAAGTTTATATTTCTATGTTATTTAAATGTTGATCATTATATATATTATTTACTATCAATGTCGATCTTAAAAGTTTAAAAAAATCAATTCAACATCCGCACATCGTGTGGGCAAAAAACCTAGTATATATATATATAAAATATACGATATCACTCATTCGGAGGGATGCTGTATGGGATTGATAATCACGGTAGAAGTCTGTCGCTATATTCTAAAATGTAACCGTCCATAGCGATTTGTGAGCTATTGCGATTCTTAAGTTCTCGTTGCGATTTTACGTATCTCATTGCGCTTTTTCTAGGATATTGCGATTTTTATGGCTATTTTGTGATAATAATAAGAAAAGAAAACTTGGATAATTGGTACAATCTTGTTAGTCTAGGTTTCATTGGACTGGCTTTGGATCTCACTGGACTGCTCCAGTCATCTGGAGCCTTATGAAAATTTGTCCAGAAATGTTAGAAGAACAGTGAACGCCTTACTTGTACAGGAAATTTGGATGACTCCATAAAAGTTAGAAGAACAGTGAACGCCTTACTGCGATTTTTATTATGTCCCAAAGTGTCTAAATATACCAAAGTATAATGAGCACAGAACTATTGTAGAGGAGGGTGAATACAACTTTTCCTTAATCTTTACCAACTATTCACAGAACGTTTTAGAGACCCAGATTACGTATATTAAACAAGTAAAGACTGTGAATCAATAAAACAGCAAAGATAACATTCTTGCACACAGATTATAATTTTGAAATGTAACTCTTTATTAAGGAATAATCTATACAAAGAATTACAAGGTTGTTGTGGAAACAAGATAGCCTACAGTTATCTAAACAACCCTTTGAAATGACAAATTACAATCAACAAGTTTCTACTCAATACGATCATCCCAAGCTGATCGTATACAGGCTAAGATGTGTACAAGAGCAGAGAAACTTATATGAAGAATGATTCTAAGGAATGCCACACATATGCATATAAGGAATGTGGCTTTTACAGTCGAAAACCCTTTTTCTCTTGGTATCCAATTAAGCCACGTATTCTCTTTTTGTTGGACGATCAAGGAATATTAGATCGTGCCTTTCATGGTACTTGTGGTCCTGATGTGTGAAATCTAGTCTTAAATTTATAAAACATGAATCACCTTGCAACTAACTACTACACACTTACGGGCAGTGGACCCGTTCGTATGCAGTATAGCTAACTTGGTAAATCTGAGATCGTTCACAAGGACTTTTATAAGCAATTGTAAAAATTAAGTGATTCAAGAAAAATGGGGGGTTTTGTGGCCGAGTTGCCACGTTGCAAGCAGTTAGTGAAAAGAGTCAGTAATCCCTCAGGATTAATCGAAAGAAGAATTTGTTGTGTAAAACAATAATTTAAAGGTCACCCATCTTGATTTCGTTCGACAACATGTTAAGATTGCACCTTTGATGAAGTTCAAATTCAATTTAGTTGATTAAATAATCGAGATTCAAATTGATCGTCAACCCCGTACCCGTCAAGTTAACAACTTCATTTGACTCTCTTGTTTAAATTAGTTCCATTATTAAGACCGGTACCCCGAGACACCTTTTTATAACTTCACTAATTCAACAATGGTTTTGGTTATTTTAGATAACAATTGTGTCTATTGATTGTACCCAACCATTAACCCATTCATTCTTATTAATTATTAATTACCTTCTACTGTACCCGTCATAGAACCAATCGCTTCTAACCAAGCAATCAAATTAACTTCTACCCAACCCAAGTTACCACTAAGATCGTACAAAACTTATCCGCTATCAATAATTAAATAACAAAAAATTAATAAGCTAAGATTACGACACAACGTTAAATTAAATCAACTTGAATTATAAAAATAGTGCAATCCTTACATATTGTCTCACTCTATCAAGATGGATGAAAAGGCGATTAGCCACTCATATTAAAATACGAATAACAAATCAAATTAAGAGAATTCATCGTTACCAAATACAAGGAATTGAAAACGAATAACAGAACTGATCCAATCGTGCTTGAAATTCTTAAAGTTGGTTGAATACAAGAAAAACCCTCAAAAAGTGCTTAAAAGTCGACTGGAAGTAAAAGTTAGGGATTTTAGAATGTTTAACAAGCTATTTATATTATTCCAAAAGAATACAGAATCGGCGCCCAACTGCGTCGCAGTCTCACTTTTGACTTCTGCTGACTTTGACTTTTATCGACTGGTCTTTTGGCGTATCTGGTACAACTGCGTCGCAGCCTTTGGTGACTGTGAAGCAGTTTATTCCTCGGAATGTAATACTGCGTCGCAATCTTCTAATGCATCGCAGTGCCCGTTGACTTTTGTTGACCAGCACTGACCAACTTTGAATTGCTTCCAATCTTCATTTTCGTGCTTCATAAAACGTCCATAAATACTCATTTTACTCCAAAAACTTCGTTTTCTTCATAATAACGCTTAGGTACCTGTTAACACATGAAACACTAACAAACACCATAAATGTACCAAATATATACGAAAACGACTCTTAAACCATATGAAATCAACTAATTAAGCCGTGGGAAATAGGTATAAAATACGACATATCAAATCCCCCCACACTTAAGCTTTGTTTGTCCTCAAGCAAATCCAAGCTGAAAACAAATCAAACCTTGGTACATCATGGAACCACATTTCAGTAATCAAAAAGAAGCTCAACCATAAAATGAAATAGATGGTTAGGCAGTTTTAATCTTAAATGAAAACCGGAATGTTTGACAATATTTGACCTATATACAAGCCTTAATAACACGACTAAGCACAATTGAAACGAACAAGTGATATCTCGCCTATCCTACTCCAACTAATTTACTTTTTGGGGTTAAATATTTGAATAATCACTCAATATCCAAGTCGTGATGCATAATCTTTTAACCATAGGCTTGTACTAGGTTCGTTCCTTCATCGCCAAGGTGCTAGCACCCTATAACGTCTATTAGAAGAGGACTTTAAGGGTTGTAACATATCTGAGGCTTAATAGGGTATTTAAACAGGGAATGGAAATTTGGGTAAACAACTAGTGTTAACAATGAACTAACACAACATTTAACAAAGTTTTCACATATAGTCTCGTCCAAACGTGTGTCGCAGTCTCACATTTGACTTCTGCTGACTTTGACTTTCATTGACTGGTCTTTTGGCGTATCTGGTACGACTGCGTCGCAGTCTTTAGTGACTGTGAAGCAGTTTATTCCTCGGAATGTAATACTGCATCGCAGTCTTCTAATGCGTCGCAGTGTCCGTTGACTTTTGTTGACCAGCTTTGACCAACTTTGACTTGCTTCCAATCTTCTTTTTCGTGCTTCGTAAAACGTCCGTAAGCACTCATTTTACTCAAGAAACTTCGTTTTCTTCAGAATAACGCTTAGGTACCTGTTAACACCCTGAAACACTAACAAACACCATAAACGTACCAAATATATACGAAAACGACTCTTAAACCATATGAAATCAACTAATTAAGCCGTGGGAAATTGTAACAATCGTGATTTTTGACTCTATGATTATATGCACAATTTAACTAATTATTAAGTTAACCAGTGTAGTTCAAGTGCAATTTGAGGTTCAATTCTATGCAATGTGTACATATGGATCAAATTACTAATTAATTTGAGACTTATGTGCTAGTCGTGGTCATTAGTTAGTGCTAATCGATCTTTCATTTAGATGACATTTAAATTAACTAGAAACATGAAATGGATCCTCCATGGGTCTCATCCAACCCATGACCCACCTAATTTACCCAACCTTATCTCTCCATATTCTTCCATCCTCCTCCTCCACCCATATCATTTCTACCTTCTCCTTCTCTCTCTATTTCTCTCCCAAGAACACACCCACATAATCTCACTCTCTCTCTAGAAATTCACCACAATTATTGTCTTTTGAAGAAAGATTTATACAAGAAACATTATCATATTCATTTTATCTATAACATATCAAAATATTGAGTCTTCAAAGTGCAAGAATTCTTCCATTCGGGTCAATTTTCGGATTTGAGCATTGTGGAGGTTTTGGTAAGTGATTTCTAGCTCAAATTCATCATTTCAAGTTGCTAAGCATGCCTTTTAATTAAATCAAGGTGTTCATGGTAAAATTTAGGGTCAAAACCAATTTGGGTTCAAATTAGGGATTTCAAAGTTTTTAAATTAGGTCAAAATCATTTTGAGTCAAATAATGATGTCATGAAACAAAATTCTTGAGTGGGTTATGCTCAAACATGTTAGTCATGATTAAAAACTAGTCATGGAACTTCTCAAACCGATTTCTAAGCCGAAAATTGGGTTTTGGGTCGATTTTGGGTTGCAAATGGGTCAAAAACGGGTTAAGCATGCAAAAGAGGTTAAGGGTCGAATTTGTGAGGTGGGTTATGTTTAATTATGTTTGTATATGTTTAAAATAGAGTTTGAACCTTCCCAAATCGATTTGTGAGGTCAAGAATGGTTGTTTCTCACATCTGCACGTCGTGACTCCCGTTAGTCTTGTTAATGGCCGTTAGTATCTAAAGGGCGTGTAATAGCCGTTAGTCAATTGACCCTGTAACGGCCGTCAGTCTCGTTAATGGCCGTTAGTATCTGAAGGGTGTGATGGCCGTTACTTTTGGTAACTCCCGTTAAGGACCGATTTTGATAACATTTTGAAACGTTTATAACTTTTGATCCGTAAGTCAAATTGAGCCATATGAACTATCGTTGGAATCGTATGAGAGTCTAGTTTCTTGTGATACCATCCATTTGGGGTGAATCTTACTCCATTTCTAAAAGTGTCAAGTCAAGTGTCTTGTTCATAGCCGGGAGCGTCATTGTAGCGTTTTTGGGGTTGTGACTTGACTTAAATTGACTAGACCGACTTGTTTAAGAGTTTAGAATTAACATTGATGACATTATGATATATCTTGATAGGTCGTGAATGTTTGGTGAACAATTGACATTGTAGCCTATTCTAAACTTAACACTGCAAGGCAAAGGTGAGTTTCGTAGCTCCCTACTCAATTGAGATTCGGGCTGAAAAGTGTACAATTGTTGTGAGTTGACTTGTTTGAGTGTGCAGTTATATGTTTGTCTTGATTTATGACATAGTTCAATTGTGCATACACTTGACTTTCTTGATTGATGACATGACTTGATTGGGCATATGTTTGAGTGTCTTGGGTGATGACATTATGGAGGACAAGAAAACAATTGGGGGAACAATGTGTGCATGCGTGAAAACATAGGACTTGTTAGGATACTTGTTGATATCATTATTACTTGTTCTTGCTTACTTGCGTATTCTAAATACCTTGATATGTAGTTCATTATGTGAATACACGTGTGAGGGTCATTGATGGACATGGTTGTTATGGAGACATTGATTGATTTATGGATTTACATGTTGTGACGGTATTGTAGATGTGGAATTATGTGATTTGTTGTATGGTTATTGTATATGTATGTTGAGTTGTTATAGGTTAGTTGTGTATATATGGAGGACGGTAATGCCTTTGAAAGGTTGGAGATGTGGTGGGAAGGCTGCGGGTGACCCTATATATAAGCATCAAAGGCCTTTCAAAAGTAGTATCGTACAAAGTATATACACATTGTGTTTTGGTTATGTGTGGACATTGATGGTCATGGATGAACAACTTATGTGCAATTGAGTACAATGAGGTGCATGATGTGCAATTGAGTACAATGAGGTGCATGATGACAATACAAACGGGTACTTTAAGTACTTGATGACATTTTACGGGTACGTTTAGTACTTGAGGACATTATTGACGACATGGGGACATTGAGGGACATTGGGTACAAGTGTGCAAATCTTAGACCATATTAATTTGTATTGGTTGACATTGGTATGTGTTCTTGTTCATTCTTTCTTACGAACTCACCCACCTAGTGTTGACCTTGTTTAGTATACTTTTTAGGTTACCAAGAGAATCCAAGAGGTGTCGGATGATTGATGTTTGTGCTAGAACTTGTGGCTTGGACTTACATGGATCCAGGATTCATTTGCCCCCTTATTTTGCATTATGTGTTACGCACTTGTTTGTTTAATGTTGGATTCACCGAATCCCTTTTATTCATATAGTTCATGTTCTACGATAATACCATGCATACGCTATATCTTTTCGGTAATATTTCGAGCCTAACTCGGGGTGTTCCAGAAATGGGTATAAAATACGACATATCAGGTCCCCAAACTTCTGTTGCACGTTCTTGATATTCCAATGAGAGTATAGACACGCATATGTATTCCAACCACCAACCTAGATTCTTGAAACATTCCTAGTCACGTCATTTGTCCCTATCAACACATCCAGGTTGTTATCTTTATTTGATTGTTAGACACAAATTGGTCATTTTTCAAAGCACAAATCTGTCTAAGTGTTTCTAAGCTGACTGCTAATACCAAGCTGACTTCTACTACTAGCTTGGTCTTCTATCTCCAATCCTCCTCTTCGACTTGGACTGAATGCTATAACCATTTGATGCAACTTGAACAACACTTGCTTCCATAAGATTTAACAATTACAAAGTATGAAGTATGATCTGGGTCAGTTACAGATCGTAAGCTGTGTCAGCTCAATCTGACCCAGATCAAATTACAAGAACTAAAAGATTTCTAAGTGTTTAAACATCAGATTTGTCATCACTAAATTTACAATTAACATTATGGGTCATTAATTTTCTAACCATTTTTATATAAATACCTTCATTACATTACTTAATACGCCGAATAAACGCTATTATATATATACACACGATTATCATGAAATGGAAAACATATCCTAATATATTGATATTGTTATTTAATACTATATTAAATATCATATTGTGATGTGATGAATCATGCATACATACATACGCACATGATGGGTTTAGTTGAATGATGAATAAAATATTAGTAATTGTAGCAGTTAACAATGTAACGACAACACCATTATTAACAATATGAAATCGACAAAGAGTTGTTAATGAATTGAATTGAATGGGAAGAATAATAAAGAAAAATATATATAAAAAAGGAAAAAAAATCCATCTTCCAAGCTCCCTCATGGTTCATTATTATTTTTATATTTTATAGTACTATACTATAAAATTATCAATGTTTAAAGGTTAACGTCAAAGTCAAGGTTAGCAGCTCTTGCTTCTTAAAAGTAAAGATCAAAGTTTAATCTTTGATAATGGTGTAATGTAGTATATTTGCTATAATTTAATAGTGTAGTATTTGTTTTTTTTTAATGTGAAACGGTTAACGGCGATTGTTTTCACATGTAAATATCTACCAATATATATATATAATTATTAAAACAGTAGGAAATCGAGCCTTTTAAAGCATTCTTCAAACTCAAAGTTATTCTAAAAAATTGTCACGTAAGATTTATGTTATGTGGTGTCTCCATAAATTTTCCACAATATTTATATGTGAAAAAGAAGAAACTATATTTATTTTATTATTTAGATTCAATTTTATATGGCAAGTATAACTCTTTCATTATATTAAAAAAAGATTTGCCATGCACATTATTGTTTTCCATCGATCAACTAGCACAAAATTTATTTTGTATACTAATGCATAAAACAATAAATTTTGTCATCATTTCCTTTAATAAAATGTTTACCAAAGTTTCTAACGAAAATTTCTTACAGGACCATTTAATGTTTTGATGTTTATGTGAGCTCTTTTAATAATATTAATATTTTAATATCATATATAAAACTCTTTTGTTACGTGATTCATAATTTATTTATTTTCCTCTAAGTGAATTTTGAGTAGATTCGGGTTGCACAACTACAAGAAAATAAAGTTTACTATTTCAAATTCTTATGGATTTAGTATTTTAGTTTGAAGGTTTTTATGGGGGTGGTTGTTTGTTTGATAAGTTGTAAGATGACCCCTTATATCATATTTAGCTTCATAAACATTGAAGAACGTAAGTGTTATGTAGTATTTTGTGTAAATGGGTTTTTCGTTGATATGCAATTGTGTTTTTGCAACAAAAATGTTTATGGATAATTTTGTTTTAGTAGAAAGTCATTCTTTAATATATGTAGCTTTATTTATTTGCTTCTATTAAATTATGTATATTTTGCATCATCTAATTTTCTTTTTTCCGTTTTTATCTAAATTATATTTATGTGTAAACATTATTTCTCATCTTCGTATGTATCTCCAAAACATTTTGATAATTTGATATATTTATTATATTCATATTTAACATTGTTTTGTTTTTATTAATATTTTTGCAAAATAGATAATAATCGCATTGAACTAATTAAACAAAATATTAGTTATTGTGTGTGTCTACGTCAAAGGGTTTAAATTAACACTAACCTAACAATAACTTATAATATTTCGCGCATCGCCCGGGGTAAAAGACCTAGTGTGTATATATATATATATATATAAAACAAGGTCCTAAATTCATTCCTAAACAAATAGGAACCCTTGGATAAGTTCCAAATTTGATTTACAACCATTAGATCAAATTTAATTATTTCATCTTTAATAAATGACGATATTAATACTTTCACTTCATATGCTTTGTCAAAACATACCCTTTTTGATTATTATAATATACCATAAATAATATAATAATATAATATATTTGTTAATTACATGAATCATCAACGAATAAATAAGGTTTCTAATATTTTTATTATTATATTATACATCAATATCAATAGATTAGGTAAGTTAACTATTGGTATTATTAACAGATATGTTTTAAACAAATCGATACATTATATGAAAATAATCATTATAAAACAATTTTATTTAAATTATTTATATAGATATATATCTTGAAATTATATAAGGTAATTAAAATCGATCTACCTAAATTTTTAAAATAGGTTTCGTTCAAATATTGTGTCACATATTAATTAATAGATGTTACAATTTGTTTTTAGTATATTGGTAGATCTACAATCTTCACCATTACACACTCACCCATACAACCATCCTCTTCACTCTACCGACGACAGATCATTTAACAGCTGTTTTGAAGAGATTTCGCTAGATATTATATTAATGATTAAATTAGTGTTTGATAGTAATAAGGTAATTTAAAATTAGGAATTTAAAAATGACACATGTCGTATAAATATTAAGCCAAGTGTTCATAAAAAAAACATCAATCCTGTTTTAGTATATTGGTAAATATTAACAGGATAAGTTCACTATGAAGTTAGCATTAGAGAGACTTATGAAGCATGTCAAGTATTATCTCCAGAAACAAAAATAAATAATCGTACAATAAATATGGTCAATCCGTACATCATACGGGTATTAAGACTAGTAATATAATATATAAATATAATATAATAGTAATAATAATATGTTGATCGATTCCATGTTGTTGTTATCTAATGATGGTATTATAATATACCACTAGATTTTAGACCCGTATCCAACACTGGACACGGGGTTTACGATATTATCAATATTAGATGTTCATACATTAATTTATAAAAACTTATAATTTTGAACGTATACAGTTCTAAGTGTTATACTTTGCAAGTTGTAGTACTATAATCACGTGTTCGTCATTGTCATTATTAACTGGGACATATTGATCGAATTGTTTGTCGTAGTCATTTCACAAGGCACATGTTACAATAATTTCTCTATTATAGAATTTTGAAACCAGTTGTATTTATAATTTGATATTATTATTAAAGATAATTAAGAATTAAAATATAACATACTTATGCTCATGTACGGAACTGTCTCCAAAAATAGTAAAAAATTCAGGGCCCGAGGCAAAAGAAAAAATTAGACCCGTAAATGCTATTCTAATGAACTTTGATGAACCAAATGAACATATAAATGGAAAAGTAAAGAATGAGTCTGTTGAGTGTAGAGAAAATATGAACAAATGTAAAAGGTGCCGTTTTTTCACTTATGTAGTTATGTGTATCTACACAAATTTGGGCCCCTTAAAAGTTTGGGCCTAGGCTTGAGCCTTTGTTGCCTAATTGCCTAGGAGCCGGCCATGATCCTGTACTTGACATTCAAGTATATGTATTTGATCATGATGCGGACTCATAACATGAATAGGTTTACTTTCAATCACATGTCTTATGATAATTAGATAACAATTATGATTATTTTCTTACTCTTTGATAACAATTAGGATTCTTGATTTGAGTGACAATTGAAACTTTAAAAAATTAAATATAAATACCTTTTGCAACCTTTTTAAAAAATCTCCTCAAGTTGATGCTAAAAATAAATAAATATAAATTAAGTATTGAGGGCTAAAAAATGTAAATTATTGATGGAAAACAAAAAAAAGTGTAAATTACTGAGATTTTTTCTACAAATTAATATAAACAATAATATAATAATATATTTGGATAATGATTATTAGAGTTTTTAATTTATAGATCATCTAAATGATGACATAAGCGATAGTCAATTTGATAAAATTGAGCAATTTGATTGGTTAATAAGTCATTAGTTCAACTGTCTTATAGTATATATTAAAATTTCATTAACAAATATGTTAATGTCAAAATTATATAATTTGTTTTTTTTATTAACGATTTAGTACTTAAACTAGATTTTAGGCCCGTTTTTAATATATGAGACTTGACCTACGGCGTTATTAATATTAGATGTTAATTTATTATGGTTTCAAATTTAATTTACTATATTGAGTAATAAAAATTTGATCTATATATCAAAAGTTTGAGTTTTATATTGAAATATTTTTAGAAATATGTCCGTCGAAGTTGTTTATTGTGACATGCTAACCGATATTTGAATATTACAAAATCATAATGTGCTCATCAAAGTTTTAAATTGTGACATATTTAGTGATATTTTAATATTAATAAATCATAATAAGACACTATCATTTATTTGGTTTATTGTTAAATTATAAATAATTGTAATACCCGCCAATTTGACCGGTCAACGTTAGCGAACTCGTAAAACAGAAATTAGTCAAATTTAAGTAAATAAACTTTTGTAATGAAAAGGTAAGCAAGTGAATAGTCATTAGAAACGTAATTCCAAAATATGTTTGGTTTGTCAACGAACAATTTGAACGAGTCTCGTGTTAGAAGTCTTAACGAAACGAATCATTTCTCAGGAGAAACCGGAACTACACGCAACTATACACATTTTCGCTCTTTACACGTAACTTATACATATTGTCGCGCTTTATACGCAACTTATACATATTGTCGCGCTTTACACGCAACTATACATATTGTCGCGCTTTACACGCAACTACACATATGATCTTATTCTGATATGACATTGTGACATGATTGGTCTACATTGGATATCCGTCCCGACATATGCATACACACAATACATGACTTGGATATTTGCACCACTTGTGCTCATTCGCTCATTCATTTATTACACGTAACTATTTTATGTCATATATTCTCATTGTGATTTGACATTGTGACTATTGACAATGGTTCCTTGCGAACCATTACTACGAACTTGTAACATCTGCGAATTTTGACCCTTTGACTTCTATGAAAAATGCTTATTAAATTCAATTAATGATGGATTTAGCTCCTTTGAGATTAAATGATGGAAAAAACGCTTAACGGGTCACGTGACTACTTGTTGGACAATACGGTATTAGATGACTTACGACGACGATTTAATTAAGCTAGTAATGTGTGAAGCGGGTCAACCCATGACCCATAACCCAACCCCACCCCCTTATCCTCCCTCCCATCCATTCATTCTCCATTTTCTCCCTCTCTCTTGAGTTCTTACAAGAACACACACACACACACTTCTCTCTCTCTCTCTAGATTTCTATCACCTTTAATGAAGCTTAAGCAAGATTAAAAACAAGAATAATAATCCTCATCATCTCCTTATCACCATATCAAAAAGTCGAGTTTCGAAGTGTAGGAAATTGCCCACTTTCGGGTCAAATTCGGGTTTGAGCACTTGGTGAAGGTTTAGGTAAGTTAAATTCATCCCATAATTATCATTTCATATTTATTTACATGTTTCTAGTTGATTGCAAACGAATTCGGGCCACAAAGCGGGCAAAATCGAATTAGGGTTCAATTAGGGTTTGAAATGGGTCAAAATGAATTTGGAACTAGATTTGATGTTTTGGGAGAAGATTATGAGATGGGTTATGTTGGTTTATGTTTTTATATGTGTATTTATGCTTAAAAACGAGTTGGAAAGGTCCTTGGGTCGATCTTGGGTCAAAAATGGGGTTTTTGGATGTTTTGGATCGTTTTTGGCCAAGTTTCTGCTGCAGATTAGGCTCACTGCGGCGCAGTGGGAGGTGCCAGACCGCACTGCGGCGCAGTGAAAAGTTGCTGAACCAGCGATTCTTCGTCAACTTCAAACGCTTATAACTTTTGATCCGTAAGTCCAATCGAGTCATATGACCTATCATTGGAACCGTATAAAAGTCTACTTTCTTGTAGTAGCATTCATTTTTCATGAATCTTTCTCCATTTTTAAAAATTTCGAGTCGAATGTGTCTTGTACTTACGCGGGAAAGCGGTTAGACGTCTAAGAGTTGTGACTCGACCTTAATCTTACCAAACCAACTTGTTTAGGACTATAGACTTGACTTTGATGATAATATGATATTTATTGCTAGGTTGCGGACTCGTAGCGGTTGTTGAGCGTTTGTAACTTTTCATTAACTTGTTATCGTAGCTTGGAAGCCAAGGTGAGTTTCGTAGTTCCCTGCTCGATTGAGATTCGGGCTGGAAAGTGCACCTATACGTGTTTGATTGACTTATTGATGTGTTGTTGGTTTATTTGATTCATGATGCATACGTTTATGATTGTATATTGTGTGATTGGATGATGCTTCGAGTTGTGGTTTGATTGATGGTTAGCTTGTAACTGTTGATGGATTGCGCTTTTGATTGTGATATGATGAATATTTAGGATAGATGTACCTACATGGAAGTCGGTTATACCTTCAAGGAGTTTAAGATGTAGAGGGTTAGCCGCTGGTACACCCTGTATACAAACATCGAGAACTCGTTGAAAGTAGAATCCTCTTAAGTGTATGTACGTATAGTTTTGGTTTGTTTGATGATTGACGGATTGTTTGATGGATTGTTTGTTGGATTATGCATATGTTTGGTTAATGTGGTTATTTAGGATAGATGTACATACATGAAAGTCGACTTCACTTTCAAAAGGTTTGAGATGTGGTGGGAAGGCTGCGGGTGACCCTGTATACAAACATCAAGGACTCTTTGAAAGCAAATCCCTCTTAAGTGTATGTATGTATAGTTCGATTGCATTGGTTGTTATTGATGAGATGTACGTAGCCCCACGTTAATGGGAAACGTGAGCGAGAACGTTCGCACCCCTGCGGGGAATCGTGTGCGGGGTCGTTCGCTCCCCGGGGTACGTAAGCATGCATTTGATGAGATGATTGTCTGTTGAGGCAAATGTTTATCCGGGGGTATAGACGTATACACCGGTGTTGATCGGGTATATAGACGTATATACGCCGAATGCATTGCATAGATGGCCATACATATCATACGCATCACGACATTGGCATGCATATCATACACATTATGACATTGACATGCATATGACTCCTATTTGGCATTGGCATTGTTTGTGTTTACCATTACACGCTTGTTTATATCGTGAAATCATGATGGGTTGATAGTGTGGTACATGAGGGCTACTTGTATGCTTGATCTTCCTTATATGTGTTGTGATTATTGTCGATGGCTCCTTGTGATCCATCACTACGAACTCACCAACCTAGTGTTGACTTTGTTTAGTGCACTTTTCAGGTATTCTTGTGAAGTTGGAGTATTGATTGGCTACTCGTCGTTTCTGCTAGAGCTTGACTTGGGACTCCCATGGATCCGTGATCCGTTGTCCATTTAGGGTTCATGTTTAGTACTTACGATTTAGTTGTAATGACCTGTTTTATTTCTCATTCATGACTTCTGGTTTACTTTGTACCTTGCACCTTAAATGTTGGTTTGGATTCACCGAATCCTTTATCTTCATGTAGTTTATGTTCTACGATAATTCCACCGTGTGCTATATAATTTCCGTAATATTTCGAGCTCTAGCTTGCGGTGTTACAGAACTCACCAACCTCGTGTTGACTTGTTTAGTACACTTTTCAGGAAATTAAGAAATTCTTGGATGTGAAGTTTGATAGATACTCATGTTGGACTCGGGCTTGGACCTTTGTGGATCAATGATTCATTCGCCCATTGCTTTACTTTATGCTTAGGATCGATAGCTATCTTTGATTATGCATTTGTACTTTATATTGAGGTTGGATTCATCGGATCCTTTTTATTCATTTAGACTTATTCTACGATAATTCCATGCATACGTTATATCTTTTTGGTAATATTTCGAGTCTAGCTCGGGGTGTTACAATAATATCTTATTTTAGTTGAAACGTATCCTAAATATTTTAATTAGAATATGACAATATTATATGTGTTTCTTATAAAGATTACAATTTTAGATGTTTTATTGTTTTTTATGTGTTATGATATTTATTAAAGAAACTTAAAAAAAATAATAGTACAATTACTTTTAAAAATCTTAAAATACTTACACTAAATTTTATTTATTTTTGATTAATCAAATTTATATTTATATGATAGATAGTATTATTACGATATGTATTAACTATTATCCTTTATTTGTTATCATGGAGTTTTTGGTTAACAATTGTAAATCTGAAATAGAAAAAAAATAGGTAAAAATTAAATTCAAAATTGAATACAAAAGTAAACTTTATGAAATCGAGATATGTGATTGGTAGGTAGATTATTAGAACAATTGTGCTTTAGTATAATAATAAATAAAAAAAAAAGATGAGGGTTTTTTTATTTATTTTATTTTTGTTTACAATTTTTAGATATTTATTTAGTTTTTAGTATAATAAATATAGTTATACTCTATCTACCAATATATATATATATAATATAGAAAAGTGAGTATGGGGCTGTTATGCACCCAACTTGGGTGAAAAACCCCTCACATACCAATATTTTAATATTTTGAATAAATGTTTGGCCCCCCATGATTTTTATGGTTTAAAAAAAGGTATGTGAGAGGTTTTTCACCCAACTTAGGTGTCTAATAGCCTCATATTCCCTTCCCCCGTATATATATATATATAATTAAAAACTTTGATTAAAGCTTTTAGAAGTGTGTTTGTGATTATGGTTTGAAATGATTATTCGGTTATTATTTTTATAAAAAACAAATAATCTGAAAAAGTGTATGTATAGAAAAATGATTATCTGCTATGGAAACGCAATTTTTAAAAAGCATGTTTATAAACACTTTTGCAAAAAGCAGTTTTGAAAACGTATAATCTATTTTAAAAATGCTAAATTTGTTTCCTAAACGCGATACCAAACACCCTGTAACATTGTTTACGAACGTAATTCAAGGTTTCATGTACAATAATACGTTTTAAAAGGAAAAATAGTTATTTTTTTCTAATGTGTTTTCTATTAATAATTTTAGTTTAATTAGCGTAAAGTTAAAATTACTTATAAAGTATCAAGTAGTTAATAACCTATAACATGAATGAATTTTCAAAACCATATAATATTTTTGAGTATATACCTGTAGAGGTTATGTTATGTTTTGATAAAATATATCAACCTCTATATTTATTAGAAAAAAAGTATAGTTAATAAGTAATCTAAATTATAAAGAATGTCAATTAATAATTTTTTTAATTTGATAAAATTAACAACATAATCAAATTTTATTTAAGTGAAATTGAACAATTTAATGGGTTAATAATTAGTTAGAAAAATTGGATTTTGTTATATGTAAAGATAAAAATATATTTACTTGGTGGTGGTCATTGTAGAAATATCACAATAATGTACAATTTTGGGATAACAATGCAACGAGCTATGAATTTTATTATATTGTATTTGCTTCGTTTCTTTGAAAATAACACACGTTGTAGCCATATTGTTTTTTCTTGAATTGGTAGCAAATTAGCCTGAGTCATTTGATGTAATTTTTTCTTATCTTGGGGCCTTGTCATAATATTTAGTAACAAATTCAGCCGTCTCAACAGAATTTATTTAAAATTGATACCCTTATCATTTTAACATCTCTTATTTATATTTGTCAATTATTTTATCACATATTAACATTTTAATAGATCTATTAGTATTCCTCGTGTATTACGCGTAAGAACCCTTTGATGAATTCCAACTTTAATTTAGAACCATTAGATCAAATTTAATTATTTCATCTTTTATTAATGACAATATTAATACCTATACCTTATATGGTTTGTCAAATTATACCCTTCTTAATTATTATAATATACTATAAATATAAATAATATAATATAATAAATAATATATATAATATAATAATAACAATACATATTGGTTAGTCGAATTCCTTTAACATGTTGTTTAACTTACTCTACTTGAACTAAATTAAAGTTGTTATGGTATTACAAAATTGTCAAGTTATATTATTTATTTATTTTTAATTAATAATATATATAATAGTTCGATGAGGGTTTCTTATTTATTTTATATTTTACAAATTTTAAATATTTATTTAGTTTTTCATTATATTAGTTATAATTATAATCTATTTACCAATATATAAAAATTTAAGACTTTGATTACAATTAAAGGTACTACAGAAGACAACTCTATGTCAATTGTGAGATTACTTTGCAATACTTTTACTGATCTGGAGACGACCAGTTGCAGTGAATGAAGGTTATAAGGACAATTACTTATAAAGGTGACAATATTAAATAAGTAAAGACAATGTAATATTTATTTATCTATAAAATGAGACTGAAAGGTCTTGGGTTCAAATCTCAGTGTGAACAAAATGCTCACATGAATGAAAATAGGGATTGATTTATGAAGAGACATGCTATTGAGTATAAATTTACCGTTAAAAAAAAATTATAATAGCATTTGAACTTTTATAACGATTTTTATCTATCAATAGTTTAATCTTTAATATTAAAAAAATGACTATTTAAAACTATTAAATGTTATGCATCTAACAACTAACACTAAAATGTAAGGTATCTATTTATTTTATATTAAACATAAAGTTTTAAGTTGTTTTTTTTCTCTTTTTGTTAACATAGCTAACTATTTATAGCTCTATTATTGTTATCAAACATCAATTTAGAATATATTATTCAAACTTTAAAGATAAACTAATAATAATAGCTATTTCAATGTATATTCATGAAGGAAAAAAACTAATTCTTTTGAACATATTATTATCATTATCATGCATTATTTCTTTAAATCTAATATTATCATTTGTATTTTATTTTATTATACTTTATCTCTATACATATAATGTTCAAACGATAAAGTTTTTCAAAATAATAACCAATAAAATAATTTTTTTTAAATATAAATTTACATAAACTTTGTGCTGCAATATATAATTAAATAATAATAATAATAATAATAATAATAATAATAATAATAAATCATAAATTTTGAATGATAGTTAATAAGATAGGGATTGAATAAAATAATTATATAATTCATAGATATGAAAGACTTAAAATTGACTTAACTCAAACTTAAGTGAAAGATGTCATCTATATATAAGAGAGTCTTAATTTATACAATGGAGAAACAATGACCATTAGATGAGTTTTCATTTTTAAGACACAGTACTTGCACGATGCGGCGATGGTGATTGTGACGACGTTCTGGTGGTGTTAGCAACAAGCGGTGATGTTGCAACTATTGGTGATGGTGGCGGTGTTGATTGGTGGAGGTTGATGTAAATGTAATTTATCTAAAGGGGTAGTGGAGATATTTTAAAAGATAAAAGATTAATGGTGTAAATTACTTCGCTTAGATCAAAATTATGTTATCATCATTGACTTTATAATTGGTCAAACACAACGTTAGTCACTCTACTTTATAGTTTAGACAAACTATAGATTCAAACTTAAAAGATAAAATAATAATTATAATTGCTATTTTATAATGTATATTTATGTATTAATTCATTTTAATCTATTACGATCATTATTATGCATTATTTGTTTTCAATTTATTACTATCATTTGTATTTTATTTTATCTCTATACATTTATTGTTTATATGGTAAAGTTTTTCAAAATTGTAACTAATAGAAAGAGTTTATTTGTATATAAATTCACATAAATTATGCGTTACAATCTATTAAAAGATAATACAAAAAGACCAAATATACCAACAAAATAGTTGAAGGAAACAAACAAACCATGGCTTAGTAAGAAATCAAAGGGAATAAGTGATTATGGTTAGGAATCACAGTAAAAATTGTTTTGGGTTTGGTCTAAGGAATTATAATCTATCAGAAGTAAGAATTAATTGTAGAATGAGCTCTTAAAAAATATTTTAAAACTTAAAGTTGAAATTTTTTAATAAATCACAATAAACTTTTCATAAAAATTTTGAACAATGGTTGAAGAGAGGGTTTAAATAAAATACTTCGTAGTTCATACAATTCATAATTTGAAGGGTTTAAAGTTGACTTAACTCAAACTCAAGTGAAAGATGACTTCATTATAAATAAGAGAGTCTTAAATTAACAACGATTATTAGATGAATTTCAAATTTTAGTTGCAACACTAATATCAAAATGATGATTCATCATCGACTTTAAAATTGGTTGAATACAACATTAGTCTTTCTACTTTAATAGCTAATTAACTCGGGTTCAACCCGGACATATTAATAAAAGTTTTGTAAAAACATGTTTTCGCCACTGAAGTTGCGACGAAATTGATTGGGTATATACTTAAACGAGGGTTGGTGCCTGCACGTTGCGACGGTTAAAAAGTGATAGTGGGGGAGGAATCAATATGCGTGTGTGTAAATAGGAAGGAGATAAAGAAGTGATTGTGTATTAGATCTTGGTAGGGTGTTTGTTTGATTATGTTTAGAAATATATAAATAGAGGTAATGTGTGAATTATGGGTAATATGAGGATATTGAAAAGATTGCTGAATTTCCTAAAACAAAAAATCAATATGTTTTATAAGGGATTATAGATATGTATGTTATAATTAACTAAAATATTTTATAGTTTTGATAATCAAAATGTATAAGCTACATTTAAAATTTTGTATCAAATATATTTAGTGTGCGTAAACAACAAAATGAATATATTACTCATAACCTCAAAATATTATACCTTATGTTTCAATAAAATATAATTAGTTAATTTAACCTGCATAATAATTTAAAAACTGTTATGACAAAAATATGTAGATGATGGAAATTTAAAAGACCATGTATAAGTTATTAATGTTTTTTTTTTAAAAATAAAATTTTTTTTTAAAGAAATGACATCATAAATAACAAAAAATAAAAGTGAAATAAATCATAAAATAAATAATCGAATTTTAATTTACATGAGACATAGGCTAGAAAAAAAAATTACGAATCATAAATTAATTAGAAAATGACTTAAACTTTAAATAAAGATGATATCGTAGATCAAAAAAAAAAAAAAAAATCTAATATAGGGCAAATATATATCCCCTTTCTAAACCCCCTAAATATTTATATACCCAATTTATAAGTTTCTAATACATGATGTACAATGGTCTTAAAGCACATTTTGGATAAATATGATATTTCATGCTTTAGGAGAGGTATATATGAAATTAACTCATTAATATAAAGAATTATAATAATGACAAATGTGCATTGCTTAGAAAATAATGATGTCATAAGAATTTTGTTTTATTTATATAAGAGATATCTAAACAAAATATAACTTTCTACATTTAAATAGTATTAATATATGACGAAATATATATATATATATATATATATTTAGAAAAGGTTTTAAAAAGGTAAAATTCTATCTATAAAATTTAATTTGTAAGTTTTGACTTTATGTTATGCATATATCAACTGAAACTATAATATACATATCTATAACATATAAATTAAGGCCAAGTTAATTTCAAATTTTATTGAATTAAATAGCTCTAATATTGACTTCGTATTTTATATACCATGAAACTATAAATGTTGACTTTGTATTTTTATTTTAAGTTTCAAACATAACCCTTAATTTTGATTACATGAAATCAATATTTTCTATTTATATGAAATAGAAGAATAAATAATATGTTAATAAAATATATATGATTCTTCTTATTTAAAATCAAAAAGCTCATCTTTTGTAAAAAATAAAATATTTATATATAAGATTTATTAATTTTTTTTATTTATATCAAATAATATGTTGTCATGAAACGATAACATGTTATCAATTATATATGTCTACTCGCGTATCACGCAGGTCAATAATCTAGTTATTATACATAAGAATGGAAAAGGTGAGTATGGTATTAAATTTAATTTGGGTGAAAAATCCCTTACATTGTAATCTTTTAGTAATATTTCTACAAACCATTTTATTTGTTGTGCAAAATGTATTGAAGAATATATGTGAGAAATCTTTTAATACCTTTCTATCTCAAATATGCCAAATGGAGACTCGAATGAGTGACCTGGTCACAAACTGAGATGCCAACCACTGGACTATATTTGAATACACCGGGTTATTAATGAAAAGAAAAATTGACAACTAAATCCAACTAACACTTTTACCTTTGATCATTATGATCTATATTATATTACTAACACGGTATCCGCGTGATGCGTCGGTGGTTGTGATGACAACGGTGTGGTGGTAAGGGTCACTGTTAGTGGTGGAGGCGTCGTTGAGTAGTGTAAATAATTGATGTAAAGGTTAATGAAAATATTTTGTATAAATGACTGATATTGTAATTTAATCATTAATGATATTTTAGATAATTCCTCTATAACTTAAGGAGAGAGTTGTTTTATTTATTAAATAGTATTTATTAAATGAAAGATTCAAACTTTTCAAAAAAAAAGGTGTATAGGGGATTTATGATTAAGAAATAAGGGTATTTTAAGTATAAAAAAATGTTGAATTTCTTAAAATGAAATAAGTTAATATGCTTTATAAAGGGTTATAATATCTTTCATTAAAACAATTTGATGTGAACACTAAATATTTTAGAAAAAGGTTATATATTAACATTTATTCTATATACTAATAACCAATTGGTTTTTTGCAAGTATTTATGGCATCATGTACTATATATCACCTTCTTTGCATGTGTTACAACTATATTTATACACCTTTCCAGATTTTAGTTTCTTCCTTTTCTACATGTTTATACAACTAGTCTTTTACAAGTATTTATGCATCATGTACTATGAATCATTTTCTTTGCATGTGTTACAACTTTACTTATACCGGAGTACAAGACCTCACCAGATTTTACTTTCTTTCTTTTTTACATGTTTTTTATAGTGATAAACATAAAAAAAAGATATATCTACTTATCATACTCTTTACCTTTCTTTTCTTACAAAGACTACAACCGTTCACGGATATTTCAACAGATTCCAAGCTTTTTTCGTTAAGCAAATTGTTTCTAACATGCTACATAATCTTTATTCGATACCTATACTAACTAATCAATGTTAAAAACCATGAATATTATTACGTTAAACACTCTCTTTTAATACTATCACATGAAAATATTACTAACTTTCCATAATCAAGCAAAACAGAACATTTTAAAGCTTATGAATAATCTCCTTAAATCCCGCGGCAAAACGCTCTCAAATATACTAGTGGTGAACTAAAAACAAAGTATTTATTAGTTGGAGTGGTCAAAGGCTTCTTTTTAGTGTCTTGTACATGGAGGTCTTCAGTTCGATCACACGCAGTCTTGCAACATTTAAATCTAATTTAGTTTATTTTATTCTTTTTTGCTAATTGCTTTTGGACAAGTCTTATAAATTTAACTGTTCGGCTTCGTGAAATTGGTTGTTAACTCTGGACAAAAATTGCTTATCAAATATGGGCTTTATACGCCAACTAGTTATGTTTGTATAGCCAATCCGTTAGCCTAGAAAGGAGGAATGGGGGGGGGGTGTGTTTGTGGTTGTTCGTTGGCGATTTCCTTCCGGTAAGGTGTGAGAACCTTTTGTACGCCAAAAAAGTGTGTGTGAGATTATGATCTCGACCTAGCCATCCTTCCCCCTATTTATAGGGGGTTCGTGACTTATTCCCCAAGTAGGGTTTGAATAGGTTTAATCGGGCCGTACATATCTTCTCTAAGAATAAGGGATTTGATTTGATCTTCTTTCCTAGAATATAGGATTCTTGATAAATACAAATTCTTTCCTTGTTTACCGAGAGCGATACGTACCCTTTGATCGTACCCTACGTGATTGCATCTGGGTGGGTACGTCATCAAGCCCCCCAGTCTAATGGGGTGACTCTGCGAAGATCATCGTATTAGACTCATACCCGCTCTTCTCCGCGCTCCTTTTGTAACGGAATGCAAAGTTCAGGGTCTCTTGTGTAAATATATGTGGTAGGTTTTGGGTATTAATGTGAGAGATAGTGGGCGCGTATCTCAAAAATTAAACCTCTTGATCGACGGTTCCACCAAATAAATATCACTTGGGAAACGGATTTCCGATCAAAATCTTCATTCAATCAAAAGATTGTTCCGCTGCGTCTTGAAAAAATCTTCTTCCATTAAAGGTACGATCTTCCTCCCTTGTTTTTATTTTTTAGAATGAATGCAAAACGTGGTATTGCGACCACCAAATCTGTTGTCGATGCCGACACGCTTAGGAAATTTGTTGATGAATTTTTCCCCGGCCGCCATGCATCTTTTCGATTACCCACTCGTTCACAAAGTGCATTAAAACCCCCAAATGGGTTTGTTACTGTATATGTGAAATCTTTCACCATGGGAAATCTTAGATACCCGTTTCCCAACTTCTTTCTTGAGGTTCTGAAATACTTTTAGTGCCACATCTCTTTGATGCATCCCTTAGGGATTGCTAGGATAATAGCATTTGAGGTTGTTTGTCGGGCGTATGGTGTTGAACCGTCTTTGACCTTATTTAGAAAACTTGTGAGTATATCGGCCGCTGGTGACTGGATCACCATTGCAAATAGGCCTGGTATTGAGTGCATCATAAAGGGTGGTGTGGATATCCGTGATTGGAAAGATGAGTATGTGTTTATGAACCATAGTTTATTCCCTCCGCACTGTGAATCTTTGTATGAAAAAAGTAGACTAAAAGTCCAAAAGAAAGGTTTCTTTGGTGACCCCATTCCGGATGATGATGTTGGTGAAATATATGACATTTTAGAGGAGGAAGGTTTTGTTGTGTACCGTTATCCAGAAGGTGTGTTGTTTAGGGCCAATCTTATTCTTGCTCTCGCTGAAGGGGAGGAAGAATTTGATGGTATGCTCTTCTTGTGTGATCTTTATGTATATTCTACATGCTTTGTCATTGTCTTCATTTTGTTTTGTAGATATGTCGTATTTGAAGTTCGTGAAAAAAGGTACGAAGGAAGTGTCCCAAGCACCCAACCCAAATGTATCTGCAGGTGGTAGTGTTGGGGAGAGAACTGGAGAGACAGCAGAGGTAGCTAGTCGTCCCCCTCCTATGTTGCAGGCTATTGATGTTGACCTTATCCCTGATGCTGGCAAGAGGAAGACCAACATGCTTCCTCCTGGTGGATCCATTGGTGCCCGTCTGAAAAGGGCCAGGGTTGCTGCTGCTAGTGCTCAGCCTGCAAATGAGAATGTTGAGGAAGGTAACACAAAGGCTCGTGTGTCAAATAAGAAACCCAAAAGGTCTGCCTCAGCCAGGGATGCTCCAAAGACAGGTAAGAGTGCCAATTTTGTTGCAATTTCATATATAACTTGCATCCTGCTTGTGCATTGCATGAATTCTTCATTCGTGCTTTCGCTATATGTTATGTGCAGAATTTTATGAATCAGAGTGGATCTTCAGGACTCAAATCCCCAAACACACTGTTGATGAGATAAGAGCTGCAGAACCCCAACAGTTCTCGGAGTTGTTTGATGAGGACTGTGATGCCCATACGACTATGACCACTGAGATAAGATTAAGGTTTGACAGAGTTGCAAAAGCGTTGCAGGAAAGTACTCACCGGGAATCCTTGTTGGTGGATAATGTGGCTGATCTTGAAAAGAAGCTGGCAGATTATGGTGGAGCAGCATCTGCTCTTGGCACTTTGAAGGAGAAAGAAGACCAATTGAAGTCCCAGGAAACTACTTTGCATGCCAGGAATGAGGAGATTGCTAAGCTGAAGGCAGAGCTACAATCAAAGTCCATTGAAGGTGCCAGGATGTTGTCCCAGTCCCAAGCAGACAAGTTGTTGATTGATGATCTTTCCAAGCAGTTGCAGGAGTTAAGGGTTGACCGTAACAGGATTGTGTCTGAGTATGTCCCATATGTGTGCAGGACTTTGTTGGCTCATCCCGATGTATTGAAGGCAGTTGGTGAGGGCATATCGGCAAACAGGCTAGAGGAGAGGTCGAGAGTTTTAGAGGAATTCAGCCAGGAGGGCCATGTGGACTTGGCTACCCGTCTTGATTATGACGCAGCGGCTTCCCAAAAGGTTGAAGCTGCTGCAAAAGACTAGGAAGATGCCAGGTTTCCTGTCATTGCCTTGTTTGTTGCTCACCCTGATTTGTCCATGGATCAACTGGTTGTCTTGGAAATTTGAACAATTTGATTTGGTGGCTATGTAGCCTTGGTCTGTAAACAATATAATCTTCTTTAGCCCCCCAGTCTATCTGGGTTTCTTCTTTTGGGCCTGCGGGTCATTTGGACAATTTTAACTATGCTTATATTATGCACGTATATTAGCTTCTTATCTTCTTCAGGTGTTTGCATACCATTCGTATGTTTGATAGATTGTGTACTTGCTTTGCTAGCAAGTAGATATGTGTGCTCTTTGCCTCTGCGGCAGTTCGAGCGTATTCTTTTAGATTTGTGCATTCTACTTTTTGAGCAATGATGCATGTATATAGTGAAATCATAGGAGTATGATTGCAAGTGCCTTGTTTGGCATTGTTTTGGCCTTTAAATTCTTTATAGTCATGACTTTGTCATAAAATCATAGGAGTATGATCTTTGCCTTTGTTGGCGTTTATTGAAATTATGTGTGTAAGGTTGCGATCCTTCTTCACCATGAATCATAATTTTTATTTTATTGAAGCATAGAATAGTACTAGATATACGAAATAGATAGACTTATTCTGCTTTGTGAGTGCTATTTTCGAGTTCTGGGTCTTCTTGCTTTTTTATTTCCATTTTGTGGAATGTATTTGCAAGTTCCCCTTCTTCTCTCCCTAGCCTCTGTTTCTTTGTTGGCATACTGGTGCCAGTCTGTCCATGAACTCTGGGTGGCTCGAAACTTCCCCGGAGGCTTGCTATCCCATCCTCCGTTTGAAATTTGACCATGTTGTGTATAACGGAGGGTATCATTCCGAAGTTTTGTAGTTCTTGTCTTCCCAGGATTGCATTGTAGGGCGAGTGTCCTTTGATTAGCATGAACGTTAGCTCATCTGTCCTCCTACATGGTCCTGCAACAATCGTGACTGCTAGGGTAACTTTTCCCGCAGGCTCTGTTTTGTCGCCAAAGAAACTTATTAGCCGAGTCCCTGGGGGTGATAATGAGAGACGCAGGAGTGGGTTATCCTTTGGGAATGCATGCTCGTATAGTATATTGCAATCGCTTCCATCATCAATGTGGATTTTGTCACCCATCGTTCCTGTAGTATCGCTTTGATCATTATTGGGTCGTTCGAGACATTTGTTCCCAGTATTGGTGGAAATGAGATTTCTCCCACGCTCTGGATTAGTTCGTCAACCCCTTTTCTCTTCTCGACTTGTCTTTCTCATCTGATTGTGTAGATTGTTGCCTGGGTATTGTTGTATTTCTGCTCCCCAGACTCATCTGCCTTTGGCTTTCCCTGTTGTCGGATTCCTTTTACCAGATGCGCCAATTTTCCTGTTTTAATGGCTTCATCAATGGCTTTCTTCAATTGCATGCACGAATTGGTGTCGTGCCTTGTGTCATTATGGAAATCACAATATTTATCTTTATCCCGTCTTCCTCTTTCACTTAACTTTGATGGGGTGAGGAATGTTTTTCCTACTGCCTCTGTGAGTAATATTTCCTTTGGAGTTTTTGTCATTTCTGGCAGTGATATGTTATAATCTCTTCTCTTTTCTTCTCTGTTATATGGGCCATATCGTTGCTGGTCCTTATTTGATTGCCACTTTCCTTTTTTGTACCTTGTGTCATCCAAATTACTTGCTCCGATTTCTTTTGTGTCCAGGAATTTGTGGGCTTTCTTCTTTGCTTCATCAAACGTCTCTGCTAAATCTGTATTTAAACATTCGACCAATTCTCTATTTCGGCAACCGTGTATTAGCCCAGAAACCGTTTGTGAATCTACTAGACCTATGATTTCTTGTGACTCCACGGTGAATCTTTCTATGAAGTCCCTAGAGGTTTCACTTTCTCTTTGTTTGATGTTGTGGGCTGCCACATGTGTCTTCTTGTGTTTTTTCTGTTGACAGAAGTGCGATAAAAACTTTGTTTTGAGTTCATCAAAGCTATTTATCGATCCTTCTGTCAGACTACCCAGCCATTCTCTTGCGTCGCTTGTTAACCCCATTCTGAATGCTTTACATGCCACTGGTTCGACCCAGTTTTGCATTTCTGCTGTCCCCTCAAATTTTTGTAGGAAATCATCAGGGTCGTCCTTGCCATTATATGTCCCTAGGTGTGCTGGGTATTTCATATTTGCTGGCAATGGGTGATTTTTATCCATTCTGTAAATGGTGATTTTACTGGGATCCTGCTAAGAGTGAATGGGCTGGGTGTGTTTTGTTGATATGATTGTGGAGTTTGGTATGTGTTTGGTCCCCAGGTATTTGTGTCGTAGGTGTTAAAATTTGGTCCCCCAGACTGATAGTATTGCCTGTACTCTTGGTTATATGCCCCCGAATTATAATGATAATTGTAGTCCTGACCTGGTTGTGGTCCTGTATGATGATAGTGCGTCCCTGGGGCTTGTCCTGGCATTTGGAGTCCTTGTTGGGGTGGGTGTTGGGGATTCCCTGTCTGCACCTGCGGGGTGGTTTGAATCGCTTGGGCCCCGTAGGCTTGAGCATAACCCTGGGGGAAAATTTTGCGCCCTTGGAATGTTAAGTGCCTGTGTATTGGTCAAGAAACCCTGATTGAATTGGCTTTGCGAATTCTGTTGGTACCCTGGCGTGTTCATCCCCTGGCCTGTGTTTGGGGGGTGTTGGGTAAATACCCCCTGATTGGAGTAGCCCTGGTTACCAGTTCCTTGTGCCTGATATTGTGGAAGTGAATTTGTTGAGTACTGGGGATAGTGGTATACTGCGTATAATGTACGTATCCCGGCGCATTATGTTGTTGTCCTGAATTCGGCACTCCTTGTGCAAAACTATGATTGTTCTGGTTGTTTGAACCTCGGTTGATCTGCCCCTGGGTGTTGGATCCTAGGTTTGTTTGTCCCTGGGTGTTAGGCCCCAGGTTGATATGACTCTGGGTGTTTGACCCCGAGTTTGTTTGACCCTGGGTGTTAGGCCCCAGGTTGATATGACTCTGGGTGTTTAACCCCGAGTTTGTTTGACCCTGGGTGTTAGGCCCCAGGTTGATATGACTCTGGGTGTTTGACCCCGAGTTTGTTTGGCCCTGGGTGTTAGGCCCCAGGTTGATATGATTTTGAGTATTGTTTTGCGATCCCGCTGCATTGTTTGGCCTTTGGACTCTTGATCGAGGATCGTGTGGTTGCCTTCGCCTTCCGCTTGGCGGTTTGTCGCCGTCATACTCATCATATTCTTCATCGAAGTTGATTGCCCTACCTGCCAATTCTCCTGCGTCTTGAAGACGTCTCAGAGTGCTCAAGATGCTGGTATAGTTTTGCCTTATATATGCATCGTTGAGCGGGGGTTGGGCTGATGTGGAGGCATAGGTTGCCCCTCCTGTTAAAGGTGTTATGGGTGTGCCATCTTGATTTCGATTTAGATCTATGTTTTCTCCACTGAAACCAGGTGGCGGCCTATTTTCCTTGCTCATGATTCTAGGTTTTTAGGGTTTGGGAAAACAAAATTTTGTAGATTTTGCTGTTCGGAGAATGTCTCGCGGATGGCGCCAATTGTTTGTACAGCCAATCCGTTAGCCTAGAAAGGAAGAAGGGGGGGGGGGGGGGTTTGTGGTTGTTCGTTGGCGATTCCCTTCCGGTAAGGTGTGAGAACCTTTTGTACGCCAAGAAAGTGTGTGTGAGATTATGATCTCGACCTAGCCATCCTTCCCCCTATTTATAGGGGGTTCGTGACTTATTCCCCAAGTATGGTTTGAATAGGTTTAATCGGGCCGTGCATATCTTCTCTAAGAATAAGGGATTTGATTTGATCTTCTTTCCTAGAATATAGGATTCTTGATAAATACAAATCCTTTCCTTGTTTACCGAGAGCGATACGTACCCTTTGATCGTACCCTGCGTGATTGCATCTGGGTGGGTACGTCATCAAGTTATTCACCCCGCGCGTTACTGCGTGGTACGTTTTTTATACAATAAAGGTTTGGTAAATTTATGTCAAATATTCGAACTCAAACTTTAAAAATAATAACTGATTAACCATCTAGCAATAACATTAAAAATATTGTAAAGGAATAATAAGTCGTATAAAAATACAAATAATCAAAAACCAAAATTTTAAAAGTAAAACCATAACTGTATGCAAATTGTATTATGAATACATGAGAACCCAAAAACTTAGTGTCAATAAAAATGAAAACGAAAATTTTGATGTAGGATAGAAGTTAAAAGATGAAAACTTTCATTAAAAAAAAAACTAAACAATAACTATACTAATGTTTTAATTGTAACATGAATGTAAGACGTAACGATGATAAAAGTTATTGTGTAATAAAATTCCCATATGTATAAAAAGACAAATGAAAATAATCAAAAGACCAAATGTTTAAAAGTAAAACCGTAACTTTGTGAAAAATGTTTGATGAAACATGGAACCTAAAAGTTTAGTGTCACGATAATAAAAGCGAAAACTTTGATGTGAGATAAAAGTTAAGAAATATAAATTATAGAGGGTTAAAACGAAATTTGGTAAAAATTAAGGGGGTTAAAACGAATTTTGGTTAAAATTAGTACGTGTTTTAACAACTTGTACATTTCACACATAAAATACTTGTACATATACATAAGTTTTTAGTATATATATATAATGTGATTTTGATTAATCTATTTTTACTTTTGGTTGTCTATTATTGTTTTTTTCTAATAGTATTTTTGTTTGTTCTTTGTTCTTCTTTAGCATCGTAATTGTAACATCTACAATCTAAAATAATTTTATATTTTATATTATATATTAACTAGATTAAATATGCACGTTGTACATGACTGACTGAATATATATATTAAAAAATATAATAACTGATAGCTACATTATATTTAATAATTTATGATAATATAAAAACTCTCAGATTACGTACGACTGATGTAAAGAATAAAATTATAGTTTATGAGTATATGATATACACCAAATATGTTAAAACATGACTAATAATTATATAAAAATATTATGATATATATTTATAATAAATAAACAAAAATAATATAACGTATATAAATATCTTTGTACAAATGTAATGTTTTTAAAAAACATATATAGAATATTTAGAAATATATATACTTAATTATCAAAGTCTTAAAAAAATTGTACTTACATGATGACAATATCACAAATATTAGAGTAAAATTATTAAACTAATAGTAATAGAAAAAAAAGATAACTATAGTGTTTTGTAGCAAAGTACATGCCAAAATGCAACAAAGCTCCAAAACACATCTCAAAATATTCTAGGATAAAAATCATGTAAATGTTAAGTTGGAGTAAATTTAAGAGTTTAGTTTTTTAATTTTTTATTATTAATTAATGATGATTAGGATAAATAATAATTTTTAAAGATATGTTTAAAATTAGGAAATTAATGTAAGTATGACATATAATGAAAAATCCTACATGTCATTCTCTCATAATGACCAATTAATTAAAAAACTATCCTCTATTAATTATATACTAGCTTAGTAACCCGCATATTACGTAAACAGATAAAAAAAATTTTACTTTAATTTACCAAAAAATATTTGTAAAAAAATGTATATATATAAAACTTAAAAGAAAGCATGTAACCAATTCACTTGCAGCTAATTAAAATATTTAAAAGTGAAAATATTTAATGAAGGAATAGAAAATCAAAATTTAATTAGATATGATGTCATAAATTAATTAAATAAAAACAAATAACTAATAAGAAAATATCTCACAATGACAAGTAGGTTTTCCTTTAATAAAAATGACATTATCACAATTTTCTTTTATTTAGATAAGAGATAAAAATATATATAAAGAAAACATATGTTATTGAAGAGTATGATGACTATATAAAGACAGACACTATATAAAGTATTGTATATTAATTGTGATGAAATAGCTGAAAAAACAAAAAAAAAATATGCATGACTAACTAGTGACTTACAGATAATGAATAGATAAAATATTGTAACTTAAATAAAGAACTGACTAATGACTAAAGATGTCCCAACTTTCAAAAAAAAAAAACAAACTAAACATGTCCCGTAATTTCATAAGCTCCATCATTATCATCTCTTATCTATACTATTTATTAAAGAAAATATCCTCATATTGAAAGTTACATGGGGAAATGTATAAAATGTCCTTCCGTGTAATATTTTAATTTAAATATATAATATTTTCACTTAGCACTTAGATATTTTCATTTACACTACCCCTTAACATTAATGATTACGTTACACTATCAATCTTTTATTTTTTAAAATATCCCCATTAACCCTTTATATCAATAATCTACACCAATCGACGCCTCATCTGTCACCAACCGTCGCACCTGCCACCACATCGTCGCCGCCACAATCACCGCCGCATTGCGCGGGTAACGTGCTAGTATTAATAAAAGAAAATTGTTTCTAGAATTTTTTTTCCTATGTGGCAAGCTCATGTCCCTTCCTACAAGTGCTTTTACAAAATTATGACATCATATTTGTTATTTCTTTTTTTTACTTTCTATAAATTTATTTAACCTTAAACATTATATATTTATAATTAATTTAAGAAAGATATATCTCATTAAATAGAGTATTAAAATAGAGTATTGAATATATTATATTGTTTCTTAAGTTTAACGGAAAAAAATATAACCATATACAATTAATATATATCAATAAGTCATATAAAATTATCGTAAATTTAGTATTTAATTTACAGTGTTTAATCATTATTGCTTGATTCATTATTATTCATACTAAAATTCTATAAAATATTTTGAAAAAAAAAAACTTTAGTTATTTTTTAATAAACATTATTTACAAAACTTTTATTAAAATTCCCGGATTGAACCCGGGTTAATTAGCTAGTTTATTCTCAAAATGCTAATCCTCATCATATAAGTTCTTTTAATTTAGTCATTCTTTCAAATTATAGAAATCATTTATAGCAACTATATATTAGTTATTTATATTTGTACAACATTGCAAAGTTTCAAATGATTTTCGTATAACCGCATTAATGACAGACGAAAACATGATAGTTAGACCATGCGGTGTGACCATGCGGTGTGAGGCTTTTCCCCACCGCGTTCCACACCCAAAACGCGGTCCAAACGCCATCTACATTGCCCCTCGATCGCGTTCCAACTAGTCAAAAGGGGATGACCGGACCAAAACCAACGCCTACAAATTGCAATTGTATTTTGAGCTTTCCTCTTCCCCATGCTACCAACGGCTCCTTTGACTAACTTTTTGCTACCATTAATCCTCTTTTTTCCTATATAAACCCACCCTTTTCACCATTTTCTTCCACACTATAAGCCATATATCATAAAAAAAACACACTTTATTCTTTATATTTCCATAGATCTCAACAATCCGTTGTCGTCAAGCGAGAGTTCGACCGATAGCTCATCCGATAGTTCGAGTGGTTCATCCGAGCTAGACGCGGCCATATCGAAGGCGGCCATCTTGGCCGTGAATGCTATGTTCGACGCTGTTCGTGGCGATGATGATGATGAGTATGACGATGATGACGATGAAGTTGTAAGACCGCGGTTTAAGAGACGGGTTACTATTGTGCGTAGGCGTCAAGAAGACGAAGCTCGACTCATGCGTAACTATTTTGTTGACGAACCGATTTACAATGCAAAAATGTTTAGGAGGCGCTATCGTATGAGTAAGCGGTTATTTCTCCAAATATGTGATGATTTAGCAACCGAGTATCCATTTTTCCAACAAAGATACGATGGGTCGGGGAAGCTTGGTTTCTCAACCAAGTTAAAGTGTACATCGGCGCTCCGTCAATTGGCATATGGCACTAGTGTTGACGCATTTGACGAGAACTTTGGCATATCAGAAAGGACCTCACGTGACACACTAGAACACTTTTCTACCGGTACAATTCTTTTACTCAAAACGTTTTATACTTTATATATAGTTTTTAGGTAGTTTAAATTAATATATACTTTATAATGTAGTTATATTTTATATATAGTTTTTAGGTAGTTTAAATTAATATATACTTTATAATGTAGTTATAGTTTATATATAGTTTTTAGGTAGTTAAAATTAATATATACTTTATAACGTAGTTGTAATTGTATATAAATAGGCATAAGGGAACTATACGGTAGTACTTACCTACGTAGACCGACTTGGAGTGATCTCCAACGGATTTACGAGGTCCATGAACAACGCCATGGTTTCCCGGGCATGATTTGTAGCATTGATTGCATGCATTGGACCTGAGATATGTGTCCTAACGCATGGCGTGGCACTCATACTCGAAGCGATATTGGGAAACCGTCGTTGATGCTTCAGGCAGTTGCGTCTTATGATTTGTGGACTTGGAACGCATATTTTGGGATGCAGGGGTCCAACAACGACATTAACATTTTTGAAGCCTCGCCTGTTCTTGAAGAGCTTATATCTGGTTTGGCTCCTACAGGTTAGTTTTAAAGTACATTTTTTAAATTCGTTCTTTTGTTTATATTAAGTGTATAATTTGTTAATTTAATATTATTCTCTACTTTATATAATTTGTTCATTTATTATTATTTTGTAGCTTCATTTTATGCAAATGACAACTTTTACAAGTCCGGATACTATTTGGGAGATGGCATCTACCCGGAGTATGCAATTTTCGTCAAGACTTTTACCGATCCAATTGACAACAAAAGAAAGTTGTTTAAGAAGAAACAGGAATCGGCAAGAAAGGATATTGAAAGAGCGTTTGGTGTACTGAAAAAGAGGTGGAAGGTTATTAGTAATCCTTCACGATATTGGGACAAGGATAAGATGCAATCCGTGATCTACACTTGTATCATCCTACATAACATGATTCTACAGGACGAGGACAAAGCTTTCTGTTAAGACTACGACCCGGAAGACATTTTTGGACCCGGAGTACTGGACACAAGAAACTCCCATGGAGCAACGGATCGAGAACACGAATGCGATCAAAAGTAGAGAAACCCACAACATGCTCATGACGGATTTGGTGGATCAAGTATGGACGACCCGTTCGCGACAAGATGAACCCGTGCCCGACCTCAATGAATACGTTAGCGATGATGACGCTTAGTCTTTTTATATTTATGTAACGGGACTTAATTTTTATTTTATTTGTATGAACTTTTTTATGTGTTTAATATGTAGTTTTCATAAATAATAATAATAATAATAGTAATAGTAATAATAATAATAATAATAATAATAATAATAATAATAATAATAATAATAATAATAATATAATAATAATAATAATAATAATAATAATAATAATAATTACTTAATTATTACATGATGACACATGACAAAAGACCCCCACTAACTTAAGATGTCTCACACCCCTAGTTTTGAAGAATGCCTACTATGGTGACATGGAGCTATGTGGCCAAAGACCCCTCACCCATGAAATGTCTCATACCACTTAGTCTTATAGTCCCGCAACGCGGGGCTATCAAACCACCTACTACCTAGTTCTATATATCGTGTTGCATAAATGATATATGTTCTTCAAATAGAATATTCGTTATCTTTTTCTTAGTTTATTGTAACTTATTTAATTATTTTTATAATCATATATTAAAATTACAGGTTTATTGGACGAAACCTAAAACTAGTAGATGTTTAGAGGGAGAAGAAAAAAACAAAATGAAATTATACGAGTAGCATACAAGTGTTTTATTTTAGTTCTGTAAAGTTAAATAATTGCAATTGGAGAATCTATACTTCCTATATAAATAAACTACCCTCCCTCCAAATTAAACACTCTATCTTTAAATTACTTATTTTACTCTTTTAATTTACACTACCACTAAACACTTTAATCTTGAAATATCGAAAATACCTTTAAGAAAACTTTACGCCCAATATGTCTCCCTTCCCTTCTCCTGAAGCTGCTCACATATTATACCAAAAAACACACCCATACATCCCCCAGAACAAACACACACATACATTCCCTCAGAACCGTCTCCCTCTAAAATACACATAGCCACCGCCTCCCAAAACTGCCGTCGTCTCCGCCGTCTAAAACACACATAGCCATAGATATGGTGATCTGGTAATCGCGCAGGTACCGCTAATTAACCAGCGTTTTTTTCCTATGCTCCGCCGTATCGCACGGATACAAGGCTAGTTTATTAATATTTGGATGAGGAGATATTAAGAGTAAATTAGTTTATTTATTTGTGATTAGGCAAAACTAATTATTAAGATAAAACAAATAAAATCAATGTATATACTATACTATATAAATCTTTGTGCATCAATTATGAAAGATTAGATTAAGAAAAGAAAGTCCCCCATGTATCATGTATGTATGTACGTTTGTTTGTTTCTTATTATTATACTCCTTCCGTTTCGATTTAAATGTCCTATTTTGACTTTTAATTTTGAAGTTTTTTTTCCCGCAACTTTGACCGTAAATTGATTCGTATGTGTTATACAATAATTGATTAAAAATATATGGATAGATTGAGCTTTAAATGTATTTTTCATTGATATAACTTTCGTTAGGTAGTATATTATACAAACAAAAATACTTGCAGTCAAAGTTAAGAAAAAAAGACTCTACAAGTCAAATTTGGACATTTTAATTAAGACGAGAGAGTATGTTTTAGGAGATCAAGAAGAAAATAATCCCTACTACTATAGTACTATATATCTATTTAGAGGTTGGGTATTGTAAAACAAGTATTAAAATGAAACAAATAAAATAAGATCTTGACCTTTAGATCATGGTTAAATTGATGCACAAAGATTCATAAAACAATTGATGCACGATGATTTTCATGATGCACAATGATTTTTAATGAACAAAAACATATTGTTTTTTTTTGTTTTATTTTAATACTTGTTTTATTTTACCTAAAACCTATTTATCTAATATATGTAAACAAGAAGGGAACAAGAACATATAAAAAACCCCATCTCTACAACTGAAAACAATTTTTTATAAACCATTTTTTTTCTTTCTTTTTATCTTTATTGACAAATCCAACACGCATGTTCACTGTGAACAGAGTCAAATAATTCCAAAGTGGCTGAGTGGCTTTCAAAAAGGAAAAAGAATAAAGCCAAAATAATAAAAAAATGAATAAAAATGAATAATGATTTTGGGTAGGTTATGTTGAATTGGGTTGACAATCAAACCATAAATAAAGAAACGACGGAGTCTTTATTTTTGAATGATCATTACTCTGTGATGGGGGTAGCCTTGTGTTTCCCCATCTTTCCCGCGTGCGCCTGGCAAAATGGACGGGTTTGGGTTACGAGTTGAAATGAGTGTGGGTCTAAAGAATTGCGAGTCAAACGGGTGCAGGTCAACCTGTAATTTTTCTTTTTCCATCTTTTTTCTTTTGTTATTTTTATGTTTCCCATATAATTCATTAAACAAAATTTGATAATGAAACTGTAAACATCTATTATTAATTATGAAACTTATCTTAAATTTCATTATTATTATTATCATTATATATTACTGTTCAAGAAAAAAAGAGCTACAATATATATTTTATATATTTTTTTAATTACCCTGACTAAAAAGTTAATATATAAAAACCATATTACTTATTTTTATATATATATTTTTCATATCTACAAAGTAAACTCAATCTTTCTCCAACAAAAGATTAGCTTAATAACCCACCTATTATGCAAGCAAATCAAACGAAAATTTTAAATTGATATACAAAAAATGTTTTATATGTCATGTGATCGATAATAAAAAAAAGATATATGAATAATTATTAACATTTAAATTTTTTTAAAATAAAGATACTTTCTAGTGGAGTAATAATAAATCAAAAGTGAATTAAATATAATCCTATAAAATAAAAACTAGAAGTAAATCAATATTTAAAAAAAAAATTGTTATGACATCATAATTAAATAAATGAAAAAAAAAAAGATTTTTAAAGGAAATTTAAAGGTGTTATGTAAAAAACTCTCTATAATATGTTTGTTGTCTGTTCTATTTAATATAGTGATAAAGACATACCACCAAAGTTTTTTAGTTTTTATACATGCTCTGTTATCTACCTCATCATTTTCCTTCTACAGACTATACAACACGTTCATATATAAATATTCATCATAAATAAAAAAATATATAAAAACCATGAAACCCATTTCTCGAATGTTTCATACACTATTCTGCAAGTATATAGTTTAATCAAATAGTACAACCATCTTGAAATTGAAACACTTATACAGCATATATATAGTATAGTATGTCACATCATCAATGGCTACAAAGTTGGTTGGCTGCATCGTACGTGCGATGAAATTAAATTTTCTGGATTTTTATAGCATCACCAGCTAACCACTGACCCAGGTACAACCCGCTCCTACATTTAGTAGAGATATGTTGAAGGTGTACTTATTGTTGTCATTATCAGCAATGATGATGATGGTTGTAAATGGTTTGAACTCGGATGGTCAAACATTATTGTCACTTTCAACACACTGGAGGACATCCTCCAGTCTTGTCTCTACTACCTGGAAGATATATAATGCTTCTGATCCTTGTTTGTGGGCTGGTGTTGCGTGTAACAGCGACAACCACCGAGTTGTGTCTTTGGACTTGTCCGGTTTCCAACTTTCAGGTGAATTAGGACCTGAAATCTCCCGTTTAGCCCAACTCAAATCGTTGAACTTAAGCTTTAACCGTCTCGCTGGTTCAATCCCTTCACAGTTATCCAATTGCACTCTTCTTCGATATTTAGACCTGTCCCACAATGCCTTTTCGGGTCCCATTCCTCCTTTACCCAAATCTTTGATTTACTTAGATTTGTCTCTTAATCAATTTGTCGGTGGCCGCCTTCCAACAGAGTTGGGTGAGTGTATTAACCTCCAACAGTTTGCAGTTGTTGGTAGCGGCTTAACCGGTCCTATCCCTTCTTCGTTCGGTAACCTCACCAACATGACTCTCCTATACCTTTCTGAAAATCAGTTGTCCGGAAACATACCACCCGAGCTTGGCAACTGCAGCTCCTTGGTCGATCTCCAGCTAGACGCTAATCAACTCGAGGGTACCATTCCAAATGAACTTGGTCTTCTTAACTTAACATACCTTTATTTATTTTCCAACCGTTTAACCGGTGAGGTTCCCATGAGTATTTGGAAAAGCCAAACCCTTGAGCACCTTCTTATTTACGAGAATAGTCTGTTTGGCGAACTGCCCGTTGAGCTCACCTACATGAAGCACTTGAAACAAATCACCCTGTTTACGAATCATTTCTCTGGCATCATACCTCAAACCTTAGGAATCAATGCCACCCTCACAGTCCTTGATTTCAATAACAACTCATTCACCGGACCAATCCCGCCATATCTCTGCTCCCGAAACCAACTCGAGAAGCTCATTCTCGGGCTCAACAATCTGCAAGGCCCAATTCCTCCTCAACTTTGGAAATGCCGCAGTCTTAAAAGATTGATTCTGCGTGGTAATACTAATCTCACCGGGGTTTTTCCAGACGTTGTGGATAATCCAAACCTATCATACTTGAGCCTGGAGAATAACTTTTTCACTGGACAAATTCCTGCTAGCTTTGGTATGCTTACCAATATCACAGAAATTAATCTCTCCATGAATCGGCTTTCTGGCGTCTTACCACTTGAGTTTGGAAACCTCTTGGGGCTTCAGGCTCTCAACCTTTCTTACAACGCATTGGAGGGTCCTTTGCCATCTCAACTAGCCAACTGCAAAAGGTTACTGAACCTTGATGCAAGTCATAACTTGTTCAATGGCTCAATTCCAGCTTCTCTGCAGACCATGTCAGGACTACTGACTCTGGATTTAAGTGAAAATCATTTTACAGGGAGCATACCGATGTTTTTATCTCAGTTCGGGTCTCTGATAGAGCTTAGACTAGGTGGAAACTCATTAGGTGGAAAAATACCTTCATCAATAGTAGAGCTCAAGGCACTTGGCATTTTAAACCTCAGCCACAACTGTTTGACAGGTGATATTCCCTCGGGTTTCAGTAAACTGGTGATGCTGGAGCAGTTAGATGTTTCTCACAATCGTCTAACTGGAACTTTAGCATCACTTGCGGGGATGCGTGTGTTAACTGACCTAAACATTTCGTACAATATCTTCATGGGTCAGATACCAGCAACATTGCTGAAATTTCTCAACTCGTCTTTCTATGCATTCTCAGGGAACCCAGGTCTTTGTGTGGATTGTGTTCTGAATAGTTGTGAGGCTGCCAGGGATTTGAGACGTTGTGCCCATCCATCGGCCAAACAGAAAGGACTTACCAAGTTCCAAACTGCAATGGTAGCCCTTGGGACTTCAACGTTTTTGTTTGCATTTGTTATTGGGATTGGTTTAATGCTTCACTGCCGGCGAAGAGAAAAACATGATATTGAAGAGATCTATGATGATAAAGTGGATGACGATTCTTTATTTTACAAAGTAATGGAGGCTACTGATGACTTAGATGACAGGTACATAATTGGGAGAGGAGCCCACGGAACTGTGTACAAGGCATCCTTGGGTCGTGGTGATGGAGTGTATGCTGTTAAGAAACTTATGTTTGGAGGCAGCAAAGAGGGAAGCACGAGCATGGTTCGAGAGATAGAGACAGTCGGGAAAGTAAGACATAGGAATCTTGTTAAATTGGAAGACTTTTGGATAAAAAAGGATTACGGCCTGATTTTGTACAAGTATATGCACAATGGTAGTCTTCACGATATTCTGCATGAAGTACATCCACCTCCATTGTTAGATTGGAGCATTCGTTGTAACATCGCTCTTGGAACCGCCCACGGTTTAGCGTATCTCCATTTTGACTGTCATCCAGCTATAGTTCATCGAGATATCAAACCCATGAATATCCTTTTAGATTCCGAGTTGGAGCCTCACATATCAGATTTTGGCATAGCCAAGCTTCTGGATCAATCAACTCCAGCGCTAATGAGTGGCACACTCAGAGGCACGGTCGGGTATATTGCTCCAGGTGAACTAATATAACTTGTCTCCTTTTTTTTTTCCTTTTAATACCAGAGAAAATGTTTATTATGCATATGATGGTTGTGATGATGACGATGAGTAAGATGATTCACAGAAAACGCATTTACATCCACGAAAAGCATGGAGTCTGATGTGTACAGTTATGGTGTTGTGTTACTGGAACTAATAACAAGAAAGAAGGCAGTGGATCCTTCATTTGAAGATGGATTGGATATTGTGAGGTGGGTCCGATCCGTCTGGAATGAGAAGGTAGAAATCGAGGTGGTAGTGGATCCAGACCTATTTGATGATCTGTATGATGGTTTTGTAAGGGAACAAGTGACAGAGGTGCTTCAGCTTGCTTTGAAGTGTACATTAACAGAATCAAGCAGGAGACCCACAATGAGAGATGTAGTCAAACAACTTGAAGATGTGCATTCATCCAATAGTTATAGGAGCAAGCAGCTGCAGCTGCAGCTGCAGCTTAAATAGGGTCGGTATTACGTACCCAGTTAGTTAGCTCATCATCATATAGAATGATTAGATTTTTTTCAGAATTAGAAAAAATCTGATGAAATTGTACAGTTCCAAGGTTGGTTGAGTGTTAATGGATACATTTTGTCCGATTGGTATGATAATGATGACAAGTTTATGACCAAGTATAGTGTTAGCACTATTGGTATGATATATGTTCAATTAATTTAGTTCAAGAAACTATTTTGAATCTATTAAATGATTTAATGCATTCTAAACAAACAATTGTAATGAAGTTTTGGCTGAATTTGTGATTAAGCTTCACATCCATTATTGCTTTGAGTGATATCAATTGCAAAAGTAGAAGTCATGCATTCATTCACCATTTGTAATCCTATACCGCCAACGGGATGTGATCAGCATTAACGACGACAAGTATATGAGCATGGACTACATCATATCTGATAATAAGGCAAGTTATCATAATGCCTTCTTCATCATCCAGGTTGATTTTCAATTTCTTTATTTGAATCTATTTAATTTATCTAACTTCTTTTAATCTCATTTGTTATATAGTTCAGATAAGATTGTCATTAATTCGTTTTTTGTAAATGAACACAAAGTGTTTGATAAATTGCCTCAATGAAATGTAGAATATTCTTTTTGAATGATATTTTATTACTGCCTTAGGTTAGATTTATGTTGTTTTTCTACACCATATGATTTCGTATGGATCGAACAAATATACTTGATATATGGTGAAGCCTATTAAGTATTCCAAAAAAATCTAAAACCGAAGATGATGACGATAATGTAGATTTAGAGAAAAGCAATGTACTTCTAATGGGCCAAACTGGCTCGAGTATGATCATGAAAATGTTTCATTGTCGCTGCCCAATCAGGCAATCATACCTCTCTTAAACATCCATCTCATACGACACCAATGTGCCCTAATTTATCACTCTTTTGTTTTCCCCCAATTGATGCAGCATTACCATAAGGACATCGCGGCGAGTTGTGTTGGTGGTGCAGACACCGAATATTTCAACACATGCTTTCTTATGGAGTAAAAAGCCTTTCAAGATCATGTTGTTCATGGTAAGCATCTTTAATGCTTCCTTCTTTTACAGATGTGCCATTTCCTATCAGCTTTCTGGACAACAGACTCTAAATGATTGAATTTTTATAAATTTGATTTTAATTAGTAAATTTTCATATCATGTACAATACTTATATTTGACTTCTAATTGTAGTTTTTATGCGATGATTCTATTCTAAAAGTATACTTATTTCTTTTGTTAGTGCATATAAACAATACCTTATAACGCTAGAGAATTTCTTGGTCCGGGTTACGTGGTTGTAGTTATGTAATGCTTTGCATTAAAAAAACTAAAAGAAAAAAGGTAGCTCATAACACTAGAAAAGAGTCAATTGGTCAAGTAAAAACATAAGGTAATTTCGTTGTTATTCTTCATGTTGGTGATTATATTTTCAGGTGCATGAGCTATTATAACATAATCCAAATCTTTGCCATGCCATGAAAACTAAAGCTAGGATTAATCCTCGATTGGTTATTAAGAAGATGAAGTTACCATGGTACGTAATTCAGAATGCAGTAGTTTTGACTCACGGATACGTAACTTCATCCTAGATCGTGAAAGGCCAAGTGACTAACTTCAATACTTTGTTTAATGGAGGCCAAACCTAGGCAGGGATTTATATGTATTGATGATATTGAACCCATTTATGAAGGTGGGGAACACATAAAACTGACAAGCACTACAAATAATGAAAACCAAGAGCCTTTATATAAAGGCGAGGCTGTTCTAGCAGAACAAGTGGACAATGTTAGTAGTAGCGAAAAATTTGGGTTTCTTCTCCTCAAAGGGAATTGTTAAGATGTTTGTTCTTATAAAAGGGAACTAATCAGGATTTTTCTAAAGAATAGCTCAAGTCAGTTGACTATATATGAGTATGTATCATTTATTAATCCATGCACATCTGGTTTAATTATAAACAAGATGATGGTCTTCATTTCTTTTGCTTTGTTAATGATTGCAGCTTATATTCCTTGCAAAAAAGCATAAAAGAACATGAACTAACGGGAAAACATATGTCAAACTAACGGGAAAACATAGAGTTACGTTTTCACTTTTCAGGACCTGGAAACTTTTTGTTGAGTGTAAGCATCCATTTCAAATCTTTTTTTCTTAACTAATTAGTTCATTTTGTTCTTAAAAAAAAATATCTGTGCCTCTAGGCTAACCTGTCATGTGATACCTTTCTTGTTATGAGATAAACGTGCAAGTGTCTTTGTAGATTTTCCTTGGAATATATGATCACCTGTTCACGGAGATTTTTATTAATGATTGGCAGGGATTGAAAGGTTTAGTACAGCCATGGCGTTTGTGGGCTCGAAGAGTAGTGATTTGATTGATAATGAAGTGAAGGTTGAGCTGTGTGGGCTGCATAGGCTTGCCATTAAAGGATCTTGCTATGAACCACAACCCATGGCTCTTAAGGTTACTGCTCGAGCTAATTGGTATGTGATCATATTTCTTACTTGCCTCTTTTTAGTATTGAATTGGTATGAAGTTGTAGCATGACTCCACAGAAGGCTGCTACCATGGCTGTGAAAAAGTTGGAGAAGCTGAAGTAGCTTTTTTACAAGCTGAAAAAAAAAGGGAAGCTTTTCCCGCAGCAAAGAGTGGGTTTTACTTGCAAAGCCCCTAGCTCATTTTGTCAATGTTCCCTTTGTTATTGCTGATGCAACAATTTTGACACAGGTCAGTTATACTCAAATTTCAAAGTATAAGGGCGGACGGAGCGCGGTGGTGAGGGAATAGGTATCGGACCGATACCGGTTTGAACACCACCCGTCCAACCGGTACTAGTGGGGTGGGGAGGGATTTGGGGAGGGTGCTGCCGGTTGGATTCAAATGTTAAATAAAAAATTAAACCACAGGGGCCCACATCAAACGGTCGAAATTCCCATCTTTTTCTCTTCTTCTTTCTTTTTTCTTTCTTCTGCACCTTCTGTTCTTCTAGTTTTTTTTTCCTCCATTTTCTTTCCTTTCTTCTTTGATTATTAATCTATCATACAACACACATATAAAACATGGCAAACATGAACCTAAAGGATGTTAAGATGGCGATGCAAGCTCGCATGGTCAATGACGACAGACACTGATCTCAAGTGAACACCGTCATTTAGAGTGTATCCGACGAGAAGGCGGCTTACCAAGCCGAAATCAACCGAACTGAAGCTCCCGATCGGGTTCGAAACACTGCCGAATCTGAGTATGTTGTATATCTTCGACAGAAGATCAATTGACTGAACCAAATTATTTTTCAGCTTATCACTGCCTCTTCCACTTTCACAGTCATGCTTGACCACACGTTATTCTCGCAAGGCAATGTCGGTGGTGGTCAGCATGTAGATTATCATACTGACCCGGAGGAGGAGTATGTATCTCCTCAACTCGGCGACGCTACCGGGTCTCCTGAACCCTATCGATACATTTATCGTAACGACGGCGACAATATTGTGGACTCGGACTATTCCGAGTGTTAGGTTTATGTAATGTTTTTAATAATTTTACTAATATTAATGTAATGTTTATTAATGTTTTTAATAATTTTAGTTTTGTAACTTTTTTTAATTTAGAAGATTTTAGTAATATTTGTTTTAAATTATTTTTAAATTAAAGTTTTAATTATTATTTGAATAAAAATATATAGAAAATAGAATAAGTAGAAAAGGGTGGGGAGGGGTAGGGAAAGGCGGGGAAGCAATCCTTGCATTTAGGGAGTGGGCGGGGAGGAGAAGAAAAAGCGGGGAGTGGCGGTGAGGCACTCCACCACCCTAAGATATTTAAAATGAATGACATTTCATAGAGAAATGAGTGGTGCAAGTCGTACTTTTGACATTGATCATTAGATCACCGTGAAAAATTGGATAATGTTGTTAATTCAGTATATTTTTATGGATTTATCTCACCATAGAACCGACTTAACGTGTTCTAATAAACTGAAAACAATTTCATTTATCTATATTATGCAGGTTGGTTATCAGGTTATGTTGATGATTTCGTTGAATCTATCTTGCACGAGCTACTTACGGTAAGTAATATATATGCTGATTATGTGATTTCTTATTATTAAGTAACAGTTTTATGTTGATCCAGAAGTTGAGACTCATCACTTATGGTTCAAAAAACTTTCACTAGACAAACAAATAGAATCATCATACGAAGGATTTGACTCGGTGGTCAAAAGATACAAACCAAGATTAATTGGTTGAGATGTCATGAATGAGAACTTGCACCATAATTATTGGTATTATGACTTTGACTAGCTTTTATTAAATTGGAGCTGGACAAAGATGTTGTGTAAATGAATGGTACAAGATTAGAGAGCAAGGTTTCGTTGGGTGTTGGAATTGGGGCAGAAATTCGTTGCAGGACGTGGAATTGGCGGAATGATTGGAGTTGATAAAATTGTTAAAAAAGGCAAGTTTAACTAATAAAGAAGATCGATGGATGGGAGGAGTAAGCAAGGAGTTGACGGTCAAGTTTGTTAAGGAAGCTTTGATTAAAAATCTTGAGATCAGTAACTGTGTTGTTCTCGAATGAGCAAATTGTGTTCCCAAAACGTGTAACATATTCATGTCACGTGCGGTTTTAGATCGTATACCTACGCTTCAACCCTTAGTGCTAGAAATTGTGAGCTTGGCAACCTCATGTGTGTTTTTTGCAAATTTTGGGGAGGAGACAATTGATGATTTACTTTGCCACTGTGAGGAAATAAGTATGTGGGTCAAAGTAACTAGATTGTTTATTTTTGAAGTTAAGGACTTCATTGAAATTCAAAAATAGTGGGGTTGATCAAAGTGGAGAAAATGGTATTGAAAGACATTGTAATGATTACATGTTGGGCCATATGGAAAGCGAGGAATGACAAAAGGTTCTTAAATAAAAAGGCTTGCAAAGACTCGATAGTGTAAAGTGTAAAAGCGTTGGGCTATCTTTGATAGAAATAGAAATAAAAAGCAAATGATATTACAGGAGGATTGGTGTAAATTTAAATTGTTTTAAAATTTCCTGCCGGAGGTGTAGTGTTAATAAAATTCACTTTTCAAAAAAAGAAAAAAAAATAAATGAGAATTTGCTTTTTTTTTTTTTAGGGAATAAAGATATAAATTTTGTTAGAGATAAAGTTGAGTGGTTCTTGAAAAATAAAGATTATTCAAGTTATGACTTTCAACTTCTTAATTTGAATTTAGTAAACAAAATATTACAAGCTTTTTTTCAAAATAAATAATGAAAAACAAACTTAGAACAAGTTAATTAAGTGGAATACAACATTAACAATGCATACTCGTTACACGATTCCATAGATAATAAAATGTTTGCAAATTACATGTTCAGAAATACGTGCAATATATATAGATTGTGAAGCTTTCATTAAAGATTTACATTAGAAACTTTTGTATAATTAAATGTTCGAGTATAGAAGATTAAAATTTCATAACATATGGAAATTGTCAATCGAGCATATTATCACATATTTGGATCAAATGTTACTACTCGCGCGTTGCAACGGATACTATTAACTGGGTATAAGAAATATTAAGAGAGGGTAAAAAATATTAAGAGAGGGTTGCATGTACAAATGAAATTAAAGAATATATTTTTTTTTAAGAAGGTATTTTGGACAAATCCCCCTGTATAACTTTCGATAGAGGTATATTTTATTTATTAAATAATATAGATATATGAATAACAAGACTAAGACTGTGTTTCTTTTTTACTTAATATACTTAAATTTGTTTTTACATAATGAACAAAATAACTGTCAATTAACATACACACACTATTTAAAATAGCGTGGTTTGATCAGTGGTAAACACCCTGACCTTTGTAAACAGATGTCAGGAGTTTGATTCTCATATCATCCATAGTTTGGAGGTCCTTTTCTACTATTTAGGTATAAAATGGAAGCAATCTCTCTATCTTGTTAAGGTGAAGGTCTGCCAACATTTTAACCTCTTTCATACACCATCGAGATATTGAGGCTCAAAACCAACGAAAAGGACAGTAAGTAGTTTCTTTCTATCTTTACACATTATGTATATATAAAGTCAATTAAAACATTCAGTTCTTATCTATATCTATATCTACTAGCATGACCCGCGCAATGCGGCGATGGTGGTGGGGACGATGGTCTAATGGTGTCGGTGAGGGTATTATTAGTGGTGGCGGTGTCAAGTGGTGTAAGCTGATGTGAAAGTGATTGTAAAATATTTTAGAAGATAAAGGCTTAAAGTATTAATTATTTAAATAAGAGTTTAGAGTGTAAATTAATTCATTAAGGACAAATTTGGTAATTTATAAAACTTTTTCCATAGTGGATATTTTTTAAGGGTAATTTAGCACTTTTTCATCTAACCATTTTCTAACACTTTCTTAAAATTGGGGGATTGATAATAGTTATAAAAGAGTATAGATACTCCTTATTAAAAAGAATAGACCCCTCGTTGAAAATTATTAGAGGGACAAAAATATCCTCAATTAAAACAACACACCTTAAATACATATACCCCCACCCTATTGAAATGGATATACCATTAGTCCCTCAACTTTTAAAATAACTATACTAACCATTATATTAATTACATTTACACCAAGGCCGTCTCTGAACATTTATATACCTCGGCCGAGCTAGAAAAAAAAGGCCCGTTACTTAGATGCACCAAGTTATATTATATAAATTATTTTTTAAAAAAGACGATAAATGTTAATAAACAAATCAAAAGATATTGTTTAACATATAAAAAAACATTGCAAAATTAAATTATTGAAATAAATATCATGGAAGCTAGCCGACGATTCGTGAATTCTTCTAGCATTTTTCATAGCACATTGGTTGATCAACCCTTCACAGTCTAGTTTTCTTTTTTTACGTTTTTGACTGTTGGATGGCTGTTTAGGAGGCATGATTTCTATATCGTTATATCCAAATATGAAGCAATTAGTAATCAAATCTAAATTTAAAACACTTAATTCTAGTTTTATGTTTTAGTAACTATAACTAAAATAACTAAAAAGAATAGTTAAAGAAAAAAATAAGAAAAAGATTACGGCTGCTGAGTTAATTTAGAATAGGGATAATATCCAATATACAATTAAATAATGGAGATATTCTACAATATACATGAAAGTTAAACTTACATTGAATTGTGAATCACAAAAGTGAAAAGCTGATGTAAAAAGATTGCCTAAAGCTAGCCACGTAGTGTTGCCGAATGAAAAAGTCAAATGACATACATAAAATATATATGCATTGTATATAAACTTTGGGCCCTTAAAATATATGGACCTCGGCCAATAGCCCATATTGTCCTATGCTTAGGCCGGCCTTGCCTTACACTATTCGTCTTCACCACTATCCGTCGCCGCCAACACCCGTCACCACCACTTTGCCGTCTCCATCGCTGTATTGCGAGGCACCAAGCTAGGCTTAAGAAAAAAACAAAAAAGCGGCCCTAGACCCGATTGAACTAGTCATTGGCTCATTGCCGGTTTGAACCGGTTCTTAAAACTGGTATGACCCGAAATTAATTTGAATACAATCAAACTTTTTATTATTCAAAACCAGAAGTGCTAGTTTCGCAAGCCCTAACACTTTACACTTTGCAACTCTTTCAATCTTCCAAACTCATTTCTGCTCCATGGAGCCACTTGAATCTCCATTCAAGGTATTATTTTTTCCTTCTTTATATATATATATTTTAAATCCAATGCATATCTTTTCTTCATAACCTTTTGTTTTCCCAGTAGACATTTGCAGTATATATATAATCATGTTACTTTTTCTAATGAAACTTGATTGCTTCACTTTGATATTTCCGTGTAGATAATATTGGGATCATCTTCGATTGCACGTCGAAAAATATTATCTGAAATGGGATATGAGTTTACTCTCATGGTATATATATATGCATTCTTTTGTTATATCAATTATACACATTCTTGATATTATTTGTGTGTATTTATATGCAAAAGTTTGTTTTTTTTTACTAGATGTATGTATATATAGTCTGCAGATATAGACGAGAAAGCTATCCGGACCGAAAAACCAGAAGAGTTGGTGATGGCTCTTGCAAAGGCAAAGGTAGTCATTGTTTCTTGCTTTAACGACAATATAAAACGACTAAGATTAGAACCATATGTTAGTAGTCAGTCAATAAGTTAGTTATTATTAGCCGTTTTTTGGGATTTAAGACTTCAGCAGGTGGGAGTGCTTGGGTGTGTGTTTTGAAACAGGGTGTTGAGGTGTTTAGAATATAATAGGGATTAGTTCTCTCGAATGTAAGGAACTTTGAACGAATGTCTATAGTAGGAAATAACTAAAGCTGTGTGTATTGTATGTAAACAACTTTGAAATAATGTTTATTGTATGTAAGAATTTCGTTTCAACCAATTACAATCTGACAAGTGGCACCTGTATATGGTTGCCACGTATGTTTTCTTACATACAATAAACATTTTTTCAAGTTGCTTACATACAACACACATAACTTTAGTTTTTTCCTACTATAGACATTCGGTCAAAGATAGTTACATTCCAGGAAACTAATCCCTAACATATGTAGTAAACGGGTTGTTGAAGATACTTTTTGGATGTGCTTGAAGTTGTAGTCATCAGATAATTATACTACTCGTAGTAGATAAATCACAAAGAAATTTTCTTGAGATACTTATTGGAAGTGGAGTACTGGAATATAAAGTCCCTTAATTTAGGTTTCAACATTGCGTAAGTAGGTAATTTTACCTAACTCTTTGATGATATATCGGTTTCGTTGCAGCTATAGGGCTATAAATTTAATTGTTTAAAACTGGTTACATGACTCTTAAATAGTCAACAATTCGGATTTTGTTTAACCAAATGTTAACAATCTGATTTTTACACCTTCAAGTCATGATAATTCCATAAACCCTTGCAAAATGTAAATTTATATTCCTATATACATATCTTCATTTCTAAGATGTATCATTATATTAGTTCTGATTTAGCTGTTCATTTTGTCTATTGTCTATAAACTATGTTATGCTTTGTCACAGGCTGATGCCATTGTCTCCAAGCTTCAGACTAGCAAGGACATGACACCAAGCGTTCTAATTGCGGCTGATACAGTATGCTTTATTATTTTTTTTCTGTCAATTACATTTTGTTAATCGAATTAGAAATATTATGAAGCATCATTGTTGACCACACAATTTAATAGAAAATGATATTTTTGCAAGTAGACTGCTCTATTTTATACTTTAGTTACTTCAACATATGACTTCATGAGAAACGTCAACGCTATATACAATAGTATTTTTCTGTTGAGTGCATGGGACTTGTGTTCGATGATTTGGTACTCATCTGTTGACAGCTTCAGTTTATTGTTTTTAATTTGTGTTAATAAATAGTTGTTATTAGGCAGAAGGTAACCCAAAGCGCCATATTGTTGAAGACAAGGATGCCGAGCCAACACTACTAATTACTTGTGACCAAGTATAAATCAATTCCTTAACCTCTTCTTATCCTTCTAACATTGTTGCATATTAATATGACATGCGTTTTCTTATCCTCTGAATGTTGTTGCATAATAACATGGTGTTCCCAATTAAGCAATGTGTAGTGACGCCCATCTACCTAGCATTGTTTTCTAAAAACCAATGGAATTACTATTGTCGATCTGAAATATATCCAAGTAGAGTGTTAGTTCTTATAAACCAATCTATCCTTAATTTGAGGTCATCATATACCTTTCACCGTTCTTTTGTCTTTCTCAATTTTAAAGTAACTTTCAGTTTTAGTTAAATCTTTGGTGAAACTAATCATGATTTTATAGGTGGTGGTCTATGAAGGTATGATAAGGGAGAAGCCTGAAAGTGAAGAAGAAGCACGCCAATTTATTAAAGGTTTTTTTTTCTTCACCATTTTGGTTGTATTACCTGGTGACTTTTTGGTTTTGGCGGTGATAGAAGCATTGATGACAGGGTATTCTGGCAAGCATGCTGCAACTGTTAGCTCTGTTTTGGTTACAAACCTCAAGAATGGATTCACAAAAGGGGACTTTGACAAAGTAGAGGTACTATTTCTCTAAGTTATTGAGTGTTGGCAAATTGAGCAGGGCGTTGTGGAAAGAAAACTTTGAAACGGGTCCTAATGTAGGGTCAGAATGATCTGAAGAACATTTAGTCCAGATTTCCTCAAAATGTTTATAAGTAACTAGTGTGTTAAAATGTCAAATACGATTACAAAAGCTCTATTATATCTACCCAATTGTAATTTGTTAGATAAAATAATGTAGGAGACTAGGAGGTTCTATGTATCAGAGTACATTTAGGTGACTTTCAATTTTTTTGAATAGTTTCCTTATAAGCTATTTCCTTTAATATAGCCCGTTTGACCTTTCCGAGAATAGTGAAAAAACTTAACAGGAATGAAGTGATTGTGAATTGGTATAGTTTGCCATGTTTGAACCTTTAAAATATCTTTGTTATATATATTACCTTTTTAATTTTTATAAGTCATGTCAATGTGGACTCTCAAGGAAACTGGTGATTTTATGTTTACAGTATCGTTTGTGATTTTATGTGAACATGACCTTTGTTGATTGTTGCAGATTCATTTCCACGAGATACCGGACCATGTTATTGATAAGCTGGTAAACAACATTGTCATTGCAGTTTTCTTTTTCCCAATAATTCAGATAGCTTACACGTGTCTTTCCATTTTGTTGCACAGCTTGAAGAGGGGCTTGTGCTCAAAGTTGCTGGAGCATTGATAATTGAACATCCTTTGATTGTTCCATATGTCAAAGATGTGGTTAGTTTCTCTACTCCCTTCCCACAAACTTGATCTATCACAGTATCACATGAGTGTGCACACTAACACCAATTAAATTTAAATGATGTGCTGGAAGCTTGATTTTAGAGGTGGAAAAATGGGTGGGATGGGTACCGGATCAGAAAATGTTATATCTTTTAAATCTGGCTTGGTGCAACCAGGTTGAAGCAAAGCACTTTTTCTTTTTTTGAACAGCGAATGATACAAAGCACTTTATCAAACAAATTTTTACTGTTTGATTAATAATCTACCTTTTAAATATGATTACCTCAATAACCCAGTTTTTTAAATGAAACAATTTAGTAGCTTATGTGTATGAAAATAAGCCTTGGACAACAATCTACACGTTCAACCCATTGGGTGTGTATCATTTTTAGCTAATACTTATTAGAAGTTTTCAAGTTCCATGCAGAGACAACATTAACGCATAGAATCATTGGGCTATTCGAATGGAATAGCAATTATTGAGATGCACGGCCAAATAGAATAGCTAGTTGCTCAATGCTCTATGTTTCTGTTGTACCCAGCTATCCAACTTACTGATAAGGCTTTCAAAGAAGATCAATGTTGCCAAAAGCATAGATTATTATTTGATCCTTTCAGTTATATATCTAAAAAACCAAATCTCCCTATGTTGAAAAGAATATAGCCATATAGGTTGAAGTTTCCATCTTTAGGGCATCTACAATTTTGCGTCAATAACACCAAACTGGTGCCAAATTTGGTGTAAAGTTTCTCCAGCCAAGGCCCAAAATGGTGCATCCTATTTGAACCACCATTTAACACCAAATTTGGTGCAATACTATTCATCTCGTTAAATATTATCTGCCTAGAATGTTGCTCATTATTTTGATCACAAAAGTATTGACCCGCTAAACTAACTGTAGGGTGATGCAAGTCTACTCTGGTTTTGGACTTTTGGGTTTCATGGTTTGAATTCAAAATCAAAAGTAGTTGTTGCAAGAGCTAAGATCGCATATGACAAGTTGGTGTCACATATGGGTCAACAGTCAATCTTCGCATGCAATCTTATCTTTTCTAAGACCTTTGTTGGACACTTAGGCCTTGTTTCTTTTTTACTTAATGAACTTAATAGTTAAGAACTTAATCATTCAGTCAAATTTCATGTTTCTTTTTTGACTCAATAAACAAAAATAACCGTCAATTACCTTTATTTTATTTAATACATACAGACATTCTTTATGCATTCAGCCACTTAATACACTCAGCACTTAATAACTAAAAAAAGAAACAGGGCCTTAGCCTTGTTTCCCAGCATACTTAATGTTCAAGAGTACTAGTAGAAGTGATAACATGGCAAGTCTGTTAGCAATTCAAAATGGTTTAGGTGGGCTTTCTTATCTATATTTTCTTATTAGTAACTAATGTATTGATGCAACTTTTAACGTAATAAAATCTAAATTGTTTGAACCAGCAACATCTGAGGTTGTAATCGTTTGACTTCAGGTGACACTTAATCCCGTTTTGTATTTTAAAGTAATAATCATGCATTTTATGATTTTACCCGTTTGACCATGTCTCTTCTTATCATACTCTACAGATAGGGACGACTGATAGTGTGATGGGACTCCCTAAATCTTTGACCGAGAAATTACTAAATGAGGCTATGAAGGCATGAGTTTGGATTCATGAGGAGCATCATCACTAATAATTTACAAAATGTTGATATGATTGTATCCGACACTCCATTGGTGATGTTAATGTTATCTGAGACCATGCTGAAAAATCCGATTGTTATGTTGTTTCTATGTGCAATGTCTACTTGGTATTAGAGTAAATAACAAACATGGAATTCTATTCTAATAGTGTTGCTTGCTAGAGGCCTATCCTTGATGTAAGTGAGATTTTTGCTTCGAGAGACATTCGTTGCGTAATGATAGATCAGTTGAGGAAATTGAAATTTGGATATCGTATTTGTTACATTATCAATTATAGGGCAACTATTATAAATCTTTCCTTTGTGTGTTTCTCATCATCCCTGAACTCTCCTTTAGCACTAGTCACTTCGTTTATTTCTTGCTAGTTGTATCCTGTTAAGTCTTCCCACATACATTTCAGATGAAGGTATAATTGTCTATACTTATCATTTTTAGGGATTTGATTTTTGTACCGAGTTTCGATATCATACCGATACTATACCGACCAAATGTTTACAGTACTATTGGTTTTCATTTTTGACTTGGTTTAGTTTTGGTATCGGGACCGATAAAACACCAAACTTACTGATTACATAGAGGTGAACAAAAACCGGTTTCTACCCAACCCGAAACCGAACCTGAACCGGTTTTTTGGTCAACGGAACCAAAACCGTACGATTGTTTATGGTAATCTAATACAGTATATGACATTAAGGGTACAGATTGTTTATGATGTATGGAATGTACATCATTTTTTTGATTGGGCAGTGGACATTTATTAGATTGTCTCATGCAGATGGTGTATTGGTGTATACACGTTACAAAGAAATGCTTCTTGTCAATGAGACTAGGGTTACAACCGAGTCGAGCTTTTATCGAGTAATTCGTACTCGGCCCGGTCAAGTAGCTCTATTGTCGTGCTTGAGTCGAGACCAAGCCTTATATTTAAGCTCAAAATACTTCATGAGCCGAGTCAAGCTTTTAATGGCTTGACTCAAGCTGTTATTGAGGTTTTCTTGCTCTGAAGTTTACTATTCAGCTTTTAAAGATGTAGTAAACATTTTGCTAAGTGTTTGAGATATATAAACGTTATTAATGTTGATTAGATTATTAGGATAATAAGTTTTTAGAAAACCTTTGTATGGTGTTTTATAAGAGAATAATTGTTTTGTTTTTGTTTGTGCTCATGAAAAAGGAAAAAACATGGTTAGAATCTCGTGTGGTATTGTTTACACAATGACGTGTGTCTTCGATATGGAGGAGGTGAGTTTTCCATCTTTTTTAAATCTCAAATCCACTAGATTAAGCTAAGTTTTACGAGTGTTTTTATTATAAAAAAAGTTCTCGTGTGATACTAGTCTTAATACCCGTACGATGTACAGTAGTTATATAGATTGTATCATAAAAAAAATTGAACATGTCTAATACATGATTTGTGAGTATGAAATAAATTTTGGTTAAAGTAAACTAATGATTGAAGCTAAGTTATAATACACAGTAATGATAAATATAATATATGTTTGGTTAAAGTTTTAGATTTACCTTAAAATTTTAAAATCACATAAAAATCGGAAATTGTAAGCATAAAGGATGACAACATATAGCTTTGTGATTTCAGATCGTAAACTCGATTTTTTGAAGTATTCATATTATTAACTTATTATAAGTAATATTGTAACACCCCGAGCTAGGCTCAGAATATTACCGAAAAGATATAGCGTAAGCATGGAATTATCGTAGAACATGAACTATATGAATAAAAAGGATTCGGCGAATTCAGCATCAACAAACAAGTACATAATGCATAATACAAAAATAAGGGGAAAATGAATCTTGGATCCATGTAAGTCCAACCCAAGTTCTAGCACATGCATCAATCAACCATCACATCTTGGATTCACTTGATTACCTGAAAAGTGTACTAAACAAAGTCAATACTAGGTTGGTGAGTTCGTAGTAATGGTTCACAAGGAACCATTGACAATAGTCCCAATGTAAAATCACAACAAGGATACATGGCATAATATAGCCACGTGTAAAAGATGAGCACATGTGGTGAAAATATCCAAGTCATGTATTGTGTGTATGCATATGCCGGGACGGATATCCAATGTAGAACAACCATGTCACAATGTCATATCAAAATAAGATCATATGTGTAGTTGCATGTAAAGCGCAAAAATATCTATAGTTGCGTGTAAAGCGCGACAATATGTATAAGTTGCGTGTAAAGCGCGAAAATATGTATAGTTGCGTGTAAAGCGCGACAATATGTATAAGTTGCGTGTAAAGCGCGTAAAGTTTCTCATCCCACAAATCATCCAAACCACAATGCACATACATTTCATACGACTTTACATTTAAGGAATCATTGATGCTTATATATAGGGTCACCCGCAGCCTTCCCACCACATCTCAAATTCATTAAATGTATCATCGTCTTCCATATATGTACAACTATCCTAACCACATCTCATAATCATAAACAAATGTATAATCAACCAACTGACATATGAGTATATGATGCAAGTAAATACGTGTAATGAATGTCCACAAGTAGTGACAATATCGAATCATGCATAGTATGTATGTCCATGTCATAATGCATATCAAACGTATGTCAACCATGTCACTAAAGTACCAAATAGGGTGTGCTTGCGTGTAAACCGCTCCAATCGTGTATAACAATGCGTATATGTTCATAACATTACAATTAAGCCAAGCCAATCCAAACAATCAACAAATCCATCAAACCGACAAACCGACAATTCAAGCAATCAAACAAGTAGTAAGACAATCGTAACTCAAGCCAATCAAGCAATCAATCAAACAATCAAGCATGTATGTATACACTTTTCAGCCCGAATCTCAATTGAGTAGGGAGCTACGGAACTCACCTTAGCCTTAGATGTCGTTAAAATGAGCTTAAACGGGCGAGTGAGGAGCACAACGATCACAAACCTATTACATCAACATCTTATCATCACATTATATCTTAAAGTATGCCTAGTACATTTGGTTAAAGATATAAAGGTTTTGGTTGAACACGAGTTGAGGTTTGACACTAAATTTTGACGGAGGAATCCAAGCGTTACACGCGCCTTGTTATGGATCATTAAGATGTAAGAATGAATTTGGGTTAAGCAACTAAGGATTAGACACTTTAGAACACAAATATAGACATAATTAGCAAATATGTGGCACGTAGGAAATGCATGTGGCACGTATCTAGCTTTTCAGATTTTTGGGCAAATATGTGGCACATGCATACATGCATGTGGCGCATATTTGACTCTGTTCGGGCTTTACACAAAAACTGTGGCACATGCATTACTACATGTGGCACATATTTAGCATTTCAGATTTTTGAAAAATATGTGGCACATGCATACATGCATGTGGCGCATATTTGACTTTGTTTGGGCTTTACACAAAAACTGTGGCACATGCATGCATGTGGCACACCTGGGCATGTTCTTGCTTAAAACGGGTTTTCACATCAAAATCGACTTTTACCATTTTGGAACCATTTTGAAGCTACAAAACATGTTTCTAACATAATTTAGACAAAACCCATCATCAAAACTCTTTCCATTCCACAAATCCAAGACAATCCAACCTAAAACCCTAAATTGAACCCTAATTTGTTTTTACCCGATTTGTGACCCGAATTTGCTTGAAATTAACTAGAAACAAGTTAATAAACATAAAATGATAACTATGGGTGGAGTTAAACTTACCAAAATCTTCACCAAGTGCTCAAACCCGAATTTGACCCAAAATGGAAGATTTCTTAAGTTTAAAGAACCAAATTTTTGATATGTTGTTTAGAAGATGATAAGGATAATTATTCTTGTGAAATTTAGCTTAAAACAACCATTTTTGATGCAAAAATCTAAAGAGAAGGAGATAAGTATTAGTGTGTGTGTTCTTGGGAGGGAGGTAGAGAGAAATAGAAGAGTGGGTGAATGAATGGATGGGAGGGAGGATAGGGTGTAAGAGTTGGGTCATGGGTCTTGGGTCATAACCATGGGTTGACCCATCTACACTCTTAGTTCATAAAATCATCGCTAGTTATTGTGTCACATAATGAGTCGATAATTTGACCCGTCAAGCATCTCATCAATCATAATGTCCCAAAACGAAATGTTTTCATTAATAATATAAGTAATTGGTCAAGTTAAGCGAAAAGTCAAACGATCAAAATTGACGGATGTTACAAATATAAGTAATGTAAGTTGAAGAATTAAGAAAAAAGAAAAAAAAGACAACTTTATTAATGAGAAAACGATCATTACACGTGTCAATCAAGGATTACGCCACGTGTCGTTTTAATAACATCTCAATTCTGTTTTAGTTTATTGGTAGATAGCCATAGTAGGTAATCTACCAATATACCAAAACAGGATTGATATATGTTCTTGAAACGACATTTAGCTTATTATGTTTATCCAATTGAAAACTCTTTTTAACAAGTTTCGCCAAAATATTTCGACATTGAGTTTTTGTTATAATGAAAAATCCAAATAAATCGGGTTAATAGGTTGGAGGGTTGAGTTTCAGGTTGCCAGGTCAAATGAATTATTGGGTTGATTTCAGGTCAAACATGTTACATGTCATTTGGATTATGGGTTGGTGAGTTAATTTTAAGTCAAATGGGTTGTCGGTTGTAAGTTGTCGGGTTAACGGGTCAAATGGTTGACGGGTTGACTTATTATTTATAAATAATTATGATCATAATTTAAAAAGAATGTTTTTTAGAGTAAGATAGTATGTCATTCTAAAAGAATGAGCGAAAAAAAATGCTAATCAAAGTGTTTACGTTAACGTATTGTAAAAAAATCCATCTAGCTTATTATGGCTATCTAATTAAAAAAACTCTCTTAAAGAAGTTTAAATTTCGAAAAGGTTTTTCAACGTTGATTTTTTCTAATGAAATATCCAAAAAATTGGATTAGCTGGTTGAAGGGTCGAGTTTCATGTTGACGGTTAAATAAATTGGTGAGTTGATTTTTAAGTCAAACATGTCATTTAGGTTGGGTTGGTGGGTTGATTTTAGTTCAAATAGGTTGCGGGTTGTGAGTGAACCATTTGCAAAGTTAAGTGGGTTGGCAAGTCAACCTATTAATATATGGGGGATAGTTATATAAGGTTGTTAAGAAACTAAATTTCACATCCTAATTAGTTATAAACATTGTTTAAAATATCATATAATATATCAGATCTATAAGAAGCACGAAATTATCGAAGCAGAACAAAAGTAAACATTTATTTTAAAAATAAGATTTTTTTATGTTTTCAATGTGTAATACGTGTATATATATATATATTACCCGGTCGCCGACCGGGTATTGATCTAGCTGTAACCTATTTTAAGGGGTATTCGTGTTATCATAACAATTACGCAGACCATAATGAAAAAAGTTGTCATATACTTGTACTAGCCCTAATACTCATACGATGTACAATAGCTATATAGATTGTATCATAAAAAAATTCGAATATGCCTCATACATGATTTGTGAGTATGAAATTAATGGTGGTTAATGTAAACCGGTGATCGAAGTTAAGTTATAATAAACAGTAATGATAAATATAATATATATGTTTAGTTAAAGTTTTTGATTTACCTTAAATTTTTAAAATCACATCAAAATCGAAAATTGTAAGCATAGAGGATGACTTGCCTAGATTAGTTTTTCATTTCAATGGTGAGGATTAAGTTTTTTGTTTATTTTCAAAGGTTGAGATTAAAAGAGAAATGTATTTTTCTCTCTTGGCTATGGTAGCCATATATATATATATATGGGACCCTTATTTTGGGAACCCATTTTCTTGTAAGAACATTGAGAACTCTTAAATTATGTATTGAATCACATGTTTTTATTGTTCATTTACTTGTGAAACGTTATAAAAATATATGTTGCAGAAGAAAGTTTTTTTAAAAATCTTATGCATACCCATTTGTTAACATGTGAACGAAAACGTAAACAAATTCATTCACAAGTTCAGAAAGGGTTATTTTGAAGGTTTTATAAAAAAAATTTCTTCTATAACATATTTTATTTATATCATTTCATATGTGAATGAACAAAAAAACATGTGATCCAATACATAATTTAAGAGTTCTCATGGTTCTTAAAAAGATGGTTTTCAAAATAAGGATAGTCTATATATATACATATATATATATATAAAATAATATAATTAAGAATTAAGTAAATGGAAGAACTCTATAATACGTAGACTTAAATCAATTCATTTTTTTAGTTGATAGAAAGATGAATGAATGGCTGTTTTACGATATTTTGAGTTTAATGAATAGCTTCTTCCTATATCCATCTTCAATTTTTTTCCTATATCCATCTTCAATTCTAAAAAGAGCTGATTTCTTTTTTTAGAATGACATTCTTATCTACTCCTAATTTTAAAATACACGTATGTCTGAGATGAAATCTAGGACTCTCGAAAAATCCCTATTAATCCACCCTCACAAATGTGGGAAGTGAGACTCGAACCCAGGTGGATCCCCCAAGGTCAAAGACCTTACCAATAATTTCAAAAAAAAATTTTGTTTTAAGTCTAGAAAATATTTTGTTCACCCTGAATTTTTTTTTTTTCTTTTAGTGGCATTCTATGTTACCCCTACTCCTAAATTACATGTGTGTCTAAAAATTAGGACTCTCAAAAAACTCTTATTAATCCACTTATACAAATGTAAGAAGTGAGAGTTATTTAATTTTTTAAAATATCGATGATTGATGCTGATCATCACTTTAAAAAATTTCAGTACAAAAATCTAAAACGAGTTATCATCCAAAACCTACTAAATTGTGTCTTGATATAAAAGAGGTGAGTTTTCCATCTTATCAAAAACATCATTTTGGTAAAAATTAAAAATAAAAATAGATGATTTTGATAAATATTTTTTAAGCTATACCATGATAATTATATCTTTTAGATAATTACACAACAATCTTACGCAAGAAAACCTTGCATAAGATGAATTTAATATTTGCATATAAAAATACAGTATCATTTTGTCGTTATCCCAAAAGAGGCCCGAAATTAATTTAAACCCAAAGGGAAACCTTTTTTTTTTCTTTTTGAAGAGTTGTTTTAATATGTGCTCACAAGATACATGTTTAAAAACATTAGATGAATTTAATATTTACATATAAAAAATACATAATTAATAATATAATCATTAATCAAATACAAAACTTATTGTTTTATGATTAAGATTTTCATATTGTAAAAAAAATATTGTGGAAATTTAAGAATTATGACTCCTTCGGTCCTTCCCCCTTTATAAATACGGGGAGGCGTGTTGGAATAAAAAGGACAAAACAGTCGTGTTTATTTTTTCATTTAATAATTTTATTAAATATGTGCCTAGAAAAACCTTTTATTAAAAACCAAAGTGTTATGTTAAAAAAAAAAAAGTGTAGTTAATTTTGTCAAGCCCAAATAAAAACAGAAGGAAAAAACATTTATATTGCATAAGATTGTTGTTTAACATCCAGGAAGAATAAACATGCTTCTGATGAAAGAGCGGCAAAGGTTAGCTCAGCTATTAAGGGTTTGTTCAAAAAACTCATATTTAGAGCAAGGCTTGCAGGTTCACGCTGCAACTCTGAAAACGGATTACGCTTTCGATACGATGATTAATAATGATATAATTGATATGTATGTAAAATGTGGCATTATTGAGAATGCACGTAAGGTGTTTGATAAAATGCTTCAAAGAAACGTTGTTTCTTGGACATCTCTTATGTGTGGTTATTTAAATCTAGGTGATGCGAAAAGCTCGTTGTTATTGTTATACCAAATGGGTGGGTCGTTGGTTAAGCCGAATGAGTTTACTTTTTCGACTAGTTTTAAAGCTTGTGGTTTTGTGGGTGTTGCTGAGAATGGTATGCAGATTCATGGGTGGTGTTGTAAGACGGGTTTTGAAGGGTTTTCGGTGGTTGGGAATTCTATGATTTATATGTATTCGAAATGTGGAAGAGTTGACGTTGCAGCTCGGGTTTTTGATGTAATGCCTGAGAGAAATTTGATAACTTGGAATGCAATAATAGCAGGATATGCAGTTGGATGTAACGGTGATAAGTCGTTGCTCTTGTTTAAGGAAATGCAGGTAGAGGGAAAACAAGTACCCGATGAGTTTACTTTTACGAGTACGTTAAAAGCTTGTGCTAGTATTGGTGAAGTGTCGGCTGGGAGGGAAATACATGGTTTTTTGATTTTATCTGGGTTTCCATTGTCACAGGAAACAATAGTTTCGGGTTCGCTTGTTGATTTGTATGCAAAATGTGGGTATTTGTGTGATGCTCAAAAAGTGTTTGATCAAGTAGAAAGGAAGAGTGTCATATCTTGGACTACACTAGTTATAGGTTATGCTCAGGAAGGAAATTTATCAAAGGCTATGGAGTCATATAGGGAGCTTAGAAAGAGTAACATTCCAATTGACGGGTTTGTTTTATCTAGTGTGATGGCGGTTTTTGCGGATTTTGCTCTTGTTGAACAAGGGAAGCAAATGCATGCTCACACGATAAAAGTCCCATATGGGCTAGACATATCGGTGGCAAATTCAGTTACGGATATGTATCTCAAGTGTGGTTTAATAGAGGAAGCAGATAAGTTGTTTTACAAGATGCCCAAAAGGAATGTGATATCTTGGACAGTCATGATAACCGGTTATGGAAAACATGGTCTCGGCAAAGAAGCGATTAACATCTTTGAGAAAATGCATTTGGACAACATTGCCCCTGATGGGGTGACTTACTTAGCTGTGCTCTCGTCTTGTAGCCACTCTGGGCTAGTGGATGAGAGTAAAAAATACTTCTCTAGATTATGCAATGACCCCACAATCAAACCGAATGTGGAGCATTATGCTTGCATGGTTGATCTTCTTGGTAGATCTGGGCGTTTGAAAGAAGCCTGGGATCTTATCATGTGCATGCCTGTTAAGCCCAATTCAGGGATCTGGCAGACTTTGCTTAGTGCTTGCAAAGTACATGGCGATTTGGAAATGGGACGTGAAGTAGGAGAAGTTCTCTTGAAAATGGATGGTATAAGTGCTGTAAACTATGTGATGATGTCAAGCATTTACGCTGATGCCGGTTTTTGGAAAGACAGTGAGCGTGTTAGGAAGTCGGTTAAGGCCATAGGGTTACAGAAAGTAGGTGGTCAAAGTTGGGTAGAGATTGATAAGACAATCCATTTTTTCTACAATGGAGATGAGAGACATCCATTGACATCAAAAATCCACAAAAAGTTGGAAGAAATTAAGAAAAGATTGAAAGAGGAGGTGCATTATGCTTCTGAAGTCAGGTTTTCATTGCATGATGTTGAGGAGGAATCAAAGGAAGAGAGCTTGAGACATCACAGTGAAAAGTTGGCAATAGGGCTCGTATTGGTTCATGATGACGGGGTCAAGAAAGAGGAGAAGAGATGCATTCGGATTTTTAAAAACTTGAGAGTTTGTGGGGACTGTCACGAGTTTATAAAGGGTTTGTCAAAGATATCAAATAAAGTATTCTTAGTTAGAGATGCTAATAGGTTTCACAAGTTTGAAAATGGCGAGTGTTCGTGTAGAGATTACTGGTGATAAGACCTTACAACATTGTTGGTCATTCTACTTGGCTGCGAGGACTAAACTTGAACCAGAAACACAGGTACATATCAGAGTTCTTATCAAAATCTGAGGCCCTTTAAGATTATGGACTAGCATTGTGGCCATTGAATTGGGTACCTGTAAAATGCAGAGAATCTGGCTGCATGTTAATATGGTATAATAACATGTGTTCCCAACTAAGCAATGTGAAGTGACTCCCATATCTACGTACATTGTAGTCTAAAACCAGTGCATATACGAAATATATCCAAATAGAGAGTTTTTAAAAAACAAACTATCCGTAATTTGAGGTCATCTTATACTTTTCACAGTTCATTTCTCTTTCTCAGTTTTAAAGAAATTTTAAGTTTTGGTTAAATTGTTGGTAAAACTAATCATAATTTTATAGGTCGTGGTCTATGAAGGTATGATCAGGAGAAGCCTGAAAGTGAAGAAGAAGCACACCAATTTATTAAAGGTTTTATTTTTCTTCATCATTTTGATTGTATTGCCTGGTGGGTTCTTGGTTTTGGCGGTTTTATAAGCATTGGTAGCAGGGTATTCTGGCAAGCGTGCTGCAACTGTTAGCTCTGTTTTTATTACAAACGTCAAGACTGGATTCTCAAACTGGGACTTTGACAAAGTAGAGGTACCATTTCTCTAAGTTATTGAATATTGGCAAAATGAGCAGGGCATATTAAAAAGGGGACTTTGAAACGGGTCCAGATGGATTTGGTGGGATCAGAATGGCCTGAAGCACTTTTAGTCCATACAGTTAAATTGTTTAAAAGTAACTAGTGTGTCAAAATGTCGAACATGATTACAAAGTTCTATTATTTCAAATCAGATGTAATTTATTAGAAAAAAATGATGTAGGAGGTTGTATGCAAAGAAGTACATTTTAGACGACTTTCAACCTTTTTGACTAGTTTCTTTTATAGCTATCTCCTTTCTTGTAACCCCGTTTTACCTTTTCGAGAATAGTGATAAAACTTAACTTGAATGAAGTGATTTGTGTCAATGTGGACTCTCAAAGAAAATGATCATTTATATGTGTCTAGTAGCATTTGTGGTGATCCAATAACGTTAAGACCTTTGTTAATGATAGCAGATTCATTTCCAAGAGATACTGGACCATGTTAGTAGTGTTTGTGGGGATCCAATAACGTTAAGACCTTTGTTAATGATAGCAGATTCATTTCCAAGAGATACCGGACCATATTATTAGTAAGCTGGTAAACAACATCGTTATTGCAGTTTCTTTTTCCCAATAATTCAGATAACTTACACTTGTCTTTCCATATTGTTGCATAGCTTGAAGAGGGGCTCGTGCTCAAGGTTGCTGGAGCATTGATAATTGAACATCCTTTGATCATTCCATATCTCAAGGACGTGGTTAGTTTTTCTGTTTTTCTACTTACTTGCCCACTCACTTGAGTGTGCACACTAACACCACTATACCAGTTAGAGTTGAATGATATGCTGGAAGCTTAACTTTAGAGTTGGAGAAATGGGAGGGTGGGGTACCGGGTCAGAATTTTTTATTATTTTTATCTGGGTTGGTTCGAGCAGCTTGATCCAAAGCACTTAATCAAACAGGTTTCAATTTTTGATAAATAATTTGCCTTATTAATATGATTACCGAAATAACCCAGTTTTTGCATTAAACAATTTAGTAGCTTATGCGTATTAGAAATAAGCCTTGGATAACTATCGACACGTTCAACACATTAGGCGTGTTTCAGTTTTAGCTAATTCTTTCTAGAAGTTTTCAAGTCCCTTACAGAGTCAACAATTAAACATGGCATCATTGGCCTATTCAAATGGAATTAGCAAACTATTAGTCTGTTAGATGCATGGCCAAATAGAATAGCTGGTTGGTCAAGGATCTATGTTTCTGTTGTACCCAACTATCCAACTAACTGATAAGGCTTTCAATGAAGTTTAAATTTGGTGCAATACCGTTCATCACACCAAATTATCATCTGTCTAATATGTTGCTCATTAATTTGATTACAAAAGTATCGACCCACTAAAGTAACTGCTGGGTGATGCAAGCCTACTCTGGTTTTGGGTTTCATGGTCTGATGTCAAAATCCAGACTAGTAGTTGCAAGAGCTAAGATCATATGACAAACTGGTGTGACGCATGGGTCCACAGTCAATCTTCACATGCAATCTTATCTTTTCTAAGACCCTTGTTGGATTCTTACCCTTGTTTCTGGGCATACTTGATGTTCAAGAGTATTAATAGAAGTGGTAACATGGGCAGCTTGCTCTTGTTAATTTTAAAACGGCTTGGGTGGGTCTTCCTATCAATATTTCTTATCCGTTTTCTTATTAGTAACTAATGTATTGAATTATTTTTTTAAAGTAATGATCTAATTTGTTGGAATTAGCAACATCCGAGGTTGTAAGCGTTTGACTTTAGGTGACACTTAATCTGTTTGACAACTGTTTCATTTTAAGCTTCTAAATTTACCCGTCTGACCATGTCTGTCCTTATCATACTCTACAGATAGGGACAACTGATAGTGTGATGGGACTCCCTAAAGTTCTCACCGAGAAATTACTAAATGAGGCTATGAAAGCATGAGTTTGGATTCATGAGGAGCATCATCACTAATATTTTACAAACTGTTGACATGATTGTATCCAACATTCCTCCATTGATGATGTTAATGTTATCTAAAACCATGCTGAAAATCCGATGGTTATGTTGTTTCTAATTTTCTATATGCAATGTCTACATGGTATGGATTAATTAACAAAGATTTCTATTCAGTGTTGCTTGCTAGATGCCTATGCATATGATCAAACGATATACTAGACGGAAGTGAGATTTTTGCCTGGGGAAACTTTTGTTCGAAATGATAGATCAGTTGAGGAAATTGAAATTTGGATATCCTATTTTTACATTATCAATCATAGTTGTACCCCGTTAAGTCTTCCCACATACATTTCAGATGAAGGTGTAGTTGTCTTTAGACTTGTCCTCTTTAGGGGTTTGATTTAACACTTGTCCTCTTATTGATACTAACCAGTACTGGGACTGGTAAAATACTGAAATTATTGAGTACCATAACGAAAGAGTAAAATATGTTACTAAAGCGGTACATTTTGTTTTATGATGTATCAAGTATGGCATATCCATGATCTGATTGGGCACATATTAGATCGTCTCACCAGTTTATACACGTCAAAAATTATAAAGTACACATTAAAAAGAAATGCTTCTTAAATGAAAGCTGAGCTACAAGTCTACAAATGATTGGAGCATTTTTGAGCAATTCGAGTTCGACCTATTTGAGTAGAACTATCTCAAGCTCGAGCCCGAGTCCAAGAATCCCAAGCTCAAAATACTTCACAAGCCAAGCTCGAGAGGTTTGACTTAGATATACTACCAAGCTTTTAAAGTTCATGATTTCTAGTGCAATATATTTAGATGAAATATTCGACATATTTAAACTTGAGTAACTAGATTTTAACTACTCTACTCTATATGATTTATGTTAATGATAGACTTGTGTTTAAATATGTTAGTATTGAATTTTGAAATGATTTTATCTCCCAAGTTGTAACATTGCCTTAATGGCTTTTGACTTACCCTATCTTTTTAAAATCGCTTGCGTATACAGAAAGATCCCATAATTCAAACCATAATTGAGCCAAGATCGAGCCTTCACACTGATTGTTCGTCGATCTATCAAGCCATGCTCGAGCTTACTCAAATTTTATCGAGACAAACTCTAACATTAAGCTTGAGCTCTGTGCGGCTCAATTGTAATTGTAGCCTTACATGAGAATAACTTTTCCAACGAAAACTAATGAATTAATAACTTACGTAACTATAACGTTTAGACATAGAATTTGATGACGCGCACGCCATGATTGTTGTGCATATTGAATCCCATTTTCCCCGTCTACTGAAGGATATAGAATATGTTATGAATTTGGCAAAGCTACTATAATCATTTCTAAATGTATTTTAGACCCAACATATATTATTTTATCTAGAAAAATTTTGTTACTTTTTTAAAGCCTTTAGTATTAAAAACCAAGTTTAATCAAATTATTTTTTTGACTTGAAAGACGTTTTGGTAATTTTTTTAATTAATTTTGTGGATATTGTGAAAAAAGTGATAGATGTTGAAGGGTGGTATCATTTTGGCTAGGTATTATCAGCCATAAAAATTCAGATAAAAAATGAAGTATTTTATACAATGATACATACTATATGATGTGACAGTTTGTACTTAACACAACAGCTATATACAGTTTTTTTGTGAAGCATGCCTTTAAAGAAAATTTGTTAATTATTTGAAAAGAAAATAATGTGGATTATTGAACATATGGTTTTGGTACCATATCTAAGTATCCAACTATCCCCCACATGTATCACATGTATACTACATGAAACGGGCTTACGGAAAAAATCTATGGGAAGTTTTATCACGGGTATGTTCGACAAAAATAATTGGGGTTGTAACGATGAGACTTTTCTTTCAACCTTTTGAGTAACTTTTAATTTTTTCGGCTTTCATAGGGCCTTTTTTCAAAAGCAACAACCTAAAGGAACATATTTTTTCTTCAAAACCAAAGCTCTGTAAATCCCTAAAAAGACCCTTGGCAACCATCTCCAAATCAAAAACCAAATCTGAGTTTTAGAAAAGAAACCAATGTTTTTTAAGTAAAAACATTTTGATAGAAAAGGATTCAAATCATTTGATCAAGATATTTCTAAAATGGCTTAAGGCTATACGAGATTTTTCTAAATAGTAAAAAGCTTTTCATCTTGCCATCCTAAGAAGGAAAAACTATAAAATTCACTAGTAGTATACCACCCAGATTTCATACTAAATACAGCCAGGTAGGACTCATAACGGGTCCTTTGACATGACCTTAACCGGTTCCAGGCCAATTGTACACCTGCGGTTCCAGGCCAATTGTACACCTGCTAAGTTTGCTAATATCATACTTCCATAACCCAGAAAACATCCTACATCAACCATAGTCATAAACATAGCACATAACAAACTTCTTCACTGAGATCAAAGGGTTTGACTCAGGAAGTATATGAAACTGGAAAAGTGAAAGCATCACACAACATATATTGTTTACTGAGCAAGAATGTCGGACTCATGAGCCATGAAGTCTTCACCGGGCCTATAGTATTTTGCAGGGGAGTATAGCCCAAGATTACCAACTTGACTTGTGTACAAACAAGCAAATCGTTCCACCTACAGCATTTGTTTGAGTGTCAATGGTTTGCTTTAGTTCAAAATCAGTAATTTTTTAATGTGTGGATAAAAATCGCTTTAATTCAAAACGAGTAAACTTTTTATGAGCGAGTCAGATAGGACTGGTCAGGTTGGCCCAACCCACCAACAATTTTTGTCCATTTTATTGAACTTTTGGACTAAATGAATTAAATATAATAACACTATAAATCTTTTTGGTCATACTATTGAACCATTTGAATACGCGTAGCATTTGAATACATATTCGGCAACTATTGAACCATTTAACCCATCTGACTTGTTTCAGTAAGCTTTTTGGTCATACTTCTTGTTTGACCCGTTATCAATAAAGTAAAAACAGACCCGCTTTTACATAGATTAGTTGAAATTTTTACGTTCCTACTCGTAAAGATATAAGGTGAAACTGTAAAGACCTGGTGCGCAAAGCGCGAGTTCTGGTAACCGGTTTTCATCAGCTGTCCCCAAATTGGATGAAACTATTCATATCAGAAAGAACAAATTCAATAATATTCCAGTGATTTTAGAATATTTTGGTCCATGAAAATCAGGATCGGGCATCCCACAGAACTTAAAAATAAAGTGCATATCCACAATCACAAAACATAAAATTTTTGATGTTGCTTACCTTCTCATGGAAAACTCTTTGAGCATCTTGATGAGCTGACCGAACACGTTTGCGCTGAGCCTATGCATATAAAAAACACAGTTTGGTTCATCTATTGAGTTGTGGAAATTCAAAATTGAAAAGGAAGAGAAGGCAAAAAAAAAAATTAATGTATGGAACGATGATAATTCCAGCTCAAGTTTGTATTGCGACGATCTTTGACCTCGCATATTTATTAGGCCAAATGTCCGACACCACATTTACCAAAACAAAACTTGATTGAATATCATATCAGAATAAAAATAAGTAGACAAATCAAAACATTATCAATCAACACTACAGGAAGGCTTTCTAGTGTAAAGGAGCCATGGACTATTAAAACTATTATTTCTCAAACTCCGAAACCAATATTGGTTTCACTTACACTTTGAAGCTTATTAATCATTTTTTCTTTAAAAAAAAATCATTACCAATTTTAGAGGTTGCATATTGGATGAATTTGCAAAAGTTCTCCACATTGAGGCAGTTTGCAAATTGGCACACTAAAAAAGATTTTTCATCTATTGACCAGGTCACCGAGGCTAGCAGAGTTATGACCACTACTGTCATCCAACATCACCCACCACAACTATTGACCTGATATTGACTTAAACTATCCGACAATCGACACACAATTAGCTACCAGATTGTCCCACAAACAGCCCAAATTGATACACAAAGTAGCAGCAATCAGTCAGCGGATCAAAAGGAGTTCATAAAGTGGGTCCATCTTGGTGGTTGTGACATAAAACTATTGGGTACCTTGAATCAACACAAAAAAAAGGTTGATTACCTCAGAGGAAACACTCAAAGAGTTTAGTACCTTTTTGTGCAGTTTTGATGATTTAGGAGGTCTCATGCATTAAAAAGCTGGTTCAGGCAATGTATCTCTAAGGCAATTCTTGAGGTTAACTTTTTTTATTTTGCCCATTAGAGATAAAAAACATAGCCCAATAATACAACTCATAACCAAATGGGTCAAAACTGCCACCTCGCCTAGCTTCTAATAAACAGCATTAGAGGTATCAACACAATAACAGAACAAGAAAGTTTAATCGTTTGTTATTGAACTCATTTCTACAAGGTATTCAGATAGAGATTTTTCAACAAGGGTATAGTTTATCATTTTAGAAAGAATTTAGTGAATTGTCCAACACCAACCTCAAGTTTCTCAAGCTTTAAACTGATCTTTTCCTTTTCACCTGCATCCAGATTTTCATGCCTGAAATGTAAGAAGAACTTCAAGTCAAAAACCATACTAGCATTAGTACATGCGAAGCAGTTATTGTGGCTTCTTGGAAGGGAAACACTATGTGTGGTAATTTCAAACAATTTATTAATGACTGGGTAAATTTGGTATTCCGCATCAACCCAACCAACACCAACCATTCTCCACTTTGACCCAAACCAACCCTCACATTTTTCCACCTCAAGGAAATACGTACTCAAGGGACCACTTCAAATGATGGGTTTGATCTTCTATCTGATCTTGCTCACTCCTAAGAAGTTGGAGTTTCTGCACAAATTAAATATTTCAGTGGATTACATGGAGACCATATTTCTACAGCAAAGCAATAGAAGCTTATAACACTACAAAATTAAATAGATGTTGCATGAACCCACTACACGGAGTAAAACTATTACTGATTATTCATCTTTCTTTTTTGGGTATCGAAGGCATTATGCAAAGAGCCAAAGACACACATATAGATACAGCGTACACGTAGATACATAAATTCATAAACAGATGTTTGTGTATATGCATGCATGGCATGAGCTGTGTGTGCCGGTGGTGAAATTATTGTTCCATATACATTGATAGCCACGTGTTTTACACATGCACTACAAATTACTTTACACAACAAAATTGAGGCAAACAATATACACAGATTCTTGCAATACTTGCTATTTTCCACATAAAAGAATGGATGAACCCCCCCCCAAAAAAAAAAAAAAAGAAAGAACAGCTGACACAAGAAAAGGAGAACAAGAGAGAACAGGAACAAGATATCTGTAGACATCTACTTTACTAAATGGTTAAGTGTTGAAAATGTATTCAACTTTTGTCTGAAGGCTGTTGTATTGATCAAAATTAGAATGCTTCTATTTAACACATCCAACTTTCGAAGTAATGTAGTTAAAATACCTCATCATGGTCATAACACATAAAAATTGCTATAAAACAAGCTAATCATGAGTTTTATATGGAAAACAACACAGGTAACAGTTTCCAAACATCCTATTAAATGTTCAGAATCAATATCATATACTGAAATTCTATCCATTAATATTTGATACTGGTAAGATCCTCTCAACCAGAACATTTACCTTACGAGTGAACCCTGAGGATGAGAGAACTCTAACTTCTTTCTCAAGTTCTGGAACAACAAGCATTGTTCTCCAGCCTGTTACATGTAACTGTATTTATATGCAAGATTGATATTTCAAATAATATTGTCATTTTGGTCAAATCCATAGCTATAGAGCATAAAGATTGTCATAAGCTGCAATAACGATATCAAATGCGCTATCTACTTAAGAAAACTTACATATTAGCTCATGGTAACTAACTAGTCAACCATCAAATGCTAGTTATAATAATAGCAGTGGATTAGATGCATGATATATAATGAATTATTACAGAAAGTTATACCCAGAATTTTTTTGCTGCGTAAGATATCACCATATATATGATCTCCCACATAGAGAACCTATAGACAGTTGAACAGTACATGTTAACTTTATGAACGCATAAAGAGAGTACAACAAATGAAGAAAACAACAATCAACAGAACTAAGAGATTCAAGAATATCATTCAGGCAAAGATAAGGCAATTACAGCACATAATAAAGGAGTACCAAAGTAAAATAATGAAGACATTAATAATTTGCCTTAAAAATATGGTGAAGACTATATCAGGAAACGCCATTAAAACTAGATATTAAAAAATATCTTCATAACATCAAATTATATAGCTTAAGAAGCAATAATAAGCGACAACAGTAACTTGTTTCTTGGTAAGCATAAACCGCAGATTGAAATCAAACAACTATTGAACAACAAAAGTAAAATGATAAAGATGGCAACAATTTATCATAAACATAAGATGAAGACCATTTTGGCAAGAAGTTATTGAAACTAGATATTAACGACTATCCTTATAACATCATATATTATGGCATAAGAAGCTGCAATACTATGTTACAACGCATTAAAATCATATAACTCTTTAGCAGCATGTAATATATATTACAAGAAGGTTTAAAAAATCAACAGATAATTACAAGACAAATGCAATGAAGAACCCAAAATATTACACAATACCTGTGAACTTGACCCCACATTAAGTAATTTATGCAGATGCCCAACATTGCCTCCCTGAAACACCTTGCAATGCTTATTTGGGATGTCATCTGGCAGTTCTATCTCAGGACATCCCACCTAGTGATAATTAATTACAACATGTTCAGTGTATGAATAAATGCATCCCGGGAAAGGGAGAGGGGGAGGGGGACAACTGAAAAGATGTACGTACAAACCTGAGCAAGTGGAGTACCATTGTCAGTATTGATGAGTTTCCCAGAGGCAGGCTCAACCATAAAAAGATTAGCACGATTTTCATCATGGAAAAAGCTTGGTTTCGCGCTGCATGAACAAATCTTTTTCGTTAACATATGTTCTATTACACATAAAGCACAACAGGTTCTTTAAACAAAGTAGTAAAAGCATAAACCATCTAAGGATATGAAGACAAAGAAAAACCAGAACCTGCCAGTGATGACAAAGTCAAAGTGTTGGAGCCAATCAAGACTTAAAGAAGAACTGCCATCTATTGCCCGTGGCCCAAATACAAAATTCATCACGACATTCGTATAATCCCAAAGGCTGCATCACATAACCAATTTTAGGTAATGTTATATTGAGGTTGCAAATAGTACTTCAAAAATAAGGGCTAAGGAGGAAACCCTAATCCTGGTACCACATAGATACCCATCATCCCTCGTAAGGGTTATGATTCCGGTAAAATACCTCCACTTAATCCCCACCTGACTTAGGCACCACGTAGGATCGAACCAGCGTCGCTAGACCTCACATGTGGGCCAAATTGCATTGGTAACAGGTACCACTCCATCTATGATGGATTGGAACAAATACTCAAATAGTAATTCCAAAAGCATGTTCATATAATAATGTCATCTCCGTTGGCGTGAATACACGACCCATACAGCCATAATATCTATTCTCGGTTTTTCATTTTACTTCTGTAGAGTAACTCTTTCAGTTTAATTGAAGTGAATTGGTAGAAGGCAAGTTCTTCATTTTTGTTTCTCAAACCGCTAATCATTTACATACATCATATTTTTAGTTGTTTTTACCTCAGTGGCTGAAATGGTTCAACAGGAGCAAGACGGGGCCAACATTTTAAGTCCATTTATGAGTCAAGTCCAAATACCAAACATGAATCAATATAGTTGACTTTGCAACAGGAGATGCAGCTATGCTTTAAATGAGAGGTGGCGAATTGTGTAAGCTGGGATAGATTAATTTACATATGATATGAGTAATTATATATCAAATGAACACCTTTTAAGTCCAGTACTCCAGTTTCTTTTTTACAAATCTGGATAAACAGAATATTTTATAACCAATAGGTCAACTGAACCAGCTCATCAAATGAATAGTTGCGCATTCTACTTCCTCTATGTTCTTGACAGCATATCTTTGCCAATGCCACCCTATCTATTACAGAAAACAATTATGGGATATAGATATACCTGTTTGTCACTAAGAAGACAGCACGACCAGATGATTTCAGCATATTAAGCATTGGGGCAATCGAGTTGTCCTCATTGATATATCTGAAAAGTAAACACAATGCTCAAGAAAAGGGAAGATACAAAAAGAGACACAAAACGATAAGAGGGAAGATGTATACAGACATGCATACATACACACACGCACACACGCATAGACATGCACATGTGCATATACTAATTCCTAAATATCCCCAAACCCTGTCTTCGCCAAAGTACATACAACAAGTAGTATTGATGGAATGTAGGATGCAACACTCTGCAACTCCACATAGCAGAAAGTGGAGAAGAGAGTCCGATGACCAACCTTACGAATTAAGCAAACACTTGTGTAATATACATAAAAAGTTATTTTTGTCTCTGATATTCTTTGAAAAAGTTTCCACTAAAATATAGTAGCACTCTTTGTTGCGAAGTTTATTTTATAAAAGTTTAAAGGCAAATCTTTTTTGTGAAGTTTTTCTTTGATAAAGTTCAATTTTTCTTCATTAACTTTTACGAAATGCCAACGCAGACTTGATCAAGTCATTCTAATCTTAGAATTATCACTTGATTCTTTTGATCTCACCAGAACCCCTTGATGTCACAAAATCTGAAGTTAAATGCAAGTGTTGATTTACTATAAAAGGATTGATGGAAAATTTGATATAATGATTAATTCTCACTTTTCCATCTTTCCTTTTGTGAGGATTCATTCCCAACTCAAAGTCATTACTCTTGATATCTATCGTCTTTAGTGTTTGGTAGGTAACAATATATGTTTATTTGTTTAATGACTAGATCATATATAGATCATTATTTAGGTTCTCTACTTTGTGATACTAGTTTGTACCACACATTGTTTAGCCTTATATAGAATGAGGATTAATTTCCATGTGTACATTAGTTGTCATTTTAGATAGCTTGATTCATCCACCACTTATAAGTCTAAGATATAAGTTCATCCAAATCATCTCCTAAAGGAAACATTCCATCCCTCCACCTCCAATTTTGATCTCTATAACTATCTAAATTCTCAAAAGATCAGATACATGTTAAAGTCAACTTCAAATAGTTGGTACAAAGTGTAAACGTGCAATATAAGAGCACATTTGGTAATATAATATTCATGTGTTACTTTAGTTATAAGACATGATCATATATATTTTAGCATCTTTTATACAAACAATACTTATCTTAGCAGATTTTTTGTGGTGACACAATTACTATTTTGTACCACCGTCATTTAGGCTTAAATAGTAACCAAGGATTGATTTCCACATGTACATTAATTATCAATTTTAGACAGCTTGAAACGTCCACCGGCTATAAGTCAAAGATATAACTTCAGCCAAATCACCTCCTAAAGGAAACATTCTCATCCCTCCACCTCCTATTTTGATCTCTATTACTATGAAAATTCTCAAACCCAGGTTCAAGATCTGGCGCATGTCAAAATCAACTTCAAATTGTTTGTGCAAAGTGATAACGAGCAAAATAAGAACACATTCGGTGAGATGATATTCATGCCAATACTTAAGTTATAAGATGCGATTATATATGTTTTAGCTTATTTTATACAATCAATACTTGTCTTAACAGATCTTTGTGATTCTACAGTGACTAAGATTTCCTCTCTAAGGCTTCAATACACTTCTGCCCATCCACAACATGTTTGTCAAAATTCCTGATATGCCCATATCTACTAGGTTGTCACTCGACGTGAATTGTCAAAAGGGTATGGATGCACCCTAACTCTATTTCCAAAAGTATTTTTAGAAAATGATATAAACTAGAAGCGGAAAGCGGGTAGATTGGGTAATGGGTCAAAACATGTGGTTTAATTTGCAGATTAAAATGAGTTATGTTGGGTTGGTGATTCCGCTCTAACTTTTTTTATCCACAACTAATTTGTAAATAGTTAACGTAAACAATACGATTACGGAAGCTATGGTACTTAAATAATATAACTTCTTTCAAAAAATGATGTAGGAAAATGTAAGCATTTAAATGCGCATTAGAAAGATCTGACAAAATTGACCCATTTCTTTGTTAGCTATGTTTTTATAAGTTACATGTTTGACCCGTTACTGAAACACAATCTAGAAGTTAACACGTTTCCATTTAAATGGGTTAATTTTGCCACTTCTAGAAAACTAATTCACTCAGTATTCACAAGCCTCTCAAATTTTACACCTGTGTGCTTCACGTAGTTATAATAGATGAATGGTGGGGTTTAAGTTGTTCACTTAACTGGTCATGTCAGATAAACTAAATAACACCAACAAAATTAAGTTAGTTAGAAGGTAGAGACTGTTGCCTCTTTTCTGGAATTAGTTCGACAGGTCGTACCAAGTAATTAGCTCATACCACTCCTTATCTTCAAGATAAATTTCTAACTAAAATCTCAAACTAATACTGGTTCTCTTATAGCTTCCTAAGTTGGTGCTAGAAAGGGATTTATAGAATCTACATGATTGACAGGAATGTAACTATGGCATAATAAACATCAAATATGGAAAATAAACATGTTTAACATTAGCGCGATTTAAAATGAGTACATATACTTAGGACTGTTGAGTGTGGGTGCAAGAAAAAAATTTAAGCTATGGTCTCACTGTAATAAATTTAAAAAACTGTACTGGAATTTAAAGATATATATTTATATATTTACTCCAGATGACAAAGTAAAAATGTACGGTATAATACTTGTTAAACCAGTCCTTGAATAGTCTTTTAGTTGCAAACATTTCACCTCCATTGTTGTAAGGCTTATATTACAACAGTGAGTGTAAAATATATTAACCTCTGTGGCTCTATTATGTAAGTGTTGTAACGCTTAGTTATTTTTATCACCTCCATGGTTTATAAGCTTTAGAAAGCTAGTCCTACTTGATCATATTATTCAATCCAAAAGTGGTAAATAATGTAGATATGGCAACGCTATTGATAAAGCAAATATGAGATAAACACCCAAGAGATTAGTCGGCATAGTATTTAAACAGCGAACTCTGGGTTGATTTGAACTTCTAATAAACCCCCAAGAGATTATCCTTGTTCACAGAAAAAGGTATGATGGTTAACACATGAGCTACTGAAAATTTTATACTAGTATAGAAGTTTTATTTCAAGTATGTTGGGTTTATGGAGACTTGATAGGCCAGCCTAGTTTAGAAGGCTGCTAAGGCAGCGGGCCTTACAGATTAAGACACAGCAGGCCCCTTAATTAATTTAGGCCTGGTTGCTTGGTAACTTGGAGATTAAGTCACTAACCCTAATCTGTCTATTATAAATATATTGTTATGTACTTGTAATTCCTCATCACGAGAGTGAGATGCAAAAAGCTTTAATAAAATATTCTAGTTGCAGCCCGTGGATTAGTTCACACAGTTTAGTGTGAGATACCACGTTAAATCTCTCGTGTCCTTCTTCCTTGTTATTTTCTGGTTCTTGTTTGTGTGTGTGTACAGTTTATTCCAAACAAGTGGTATCAGAGCTAGGTTGCATACAGATCACACATTCACCTAGCTGTCCCCCAGATTAGGGTTCCAGCCAAGACCATCCACCACAGCCGTCACCCAGATTAGGGTTCCAACAAAGAACAGCCAGAACCGCCGCCACTGTAGGCCTTTAGCAGCCGCCGACAACCAGAACTGTTGCAGCAGCCGTCGCCTGTCAGTTTCTGATCAAGTTTTTCAGCGATTGCAGCACCACCGCCGCCCAGATTTCTGATTAGGGTTTTGGTGAAGTTGATTTGGGCAGAAATCATGGATGCGTTGTCTAATATGTACGAGAAGCCTTCGGCAGCAAATAAAGTTTTCTTGATTCGAGATTTGGTGAATACAAGGATGAAGGAAGGAAGTTCAGTAACAGTGCACATCAATAATATGAATTCAATCTTGTCTAGACTTGAGTCAGTGCAGATAAAATTCGATGATGAGGTCCAGGCTTTGCTACTGTTATCTTCATTACCTGATAGTTGGTCCGGAACTGTTACAGCCGTTACAAGTTCAGCAGGATCCAAAAAGCTGACTTTTGAAGGGATTCGAGATTTAATTCTAGGCGAAGTCGTCAGACGAAAGAATTCTGTCGAATCATCGAGTGACTTGTTGAATGTAGGTAGAGGAATGAGTAATAGCAGAGGTAGTAGAAGCGGAAACAGAAAAAGGAGTCAGTCTAAGGCTCGTAATGATGTGACTTGTTGAAACTGTAAAGAGGTCGGTCATTTTAGGAATCAATGTCTGAATGAAAAGAAAGAGGTGAATACTACTTTTGCTTCAGATGATGAAGCAGATGCTTTATTCTGTAGTGTAGAAAGTAGTGTGGATTCCTGGGTAATGGATTCTGGTGCTTCGTTTCATGCTACCCACGACAGTGAGACGTTGAAGAATCTTAAAGTAGGGGACTTCGGAAAGCCTAAGCTGGCAAATGATGATATACTTGATGTTACGGGCATAGGAGATGTTGATTTGGTAACTTCAGCCGGTACTACTTGGACTTTGAGAGACGTGAGGGTTATTCCAAGCTTGAAGAATAGTTTAATTTCAGTTGGGCAGTTGGATGACCTAGGGCACAAGGTTAAGTTCAAGAATAGGCAGTAGATAGTTGTTAAAGGTAATCTCGTGATAGCTCGTGGACACAAGAGAGGTTCGTTATATTTTGTTAGTTTGACATCAGAAGATCATAATAGAAAGAAAAAAGAAGTCCGGTACTACTCCGGTTCACAGAATCTCGTGAGCAGAAGAGGGTTTGCTTTGCAAGAGAAAAACCTAGAGCCAATGTGAAGATTGAGGATGAACGAGTTCGAAAGGTTAGACCAGTCAAGGGACATCATGACAGTGGGAGCGTTGGTAGTAAGCTAGTCAAAGCTTCAGTAGTTCATTTACATCTTCCAGACAACAGTGGGTTGTGAAAACCAGGATTTCGACTGATAAAGTCTCTCCAGATGATTACTTGCTTATAAAGGAGAGTGTTTGTTCTCAGGATTTCTCAGGGTCTGACAGTTCGTTTCAGTGGGAGTCTATAGAGACAGAGAACGAGTCAGGGGCAGAGTAGCCATGGCTGATGAGCCGAAACTCAATGGAGTTTCAACAGACCTTCAGGTTAATTGATAAGAAGGTCGCTACAACTAGGATAGGATGGGGTGATGGAGTTATTAGACGTACATGTACAAGTATTCACAGCGGAAGGCAGTTTGAAGATTATCAAGCCTCCAAGTGGGAGATTGTTAGGGTTATGGAGACTTGATAGGCCAGCCTAGTTTAGAAGGCTGCTAAGGCAGCGGGCCTTACAGCTTAAGACACAGCAGGCCCCTTAATTAATTTAGGCCTGGTTGCTTGGTAACTTGGAGATTAAGTCACTAGCCCTAATCTGTCTATTATAAATATATTGTTATGTACTTGTAATTCCCCATCACGAGAGTGAGATGCAGAAAGCTTTAATAAAATATTCTAGTTGCAGCCCGTGGATTATTTCACACAGTTTAGTGTGAGATACCATGTTAAATCTCTCGTGTCCTTCTTCCTTGTTCTTTTCTGGTTCTTGTTTGTGTGTGTGTGCAGTTTATTCCTAACAAAGTAAGCTACAGCTAAAATTTCTTAACCTTTAGTGGGTCCCCTACTTTACACATAAACTTTATCATAGTAATTTCTGTGTTGAAATCATATGTGACACAACACCATGGCACCGACTCCACAGTGTTGCAAGTTGCAAGATTATAGTTAATTAATGTAGGCCAAAGGTTACTTTTCTTTATACCAAAAAGCTTAAATAGAAAAAGAGAATGCACATACTTTTTTGGATCTTTTGCAACCATCTGCTTCAAAGTTCCATCACGGTGACACATATCAACAGCAGAGCGGACATCTGTATAGATACGAGAGTAGCTGCAAGATTTATTTGTAGCATTAAAATATTTTGTAGAATTCCAAATAATGAATAAACATAAGAAAGCAATACATAAAAAATCACCATTTTCATACAAAACAGACTAATATGAAAAATTATGAAGACTTAACACATATATGATGAATAATTAGAGCAACCTGAAGTATGTCCACTAACAAAATCTGATAAGATTAGTTCAGGATCAACTTAATTGCGATGTTAACATAGCAACTTGTTATCTCCATCTTTATTCCCATAATTAACCACATGCAAGACATGTAGGAATACACTCTGAATACTTGTTTACATAATTGAAATGACAAACTAAATCTTCCTCTTATACCATCATTGAGTACTTCTATTAATGCTGTAAATGGAGGGCATGTGATTCTATCTAACATATATGAATTTCTACCCAACACATTCTACTTCTCATATTTTGTCTTTCCTCAACTTAATTAGTCATCTCCAGGTAAGTTGCGGCAGAAGCTTGAAAAGTAAATGAAAGACACAGTCACGGTATATAGAATGTGAACTTATGGATATTTGTACACATGTACAAGACTTATTGTCCGGACTTTTTCCCGACCAACCGAATTTGTTAAATAGATTAAATCAAAGACCTAGACAGTAGTCATACAGCTAACATACAGTTAGACATAATCCCAGAGCAGATAGCAATGCTACGCATCATACGTAAGGAGACCATGGTATTGTGTAAAGTATAATAATCATGCTATCTGTCTTTATAACCATACAAAAGAGTAAATCCATCCAGCATCCACCCTAAAATTCGAAGTTATCCAAACTTAATAATCCAACGTAGTGTAATAAAAACTATGACTTTACATTTTTAATACGAAGCTAATAATAAACCTGTCGCAAGACCTTATTATGGTTATACGTAGTAATCTACTCTATGCAATACAACCAAATAATTCCAACTCAATTTTTATACATCTTAATTTGATAAATTCCATAAATAATGGTTAAAACTTCAAATAAGTATACTTAAGGTAAGAAGAGAGCACCTATGACAATTTCCAATACCCCAGATGTCAATAAGTTGACAACATCAAATGTGTCTCACAACACGTTAAACGAATGTTCATTGTATAACTGAACTTTAAGCTCAAATTCCATAAGCAGTTAGAATAAATAAATTAACCAAGAAATAAAATACTCTAGAAAGCGGTTGCCAATGATAAAATAATCTATGACTACAGCATCAATCAGGAATTGGAAACATTAGTTAAAGGTTCAAGTTTTGCCCCTTACTCTTTATCATCTGAGAGTTTCCCAGGGTTATTATCCTTGAAATCAACCAGCTGAGCAAATAAATAAGCTTCTGCTAGTGAGAACAGTGTATCAATATGGGCATAGTCAGGCCCATCAAATGCATCACGAACAAAGCCGTTTCCATAAGTCTTCGCTTTTTCATCCTTTGATATTAGCATTAATCCATGATAGGCAACTTTAACATACTTATGTCTGTCCATCTGGTAAAAAAAACAGAGTATAGAAGGTAAAAAAGAAAAAAGATAATAACTTGAAAATAACATATGGTAATTAGGTCAATTCATGCTACTCGGACAAACAGATAACGATTGTATGTAATACTTGACAGCTGCAAACCTTCAACACATTTCCTCGCTTTTTATCAAGAACGAGTCCTCTGACCATGTATTTCCAATCAAATGATAACTCCAGTATCTGCATTGAAACAGAAATGACAAAAAGAAAAAAAAAATTAACCTTGTCAAGTAAATATAGAACAAACAACTATTGGTAGCTAAAAACAGAAGTCATACGATTTAATTGTCACATTTGGCCAGGGGTGATGTACTTAACTATACATAATGGAATAAAGGATGCAAAGTACTACAAAAGCAAATAGCTGATTAGTTTACATCATACAAATATGTTACCATTTTTATTTATTTGAAAATATAATTATATTACCTTTTACTGTAAGATATGAATCGAGTCAAAGTGTCAAACATTCAGATATGCAAATTAAATGTTGACAGCAAATATTAAAGTATTTTTATAAACGATTTTGCATACGTAATTTAGGAACGATACTACATCCAGGTTATGTAAATCAATATCAACAAACCTCCTTTGGATATCCCAAGTTGTTTACTAGCTTCTCGACAGTACCATCATAAGCAAGGGCTTCGAAAGTGTCAGGTTTGTACTGGGCCAAGGTATAGTCCATATCAAAGCCAATGGCAACGATGTTTTTCATATTCACCGCACTGTTACAGTATATCTGTTTCCCTGCATCAACGTTTTGCCTTCCTTCAGAACTTGACCATAAACCCTTATCCTGTCCTTCTTCCAAGCCTTTAACTCTGTCCATTTTACACCTTGATCGTAGCTAATAAAGGACCTGTTTAACGGAAAACCAGAATTTATCTTTCATGCAGTTGATAAAAGTAACATTACATAAAAGAAGGCTAAGTAATGCAGCAAAATCACTAACTTTTAGTTTTCCCACATTCTAACAAAATGAAACTATTATGTAAGCTAAAAAAGCTCAACGTTAATGTTTCTCTTCAGAAACTACAAGAAAGACTGAAAAGCATGTGAAACAGCATGAAGGCACCACAAATATTTTCTCAACATTATAGATAAAACACCATAAGTTTGTACTAAACCAAAAGAAAACTAGGAAGGTGTTAAGTAGAAGCATGTTTTAAGATGTTATATTTGATATATAACTGTCAAACCACTTCATTGACAGCAATTTAAATATTGGTTTAATGAAAACGATTTGAAACTTAAAAAGAGGAAAATCAAAAGGATGATAGTGGTCCCCAACCAAAAAAGGACTCCAAGTTTTTACTGATTAACTAGAACGACCACTAAATAACATGTACGTCACACAATAAATGGTAGATAAACGACAAATGTAAATGAAGAAAACCATCTAACTAACACTAGACACATATAAAAGCTTAAAATTAAGATGTGAAACGAATCAGACAACTAGTATCAAAGTGTCTATTCATAGATAGAACGTCATCAACCCGACAAATTATCAAAGTACGTACTAAAAGCTCACAAAATAATGAATGTGTATGACTAAAAGAATGTTTAAAGGGGCTTTAAATTTTTATTTGACTATTAAGCAACTTCATTAAACCAACTGGGTTGGATCATCAGTTGGAACTCTTGCCTCTAGAGACATAGGTCATGGGTTCGATCCTCATGCTCAACAAGGCTAGAGGTCCTTTTCTACCTTTGGTAGAACCTGAAAGCCTCTCTACCTTTGGTAATACATCTCAACCTCCCCATACACCGTCGAAAACGGTATTGGGACCCAAAACCCGTGAAAGATGGCATTGGGAGTTACTTCTTTTTTTTAACAACTTCATTAAAAGCCTCATAAAGATAGGTTTAATGAAAACAATTTGAAACATAAAAGAGGAAAATCAAAAGATCCAAGTGTTTATCGATTAACTAGATACAGAAAATTAGACACCAATAAAAAAAACACGCACGTCACGGCATACACAGTTATTAAATCTATATCCCAAAAACGACAAATTTAAATGACGATATCCTCATAACTAACCAATCCATCAAACTCGGAGGAAACAAAACAAGTAAAGGATGCAAACATGACACATATGAAGAAAAACCCACCAATAGGACACACACAAAATCTTAAATATCTTACTAAAGCAAGCATTTGAGTAAACTCGCCTAGCACAAGAGTTAAAACCCATATCCATTAACAAAGCAGATCAATTTTTCATAGTTTCATCTAGTCCTAAAACAAATACACTATTACAAAAAAGAATTACTTTCACGAAATCAATATTTACAGGACAAGTCAAGTTATTTATACAAGCTAAATTCAAAACATTCAGATCATCAACCAATCAAATTTCCATTTAGATGGAAAAAAAAAATAACACTGGAAAACAGTAGCATTCGACTAACGTTTCATACATAAACACATAGTCTTAATTAGTATCACAGATCAACACCAAAAATGTTGCTTGCAAAAAACTATATTTATCACTAAACCGAAAAACTGTAAAAAGAAAATTTAAAAATATAAATACATTTCAATATAATATTTTTTTATTTGAACTTAAAAAACTAAATAAATTGATTAACAAAATTAAATAATACTTGTAACTAGAATTAACAGTAAAAATAAATATAATTTAGTTCATCAAAACTATATATTACCTTTTGATCAAATATATAATAATAATAATAATAATAATAATAATAATAATAATAATAATAATAATAATAATAATGATAATAATAATAATAATGATAATAATAATAATAGTAAACAGTAGTATTTAAGTGATATATTATACTCCTATACATAAAAGTGCAGTTAAATTTTGTATACTTTCATGCAAATTAAGATTCTAACACTAAACAGTATAATAAATTTTATAAAAAATATATTTAAAATAAATGATAATTTAAAAACGAATAAGTACCGAAATCGGAAAATGAATTAGGGGACAGTGAAAAATGATGATGATGATGATGATATAAGGAAAATGAAGCGGTGAGGGTTTTTGAACACGCATCTTATATATAGATATATATATTTATTGATTAATTAGTTGTCATGATGTAATATAATTGAATTGACAAGTGGAAATCGGAGACGACGTCGTATCATTGGGCGGTGGTAGTAGTGATGATGATGATGTATAGATATATAAATGTGTATGTATATATTTAGTGATTCATTCATATGAAGAAATTATAATGATAAAAATGTGTAATGTGGCTTACGCATGTCAATTGAAATTTTAAGTAAAGTTTGGTGGAAGACGGAAGTTGGAAAAGATTAAATTCTCCCGGAAAATACGGATTTATTGGTTTTTCAGGGGGAAAGTGTGACTGTGAAGATGAGCGACACGTGTCAGGGACGGTTATGACGGAAGACGGTGGTGGTTGATTTTCCGGTGAGGTGAAGAAAGTGGTCACGGAGGAAGAGGCGAGTGAAGATGGCGGGGGATTTGGAATTTGGGTGTCTTGGCTGGTTTTTCCCTGTTTTTATAATAATTAATTAATTAATTAACTTGATGTGTTGACTTTTTTATAATATATATATATTTTTTTAAAGTGTGGATTAATCATCGCAGCGAAAACTATAGATTAAACTACTTTTATATACCTTTTACCCTCCAATACCCGGTAAGAGAAAACTCCAACTAGCCGCCCGAAGGCACGACACTAATTAAAGATAAAACTCTGCTCTTTCAAGGTTTGATCCAGAGACCTTACCCATCACAAAGAGTATGATATATATACTCCTTAAAAATTAAGTTCAGAATATGAATTTCAACATTAATTAGCACATTACTTGCTTAATGCGGTGGTGTTTATAGAGGTGACAGTGTTCATGGTGATGGCGTGTGGTGGTGGGGATGACTGTTAGTAATAGAGATGGCGTCGAGTGATGTAGGTAATTATATAAAAGATTAATGAAGATATTGTAAATGATAAATGACTGATAGTGTAAGATATCGTTATGATTATTTTATACATTTTTTCATGTAACTTTCAACACGAGAGGTATTTTTTTATTATATTGTATAGAAGTATAGATATAGATGATGATATATGTACGACTAATTTAATAAAAATAAAGATGGTTTAGTCTGAATGTAACTAACTATGCCTGAAAAGTGTGCACGAACTCAAGTAAACTTTTATTGAATGTACAAACTTAATAAAAATGTTCAAATCATATAACATGGTATACGTGGCAGCCCCATACAAGCTGCCACGTGCAAGGTATTTTGTTTTAACATGTCACGTGTAAGGTTTTGATTGGTCGGTCACAAAAGTTATAATAAGATTTGAATATTTTTACTAAGTTGCGTGCATACAATAAAAGTTTACTTTAGTTCGTACACATTATAACTTTTGAGACATAATTACTTACATTTTAATGCACTAGCTAATAAACCCGGGTTCAACCCGGGCCACTTAATTAAAAAGTTAAAACGAACAAATATATAGACTTATGTATGTAATTTAGGAGAGTTTTATGTAAGTCTGGTTCAACCTTATTTGCTTCTTTGGTTTGTTGGGAGGAGGTTCAGGGGAGTTCTTACACATACCGCTCGTAATTGTTGGATTCCTGCTTGGTTGTATGCACATGGACATGTTTAATAGGTTTAAATGCCCTTTTTACTATGTATTGTCCATTTTGCGCCAAAGTGTGTAATGTGGTGTCTGCTATTCTTTTCTAATTGTAATGTAGTCAGACGATATTCGACCGACATCACTACAAAGTTACCGTAAACAAATGAGGTGTAACAAAATAACTATGAAAGTTCACACTAAAAAGTGTGAACTTTTTATTTATACACACTTTTTAATGTGGAGAAATTTCCATACACTTTTAATTCAATATATTTCTACACACTAAAAAGCGTGACAAAATTTTTAATTTGTTCACACTCACCTAAAAGTGTGAACAAATGCAATATGATTTGTAGTGCATGTATGGTTACTAAAATTTTTACACTCTTTATCTTTTGCCTCTTTTTGGCCAGAAATCCTTTTGGATGCAACCTCTGTACCTTCATGTAGGGGTAAGGTTGTCTACATTCTACCTCCCCCAAACTCGGCTTTTGCTGGATTGGGTATCGTTGTTGTTGTTGTATGTAATTTGTAGTCAATATATTACGAGTATATTTTTTGATATGAAGATAGCAATATACTTATAAAGATGAAAATTAATATATAAACTGATTAGGGTGATGAAAAGGTAAAAAATAACTAACATAAATCAATGATAGATATAAAAATTAAAAATAATGAACTTAAGAAAAATAATTTGTAGAAAATAAGGAGCTTAAAGAGTTTTTTGAAAATAAAGAAAAACAATTATGACATCATAAATTTTTAAAAAATAGTTTAACAAAAAATGTTAGCATGCCACATAAGGAAAAAAGTTCTAGAAATAATTATCTTTTATTAATATAAGAGATTTAAATAAAATAAAAATATGTGTGAAAATTTAATGTTGATGCATTGATTTCACTTGTTTTTCAATTGACCTTTATCATGTAACACTTTAAGTTAAATGGAAAGAATATAATAAGACATAAAAAGAAAAAACTATATAATGTGTTATTATAAATCATGTTTTATATTTAAAGTTAGTTAATTTATTAGTTTTCCTTTTAAGTAATTTAAAGTGGGTAGTATTAAAAATGTGACGATGTCATACTATAGATAGAAAAAGGTTTCTCAACTTGATTTAATTACAAATCACATGATTCATACCACATATAGTATATAGTATTTTAAAAGAAAAAAGAAAAAAGAAAAAGACTCACATGCATAGAAAGTAAGGTGAGAAAATAGAATTTTTGAAGTTAGATGAAATATTGAAAAAAACTGTTAAATCACCAAACTACTTCAGACAAGTTATTAATAGCATATTTAATAAGGTTTAAATATTGAGGAATAATTAATTTTTCTAATTCATTGGCCTAAAAATCTTCTTAATTTATTAGATAGTGACATGTGAAAATTCAAAAAGAGAGATTAAGTAGAATTCATTTGTCACATTCTAAGCTTTTAAGATGATTTTTAGGTTAATGTTTAGAAGGATCAATCATTTTCCTTAAAATTTGTTATTTCAATCATATCATTCGCTACACGACAAATGATTAAACTAGTTATAAAATGATTAACAGGTTCGTAAATTAATTTAGTAAATTAAAAGACTCTGAATAGAATATTTCAAATAAATCACTCACTTAATGATTTACATATAAGAAACAAATAAGATGATCATTTGATGTGGATTTTGGCTTATATGGAAGACATGAAACAACATTGTTTCATTCCTATTAGGGGTTGTTTGGTATGATAGAATGGAAAGAGGATAAAGGGAATGGGAAAGACTTCCCTTGTTTGTTTGCGACGAAAAAAAGGAATGAGAAAGGGGAATCAATTGCATTCTCTCCATTCTTTACAAATTGTAGAGAATAGGTGAGAAATGAAAAAAAAAAAAATTTTTTTTTTTGAAGATGTTATATGTAATAAATGTATTATTATTTAAAATTTTATTTTTTATATATATTCATTCTCTGTGGGTACCAAACAATGAAATCCATTCTCTTTCCAAATATTCATTCTCTTTCTCACTATTTCCATTCTCTATGATTCTGTCATACCAAACACCCCCTTAGAGTATTCACAGTCTCTTTCATTCATTCTACAAGTACTAGTCTCTGTCAGCATCACATCAACTCCACATCAGCCCAAGGACTAAACAAGGACCATCTATTTAATTTTAAACATTTAAAAATACAATATATATATATATATATAATTCTAATAATGTTAACAATAAAAATAACAAAAAACATTCAATTAATTTTTAAAAAAATGGTACATTAATAAAAAATTAACAAATAAATAAAAAAGCTTTTAAAAAAATTACAACACATTAAAATAGAAAAATAAAAAAAACAACACACATTAAACTAGAAAATTAAAAAACAACACATATTAGGTTTCCTTCTGTGATTCCATAATCTTTTGTTGGGTGTTGATCAATGTCGTTGGACCGATCAAAAATAAAACTAATTACCACTAATTAGCTAGGGTAAGTTGAGTATCGTATCCACAGGGAATCAAGGGAAAGTGTTAAACAATTTTACAAAGTTAATTAAACTAGACATAAACTTAAAATCGATTGATTGATTGATTTGTTTGATTAAAACTAAAGTTGAGCATAAACTTAACAAAATACTTCAATTAACAAAGTAGACCATTCTCATGCTCCCAATTATGCTTTCAAATATGTAACCTAACTTATATTCGTTGGAAATCATATAGACATGATTCGTTATAATGTTTGGAATGAATGAACTTAAGAACTAAAGTAATCGGTTGTGATGATTCACGATAATGAAAAACCGAAAAATTGACACAACTAGAATTTCAATTCATTAAAATAGAATTATAAGTTCATGAGAGATTCTTTCAATAATTTATGATTAACAATAATTTGGAACCAAAAGATGGATGAAATTCATTCAAAGTCATAAACATGTAATCATTCATTCAAATCCAAACAACATTAGATGCAAAACATAATTAAGAATTAAACATCTAATCCAACATGAATATGAGAAAGGTTGAACATAAAAGTCTTACATAATTGTTCACATGAGAATGATCTATAGAAAACCTAGCCTATAATCTTTATCATTGATTCTTCAATTAAGGCTTTGATCTCCATGAAAATATGAATTGATGATGAAATTGGGGTGTTGTATGTGTTAGGAAACTGCCCAGGGATGAGAAAATATGAAGTGGTAACTTCCAAAGTCGTCCATGAGGGAGTTATAAACTGAAAATTAATAAAACTCTTTAAATTCGGAATTTTGGTGCAGCTATGGCCGTCCCAGATGATCACCAGGGCATCCCAGACTGCCCTCCAGAAATGGCAGTTTTCCAGATTTTTGCCTTGACACTTCTTGACTTTGCTTGACTTCTTAATGATCCATTTAACTTCAATTTGTCACCAAAGACCTGAAACACTTAAACAAACATAAAAACGCCCTAATCGTCTATTAACATTCACAAAACATGTTCGTTTTCATATCTTAAAGTAGTACGGATTAGGCGTTTATCAGGTGTTACAATGCCTCTCAAGTCGGGTGGCTGTGTCGGATGTTGATGACCGAGATGAACCCGCTTCGGAAGACACAGAAGTCCGAGCCGTCTTTGTTTTAGCCGGACGCGCATACATGTCAGGCCCGAATAGTTCATTTTCGTTGGCAAGATAAACGGGTTCATAAGCGGGAACATCCTTATCACTTGCAACATCAATAGGCCCATCACTCGGCCCGACCCCCGGTCTCCTGTTTTGCATATTTCGACCCAAAAGGTTGACAGTGGAAGGCGCGATAATTAACGGCTTATCCTTCAAAAGTAACCACCACTCATACATGTTAAACGCGACACCCAATTTGGTTTTGTAGGCGGATCGTGCCTCTTTTCATGACTTAGGAGTCGTTTTCTCCGCTAATTCAGTTATCACTGTACTTGGACCAAATGCCATTGAACTTGGAAATCGATGCTCGAATCTTCCTCCATTTAGACGTCAATTGGTTCGGACGTCTATGATGTTCCACTTGTGCATTGTAGTTATCCATCACCGTCACCAAAAAACTGTCACTGTTTCGATCTTTTCCAACAACTAGATCCTCAAACGCATCGAGCCAACACTTGGTCAAAATCTTCATCATGTACTTGCTCCAAGGTTTCTTCAACTCCAATGATGGCTCGGCTACGGGTGCCTTTTTGCGATTCGCCATTCTTTTGACTTTCCGTTTTGGTTAGGATGGCTCGGGTGCGTCGGCTGGTGGTGGCTGGGGTGCGACTGGTGGTGGTGGTTGGGTTGATGGTTGTTGTTGGGATAGCCATTGTTGGTATTGTAGGTATTGTTGGAATTGGTAAGCGTTTTGGTAAGTCGGTGATGGTATGTAGGATGGATATTGTGGTGTAGGTGGTGACGTGTGGGAAACTTGAGATGGTGTCGACGAGTTAAGGGGCAAGTAGTTAAGCACCGCGTTAAAGAAATCGTCTTGTCATTGAGAGCTGAAGTTCCTAAACATGGTTGGAGAAGAAAGGTTTTGTTTTGTTTAATTTTGTAGAAATTTAGTATGTACATGTGGAGAAGATGATGTGGAGAAAATGATATATATGTGTGTGTGTGTGTGTGTGTGTAGAGATGGTCAAAGTGATTGTTTCATAAATTCAAGCAAAACCAACGGCTAGCTTGTATTCAAATTCAATTATTTAATAATTTAGTATTCAATTAAAAAAATGGCAACGAGTTTCGTCTATGTGGGGATGAACGAACGAAATTTGGTTGAAGGACAAAGTGCACACCTACGGTGTGGGGTATGCACTCGTCCTTCATGGAGGGACGGACGGAGGATGAGTGGAGAACGAGGGCTCTGTAAATGCTCTTATGATTCAAACGATTTCTTTTTGACGATATTCTTATAATAGTTTGTTTAAAAAAAACTTATAGAATACTATAAGTATATTAATCTTATAATAGCTCTCATAGGTATCGATTATATTATGCGTCAATTCCTAAATTATAATGAACTACATAGATTTTTCCAGTTTGAAACAATTTACAAGTTCATAATAATTCAAATTAGCGTGTTCTTATAAAAAAAATCCTTAAATAAAGGATAAGCTAGAAGATGGTAAGTAGCGTTTCATTTTAAAGTTTTTTCTTTCAAATAAAAGCTAAAACTAGTTGCATGCAAACAAAAATTTTTAACACTTTAGTAACTTTTAGTTTAAAATAAAAACGCTAAAACCCTTGAAAAGCTTGTGCCAAACATAATAGTTTTAAAAGAATCAACTTGATAATCCTCTCAAGACCATTCAAAATAGAAAGTGATATTTAAATATTTTTTTTGATAGATGTATCACATTATGCATTTTTGTTTCTATCACTAACTATATAACTTAACTATCGTAATACATTGATAAAATAAAATGATGGTACAAATGTCACTTCCTGGTCATGGTAGTTGGTGAACTAAGTAATGAAACAATAAACGTGGCCATTGAAGGTTTACCGGATAATGAGGTAATTTTTGTTTTTGTTATTATTGTTTTTTTTAAAAATTTTATTTTGATCCAATATAAGATATAGTATGGTTGGATATAATGGGGTATTAAATTGAATGATGTATAGTTAAAGTTAAAAAAAATGCCGAGTACGATGAAGCTAATATGACTAAAAATTTGATTACATGACATCAATATATCATAATCAAGTTATTACTTTTTAGACCATCTTCATTCGCAAGCCAAACAAATGAACAATCAATATTATCCATTATAAAGTTAATTTCTACTCAACCCAACCAAATTCAATTTTTACATTTACATTAACAACCCAAGCAAAGTATAATTTTTAATACTATAATTAACATTTTTTAAATAAAAAAAAATAGGAAATGCATTTTACCATACAATTTATTTACTCGCGCCCAACGTGGTGGTTTTTTTTTTTTACCTTTACCAACAAATGCTCTCTTCAATAGCAATACTCATATTGACATTGAGTTGTATATTCGATAACATCTCACTTGTTGCCTCGTCGTTTGTTAGTATTTTGTATGATTTGAGAGCTTATTTAGCAGGATCTTGATTTGAAATTTGAAAAAACGAAAGAGTTTATGAGGTGTTGAGCACTCAAATAATCTTTTGAATTTTAAGATTGAAAAAGTAATTTGTATTTATTATTAATAATAAGAGCTTGAAATAAGTTTGAAGTACATAAAAGTGTTATTTTAAAATGATAAAATATTGTCGGTCTATAATTTTTTAAGTCAAACTAAAAGATTAGTCAAGCAATATGTAAATACAAAACACTTACGGTAAATACAAGCAACTACGAAGATGTAGTGTTACGTTAAGAATAAGCTACGTCCAATTAATTTTCTTCGAACGAAAGTGGATCAAAGCACTTGTTTGGTTGGCTTTCTCATTATTTAATATTTGATTATCACTTTATGTCCAACGAACACCTTCGTTGTTAACTGATTTCCTTGGTTTTAGGTTGATTGTTTAAGATCAAGAATTAAACATAGATTATAAATATCAATAATCAATCATCTTCTATATTAATAGCCATGGTCATGAATATAAACCATGTTTATCTTATTATCTATTGGATTGTGAATTTGTGACCAATTGACTAATTGAGAATGTGATATATAGACGTCTTTTTAGAAACTTTTGTGTTATAATTATGAATAGTACTCCATTATGAATAGTAATCATGATTATTGAATTGGGAAAAATGATTGGTTAAAAACGTGACACGTTTCTTTGTTTACAAACCTTTTTGTTTTTATTTTTTAGTTTCTTGCCAAAAAAACCAAAACAACACGTATATCTATATCTATATCTATACTATATTAGGGTGGAGGGAGTACTCTTGGTTAGGACTCGGGTTCTGTGAAGTCGATCGGCTACACCATTTCCGGCCATCGGGTATCATTCGGGTAGGAGAAATCGGGTATGAATTTGAGTTGGGAAGCCGAGGGTTGGGTTGGAAAAGTGACCGTTGAAAAGATGTATCCCTTCACCCCAACTATATTTTGTTTTTGTTTTCCTCTGCCTGCATCAACATATAGATATACATATATATGGGATTTTTTTTCAATAGATCTAATGGAGAAGAAAACCACTTTCATTTATACATGCTTAGTCCTTGCATTTTGTGTGTGTATATATATATATATATATATTTGTTTTTCAATTATCCATGTTTAGTCGTTACATATATCAATTTTCAATTATATAACATAATTTTAAAGTTTTGAAAATTTAAAGTTAAAATAAATTATTATTAGTTTTTATATAGTTAAATTATTGATGTAATAGAAAAAGAAAAAAGAAAATGAATTTGGATAAGTTTAATGAATTGGTTATGTATTTTCAGTGATTTGGTAAGAATTGGGTAGTTGTGAGTTGAAAGGTTTTGATTGAATGAAATATTGAGTATATTAACCAAATCGTGGACCACTCCTTCCACCCTTATAAAGCAAATAGGGTTTCAACTTTCAATTTCAACAATGTACACATGATAATACATAATGTACCATACATCAATGTCTACAACTTTCGCTCTGCCCCATAAATCATTTTATTTTTCTAATTCTTTCAATATCTTTATCTCCAAAACCGTACATCGATAAATTATAAAAATTATATGGCTGTTCTTAAAATTTCATGCTCTTTCATTAGAGATGTCATTCGATATATTTTTGACGAATTTTTAAATCCGAGGGCGGAGCCTGTACGGCTAAGACACTCTATGACTTATCACCTCCTATGACCTATCATACTCTATGACTTATCACCTTCACCATCTCATCGCCGCAACGCGCGGGTACTTGCTCTCATTATATTATAAAGCAAATAAGGTTTTATGTTTTAACTTTCAATTCAACTTTCAACAATGTACAATACATCCATATACTTAAAATACCCTTAGTAAAAATCTCAACCACTCATTCCTCTTTATTCCATAAACCATTTTATTCATTTAATTCATTCAAAATCTTTTATCTCAAAAATCGTACATCGAAAAATTATAAAAATTATATGGGTGTTTTTAAAATTTCATGATCTTTCATTAGAGATGTCATTCGATATATTTTTGACGAATTTTTAAATCCGAGAGCGGAGCCTCTATGGCTAAGGCATTTGGCTATGACACTCTATGACATATCATCTCATATGACCTATCACACTCTATCACCTATCACCCCACCATCTTACCGCTGCAACGTGCGGGTACTTTCTCTCGTTTGATATAAAAAATTTTTTGGCAAATATGTTTAAAATTGAGTGGTTCTAGTATCGAAGGATGTCAACACTAATTGTTTTTGTTTATTTTTCTTTTTTGCATTTCTTTTATAATAATTTCTGATAATTGAAAGTATACAAACGATAACATAGTATATATACGATGTCAAAGGAATAATATATATCCAAGGGACAACTTTTGAAGTCACCAAAGGGTACCCTTTCAAATCAACAAAGGTCACCCTTTTCGAGTTATGAAAGGACACTCTTTCAAATCACCAAAAGGCACCCTTTCGAGTTATGAAATGGCACCCTTTTGAATCTCCAAAGGACACCCTTTCAAATCACCAAGGTTCATCCTTATCACTATAAATAGTAACTCAAATCATAAAGAAAGAACATAAGAAGAGTTTCACATAAAGTTCTCTAGTACCAAAATCTCTCTAACTTGTAAATCTCAAGTCATCATCAATCAAGCATAGAAAAACACTCATCACTACAGGATTGGATGACGTAAAACCGTATACATAATACGAGTTACCAGCAGGGAATCGCTGCCCAAATATCCTAATTTTCCTCACACCTTTTCATGCTAGGTGGCATGGGATCCATATAAACCACCTTTCTTTTGTATAAAGATATTAGATTGCATACTCCTAATACGTATATCTTAATCGACGTATCATCATTTGGCGCCATCCGTGGTACCAACTTTGATCAAACACTAATAATCATACAACAAACAATCTTGATACCCCTAACATTACTCCAAAGCTAGTAACAAGTAAGAAATGGCTGAGAGTAACTTTGATCAAACACTAATAATCATACAACAAACAATCTTGACACCCCTAACATTGAGCCTGCATTAACTCATCAAACCTCAGGGAAACCTAGCAACATAGCCACACAACTAGACCCGAATGAACCTCTGATCTAATTGATAGTTCGAAATCTTGATCAACGATCTGATGGACGCTATGTACACTGCTTTTGTTCAAAAAGGAACAAACATTTCACCTCAACCCTTGCCTGCAGATGTCGATCCATTAGTCGTAGAACCATGGAACTCTGGCATAAATGACATGGTTCTAGGAAAAAGCAAAGATAACTTGGTTATTGAAAGTGACAGTATAAAATAAGTCAGAACTCGTACCACGACTAGAGTCGCAACACCCACAAGAGAAAAACTAGCATTAAATACTGACTTTTATCACAATCCTTTCACGTTTAAGGAACAGAATAGGGATGTGCAAAACTTGGTAGCTTCACCTTTCACTAACCGAATTCGTGACTATAACATCCTCGACGGGCTAAAGGTTCCAACCAATCTATGAGCATATGATGGGACAACAGATCCCGATGATCATCTCACAGTTTTCATGGGAACAATGGATGTGCACACGCTACCAGACCCAACATGGTATAGGTTTTTTCACATCACACTATGCGGGACAGCAAGATTATGGTATGATAACCTCGCACCTGGGCATCGATGGCTTCCACCAATTAAGAGACAAAATCAAGGCAAACTTTCTACAACAACGAAGATTTCATAAAACTCAAGCAGAAATCCTTGGTATAAGACAATGACGAGACGAGTGGCTAAAAGACTACGTATATCGGCTAAGCACATAAACATTACACATGGTGGATCGATCAGATGCTATGGTATGTGGAGCTTTCCATAGAAAACTATTCAAAGACCTCATTTCATGACCACCAACATCCTTAGAAGATTTGTTTTACTCAAACCCACAACTTCATACAAGCTGAAGACGCCAATAACGAAAAACGACTTCGTGATCCTTGAATTTCAAGACACGAGGTAATAACATATCTAAGAGACAATCATCATTAATAACTGCTCTTAGGGAATCACTGTTCTTGCCCAAATATAAAAGAGAGTGAAATTACTTACTAAAGGAAACGCATCTGCAATATAATTTATTGCTTAAATAATATATCACTAAGAATATATTATTACACGTCGACAATGCATGCAAATATCCCGCCATTAGAGAGATGAAATATCGTGAAAATACACGAAAAATGTATTAACGCGAGAAAATTATATTATACACGGATAATGTATAAACCTGAAATATTGTGAAAATACACGAAAGATGTATTAACGCGAGAAAATTATGTTATACACGAATAGTGTATAAACCTGAAATATCGTGAAAATACACGAAAGATGTATTAACGCGAGAAAATTATATTATACACGGATAGTGTATAAACCTGAAATATCGTGAAAATACACGAAAGATGTACTAACGCGAGAAAATTATATTATACACGGATAGTGTATAAACCTGAAATATCGTGAAAATACACGAAAGATGTATTAACGCGGAAAAGGAAATTATACACAAATAATGTATAAACAAGAAAATATCGTGATAATACACGGAATATATGAAATTTATGCATGAATATCGTATAAACAGAAAATATCATGGAATACACGAAAGACGTATCTACACGAAAAAGAAAATTGTACACACATAGTGTACAAACGATGTATTAACTACCACTCATTAAAGAAGATGAGAACCTTTTTACGAGAAAATACCTGGCAATATGAATGCCAAAAAAGTACTAACATTAGTCGTTCTATAGTTCAATTCAAAAATTTTTACAATTCTTTTTACAATTCAAAAGTTGTGTGCATAACTTTTTACAATTCTTTTCTTTCAAGTAAAAGTTTATCTCGGAATTATCTACAATTTTTCTATTGGGTTACCCATGAATAGTAGTATTAAATATCACGTTTGATAAACTAATGTATGAATTTAAAATTCATATGTTTAAACAATATGTATATATTTTTTATACATATGAATTAGGGGACTTGATAGTATACATACGATAACATAGTATACATACGATGCCAAAGGAATAATATATATCCAAGGGACAACCTTTCAAGTCACCAAAGGGCACCATTTCAAATCAACAAAGGTCACCATTTCGAGTTATGAAAGGACACCCTTTCAAATCACCAAGGGTCATCCTTATCACTAAAAATAGTAACTCAAATCATAAAGAAAGAACATAAGAAGAGTTTCACATAACGTTCTCTAGTACCAAAATCTCTCTAACTTGTAAATCTAAAGTCATCATCAATCAAGCATAGAAAAACACTCATCACTACATGATTGGATGGCGTAAAACCGTATACATAATACGAGTTACCAGCAGGGAATCGCCACCCAAATATTCTAATTTTCCTCGCACCTTCTCATGCTAGGTGGCATGGGATCTGTATAAACCACCCTTTCTTTTGTATAATGATATTAGATTGCATACTCCTAATACGTATATGTTAATCGACGTATCATCAATAATAATTTTTAAATCAATCATAACTAAAAGGGTCAAAAGAAAATAGATGTACATTGGCGATAACAAGCGAGTTGTTCGAGTTTTTTTCCAAACTAGTATAATAGGTAAACTTATTTACCAAAATGGTATAGTTTCAAAAATATTTATCATTTTAATATAAAATCTAATTAAATATTATATTAATTAAAATTGAGAAAAAAAAAGTATCATTTTATTGATAATGAAAACTCGTGGCACTCCATACTCAAAGTCCCTTTCTCTTGTTCACATATAACTTCGAAGGATCAAACTCATTTATTTTATCTCGTCACTCTCTGTCATTGTTTTAGGTTAGTTTTAAGCTTTAATACATATATATATTTTTTTATTAATATTTTTTTATCAACAAACCCTTTTTGCTGTTGTGACAACAAAAACTAATAGTGTCCATCTATGTATAATCGTGTGCACACGCCTACAAAAACTAATATCGACTTAGACTTTTTTTTTGTTGTTTCTTTCTATGCTCTCAAGGACTCACACGCATATAACGACAACAACATATTTTAAGATTGTGTTTGTCAAAAGATACAACATTTTATTAAACAGAATGCTTAGTCATGGTTGGTGATTTGAAAAAATTAAGCTCGTGATAGTATTGAGACTTATAAATGTTGTTGAATATGGGATGTTTATTGATATGGTTACTATTTTAATTCTAAAATATAAAATTTTTTGTTTGTTTTTGTTGAATTTAAGTGATCTTTTTTGGTTTATGGACATATTACATTTTTCTCAAATTGAGAATAATTTGTTATTGCAAAATGTTTCTAGATTTGTTTATGGAGATGTGACGTGAGTTATTTTTTTAAATCAGGGATAGTTATTTCATTTTTAATTTAGTATAATATAATATTTAATTAGGTTTTATACTAAAATGGTAAATATTTTTGAAACTATATTACTTTTGTAAATAAGTTTAACCATTATTCCTACATTATATAAATCTCACTTTAAAATTTGTTAGTTATTGCCTATGTGGCATGCTTAAAAATGCAAGAAAGCCCAAAAATCATCTAAATATTGCTCCTTGGAAGGTCTACGGATTAGTTATTTTATGAGAAGTTCAAATTTTTGAAAACGGATTAGTTATGCTTTATACAAGTTCAAATTTTCAAAAATTTGAATATGTAACCGTTCGTGTATTACTTGTGGCGGTTACTTCCTTGGAAGGTCTACGGATTAGTTACTTTTATAAGAAGTTCAAATTTTCGAAAACATATTAGTTATGCTTTCAAGAAGTTCAGATTTTGAAAATTTTGAATATGTAACCGTTCGTGTATTGCTTGTGGCGGTTACTTCCTTGCATGTCTATGTCTATATAAGGCTACTTCCATTCAGTTTTAAGGCATTTTAAAACGTAAATAAATAACAGATCAATTTTAGCATAGCTTCACTAAACCATGTTTCAATTAGAAATTTGCGTCTAAATAATAAGCCATGTACGATAACGGTTAGAATTTGCGGCTATGGAAGCAACCTCTATACGGAGATGTTAATAACATAGGTAGTATTGAGATGATCCTGATGGACGAACATGTAAGTATTCATTGTTTGTGAATTTTTCTTTTTTGATTAGATTACTTTTTAACATAACTTTCTTTCGAATTTATAACTAGCTTTTTAACATTCTAATGTATAAACATTTTCATTTTGACAGTTTGATAAAGTGGTTGTTGTTGCAACAATTGGTTTTATTCCAACCGATCAGTTATGGTATTCGATGGAATGTGTGAACTGTTCTCAAGAAGTTAAGTTGACCGATCTCTACATGGATGCAGTCGACATTATTGATGCTTTAAGGGACAACAAAATGTGGATTTGTTGATCATGTAAAAAGGAAGGAGTTCTTATCAATCCTAGGTATATATTTATATTTCATATTAAAACTCTATAATCATTAAGTTGTGTGGTAAAATTGTATCTCTGTTTTTTTTTTGTAGGTTTAATGTGCAAATTAGGATTGTAGATGCCACTTTTAGGTTTAATGTGCAAGTTAGGATTGTAGATGCCACTGGTGCTATTGGAGTTAAAATGAATGATCAACAAATTTCAAATCTTATACAAAGAACAGCCTATCAAATTTGTGATGAAAATTATGAGGTATATATGGTTTATTTTAGTGCTAAATAAGACTTTTCTATGCATTTTAAGTCATTAATTTTTTTTAAAATGGTCATTAGTGGTAATAGGAGTACATTTACTTCGCTACATGCATGCTTGAACTGGTGTTAAAGAAATTATTTAAGGTTATAGTGCATCCACGTGGGTCTATATATCAAAGTGAGGGAAAATTCATAATACCTATCACATCCAGGTAACCAACATAATCCTTCTTATATGCACCTACTATGGGCAATCCATTTTATAATTTCTCTCCAGCGTGCAATGTACGCGTTTTAAGCCCTCGTGTATCATTAATAAATCCCAAGTTATATCTAGCATTCTTCTTCTTTAAATTAATCAACTCATAAGAATATTTTTATTTCCAACTCAATTATATTTATTCATTGATACAATCTTAAAATAAAGTTTAAAAAAAATTATTTAGGGTGGTCCGTGTATCGCACGAGGTCTAAGCACTAGTACTGGTTATAAATCTCGTGTAGACCAAGGAGAGGTCGAAATCATGTACTATAATTTAAAAAATTACAAGAAAAACGAGATAAAATACAAACGGATAATATATCCACGTCAACTCTGACTTTATACATCATGTATAGATGTAATATAATATAATATATACAAATATATAAAAAAGGTAAAGTGATACTGTAGACAATACTTAAAGTTTTAAACAGAGTAGTAGCAGAAAACATATGTGATTGGATGAGGGAGATAATGGCAGAACAAGAATACCAAATAGTTCCTTTTCCTGATGATATCAAATGCACAGATTTTGATCCTCACTTTGTCTGGGGTGCTTCCACATCTGCCTATCAGGTTACATTATAATAATTTCTCACATTTTTGTATTTTAATGTACAATAAAAAATGATCAACTTTTTCTCAGCATTCGTTACTTAGAAACAGGTTTAGAAACTGTCGATACCCTGTTTAATGTGCATATACTTTTTTTTTAAAATTTTTTTTCAGTATGTGTGGCGTAACCCGAACAATAAAAACCTCATCTGTTACTATCTCTATATATCTATCTATATCTATATATATACATATTGTAGATGTATATGTAGGCTTGATCCGTACTCTTTGCAAAAATGGATTGGGTAACACTTGATTTTTTCAAAAGAAAAAAATATTTTAATTTATTTACTATTCTTAGGACCTAGGAGTTTTTAGACAAGTATAGATTTAAATAGTTGATTTGTAATTTCTTTAATAAGTGATTTTTATTTATTTTATAGACAAGTTTCTAGTTTGGAAATGATACACAGTTGGAGATAGGTTTGGCTAACTGCTTTTTAGAAATTTTTTAACTTCTATAATGATTGAAAATAAATGCTTAATTTTGAACAAACAAAAATAGTAACGTGGATGCATAAAAGTCTGTTATATTAAATAGAATAAAAGAAACCGAAAACCCGGGATTAGCAAAGAGAATTTCCGTTATCGTTGTGTCTGTTCCTTTTTAGTCTTAGTTTTAGTTTTTCGATATCAATCGTTGCTCTTCATAGTCAGGTGCTAGATAAAACAAAGTCCAGCTGGGCAAGGATAGCCCAAACTTTTAGACTGATTTGGGCTAAGAAAGTTTTTATGGGATTTAAGGTTAGATAACAAAGAAATATGAGTAGTTTTGTTAGTACTTGTATGAACAGTACTCCTTTGTAAGAATTTAAAGAGAAAAAGTATGGTTCTGACGTGTTAGTTTAAACTGCTCGTTTTGACCCAAACCTATATTGTCCAGTTGTCCGACCCGGACCCGGCCATTTTACCACCTATACTTAGGACTCAGGATTATCTTGAAGCGAATCTGGTGTGCAAGTGTGTAACCCTAAACTTGAAACTGATTATGGTGGATCAAACATTTCAATTCAATTGAACAAATTCCTTTTTGTTGTTTTGTGAACATGCAGAGAAATCTTAGTGTTGGTTTTGCATGTTGTATTTATCTGAGTGCCTTTCCTTCTGACATTGCTTACTACATGCCATATGGATAAATGTACAAAAAAGGAAATTTGAACTATTTAGGAGCGATTATAAGCTGGCCAAAGAGTGGCAGAGACTACAAACTCTATTCTTGTTACTTACTGTTTTTTACGAGTCCGGTTCATCTAGTTGGCTTGTTTTTAATAAATTGATTGGTCCTTGCCGTGTTTTTGATAGGATCTTTATTTAAATAAATTGGTTGGTCCTTTCTGTATTTCTAATAATGCGGAAACCCTAGAAAAGTAGCATATGCATCAGTTGCCGAGTTGCCGAGTTTCTATTGAAAATCCGGTAAATGGGGAGGAATCAAGCTACCAGGGAAGAGTCGAATTTTTGGCTCTGATGTACACGTAACTGGTATTTCCATGGCTTTCTCTGGACTTGTCCATGGCCATCCCAAGTTGTTTACCTTTGGAAATTTGAAACCTGGTTTTCTGTGAGACCTTCGGGTAGTCTTACCACTAGGCCACCTGGGAGATGGTTATTTGCAGAGTCTCGTATAGAGCTCAATTATATCCACAACACAATTGGTGGAAATACCCCTATAATTAATCATCTATCTTCCATATGACAAATATATGCTTTGTATATATAGGAAAAATTACAATGAAATTAAAGCTTTCCCTTGCTTTATATTTTTAGTGAAGGCACGCCTGATGAGAAAAAGACAACTATATGTAGCAATTTCAAAAGTTTAACACGTATAATACCAAGTACTAAAGAATCATTGGTTTCCCCAAAGACCAAAGGAAGGAAAGTCACTAGGAATGCCCTCAATAAGCATGTGTACAGTTACTTAAGATTAGAAATAGATGACTACTAATTCTGGACGTTTAATCACCATTTTGCTTCAACTGCCCTTGATTTTACTTTAGTCCTGCTTCTTCTGCATCTCATTATTTCTCAACCAACGTTTGTGATAATATGGCATGCTCTTATAATAGCCCAGTTCTCGAATAATGAAGACAAATAATTTTGATTATAGATTATGGAGCAAGTAATTATACAACACCCCTATTACAATATTGTTTACTTGGCTCGCCACTCCATATGCGGGCTCATGGTTTTCCCTAATGTGACACCACAGCTGGCAGAGTTACTTGATTAAAGTCTCCAAATATTTTTGGGGTGTGGGATTTGCCTAGGGTACTACATTGTTATTCTAAATTGTTTTTACCTTCACAGTCACACTCACATTCAAGACGCATATCACGTTATGCTACTTAGTAGCCATGTCATTTCTGTGCTAGAAACCTTAACTAAGCAGAGATGCATAGATTTTTGTCATGATGTATTGTTTGTGGTATAGTTATTCAAAGTGAAACTTTATGCTCAAGCTCATTGTCAAGCTAATATCACCCAGACCATGTGTGAACATCTGTTGTGAGTTCGTGCTTTCACCTCTTTAAGGTTACGATATTAACATGAACATTTCATTTGGAAAACTGATTGTCGATCTTACATGTTCTTTCCTTTTAATAGATTGAAGGCGCTGCATCTGATGGTGGTAGGGGCCCAAGTATTTGGGATGTTTTCTGTCTCACAAACCCAGGTCTCTTTCCTACCCTGATAACATCAACACAAGGATTGTAGAACTTTAATAAAAAGTTCTACACAAAAATGATTGTATCTGAAATATTTTATTCTAAATTATCCTGTAGGACGCATTGTTGGTGGCGATAATGGAAACAATGCTGTTAATGCATACTATAAAACAAAGGTCAATCTTCTTAAGCTTTGCAATCTCTTATCATGTAGAATCACATTTACTCAACCCTCTTGTATTTATTATTTTATATCCATAAATAGGAAGATGTGCAGACTATGAAGAAAATGGGCCTGAAAGCATACCGATTCTCAATTTCATGGAGTAGAATATTACCAGGTGAAGTTACGAACCGACACTCTCTTTTGGTAAAACTGCTAAAGTTTGTAAAGTTCTGATTCGGGATACAATCTTTAAAACTTAGGAGGAAAATTGTGTTTGGGCATCAACCAAGAGGGGGTCGACTACTACAATAACCTAATCAATGAGCTTTTAGCCAATGAAATTGAGCCATATGTCACTCTATGGCATTGGGACACACCCAATGTCTTGGAAGGTGAATATATGGGTTTCTTATGTGACAAAATTATGTAAGTAAAAAGCGAATAGTAATTTATGACCATCTATTTTTGTATGAATTTCAACATTTTGGCGTTTGGTTAGAAGTCAATCGGCTATTGTTACTTTCACTTATTAGTGATTAGCAGTATAAATCTATTATTATATCTTAATACCGTAAAGCTTTTACTTAAAAACTCACTTGTTTTTAGGCACAATATTACGTGATACTTTTTATACTCTTATTAAGCCTGTTGTCTTTATAGAAGCACTCTCTTTACCTTTGGGTAGACATGATTGTGTATATCTTACCAGTTTCATACCCTGTATATCTGTTGGATCAAGTGTCATTGTTGTTGTTATTTCACATATTAGCAATATAAATTATTAAATTTACATTTTTACACAAATATAGAATTAAGAAAAACATGTTCGTTTTGCATAAATTGGTTGTGTATTCTTTGGAATGCTATAATCTGAAGTTATATTTGTATAATACAAAACAGATCTGACTTCACAAATTATGCTGAATTTTGCTTCTGGGAGTTCGGTGACCGGGTTAAGCACTGGACCACGTTGAACGAACCCCATTCTTACTGTGAGAAGGGATACACTAAGGGCACATTTGCACCTGGAAGGGGAGGTGAAGATGAGCCCGGGAATCCTGCCACAGAGCCGTATATAGTAGCACACAACCTACTCCTTTCCCATGCAAATGTTGTTAGTTTGTACCGCAGGAGATTTCAAGTAATGTAGTCTGTTCCAATATCTGATATTGGTTTATTTGCTTTCATCTATGTTTAATCTGTCTATTTTTTCCAAGGAACTTATATTAACCGAAAGGGAACTCACACGTTAAGGAGAGGGTAAATAACACTAACTTGTAAAGTGAGAGGCATTGTAAAGCCCTTTTAATGAATTTGTATTCAATTTTCAGGCAAGTCAAGGGGGGGAAATTGGGATTACACTCAATACGAAGTTTTATGAGCCCCTTAACTCAGAACTTCAGGATGACATTGATGCAGCCCTCAGAGGCATAGACTTCATGTTCGGATGGTAAGTTCACATGAAATAGTTTATCATTTTCAGTTCCAAGTACGGGACATAATAATAGCAAAATTTTGCTATTTTTGGATTCTTATGAACTTATCCAGTTTGCTATTGTATCTTTTGAAAGAGAAGTTTTTATTGTATGAAGGGTTATTTCTATGAATATTTTATTTTAATATGAACATAGTAGTATCCATTTTGATTATTGGCTATAACTTAAGCATATCATTCATTATTTATAGGTTCATGAAACCATTGTTTAGTGGTAAATACCCAGATTCAATGATTGAGAATGTTACTGATGGTCGTTTACCTAAGTTTACTAAAGAACAATCGAAGTTATTGAAAGGATCATATGATTTTCTCGGGTTGAACTATTATGTTTCCCAATATGCCACCACCGCACCACCAACCAATGTTGTTTCCAACCTCACAGATAGCAAGGTTCTTGAGCAACCAGGTATGTTAATGTTCTTGTAAAGTATATGATGCAAGAAAATTCAATTTGTTAAGTAACTCAAATTTGACACTAATTTGTCGTTTGGTCTTTTTCTGTTGTTCTTTAGACGATCTAAATGGGATGCCTATTGGAATACAGGTAAGATAGTTTGATTTTGTGACATGTGACCTTTTGTCATCTTTCGATTGCTTATTTCTTTGTTCATGTAGGGTGGCTTGGACTGGCTCTATTCATATCCACCTGGATTTCGAAAATTGCTAGTCTATATAAAAGATAATTATGGAGATCCATTAATTTACATAACTGAAAATGGTAAAATGAAATTTCTTCTTTTATTATCAATCTTTTGCGTTAAACTAATTTGAAGATGCTAACAAGTTTGATATTGTATTCCTAATAGGGTGGGTTGATAAAACCGATAATACAAAAACAGTTGAACAAGCTCGTGTTGATCTTGAGCGGATAGAATATCACAACAAACATCTTCAAAGTTTACTAGATGCAATCAAGCAAGTAGATCCGTATAAATGAAAATTTTTTTTCATAATTCTTCTCTTTTCAGAGGCTAATTTGTAAAATTTCTTTCATCTTTGCAGAGCTGGTGTCAGAGTGAAAGGATACTTTGTATGGTCATTGATGGATAACTTTGAATGGGATGAAGGTTATTCAGCTCGTTTTGGACTAATTTATATCGACTTTAAGAGTGGGAAATATTCAAGGTACCCAAAGAGCTCAGCAATATGGTACAAGCACTTTCTCCATTATGGTAAAACATCTGTAGGCAAAACAAAGAACAATCTTCTGGGTTACCAAACCTTCAAAGCGTCACAGAAAACAACAAAGTAAGTACTCTATTATGTTGTAATACTACTTCGGCTCAAATAAGCACTACACTCTGGCTCATATAGGCAGTACTACGTTGTTCGACTTTCAAATAAGTAGTTACTCTAGGTAGAAATATACCTTGCCCATCATATGTTAGTGTATTATCTATTTATTATATGATGTAATTTCATCAGCCTGTCGCCCATTGCAATTATCGCTCATCTTCTTATTATATGCAAGTGCTAATGAGAAGATACAGAGAACATGGTATCAGAGTGTTAGATTTCATGTACCAATTTACAGAGTGAAGATAACTCCATCTCCAAAACTTTTAGCTCTCCAGATTCTTAAAAGTGTTTTAAGCATATGGGCTTAAACGATAGTTTCGTAGTGATAAAGTTAGTCAAAATATGTATATCAGATGCTAATCGTCTATTGTTTTGGAAAATGCATAATTAGTACAATTAGGAGAAAATATGAGACGAGTGAAATGGAAATTTCTGCAAGAAGTTAAGCTTGTGTGAGAAGGATAAAATGGCAAAAGAATGCATGATCATACCTAACAAAAGAAGAAAAGGTTGATATGGTTTCCTCTAATCCACAATCCACCTTTTATAACGAAAGGATAAGTAAATATGTTAAAAGAACAAAAAGATGTGATATGGAAGATGATTATTGTAGGAAAATAAAATGACAGTAATAAGCAGAGGGATTATATTCTTTCTTTCTCCCTATCCAAAGCTGCTGTTCAATGCTAATTTTATTGTTTATTTACTTTTCTTATCTGCTTTCTGCCGTGTTTAATTTGTTTTGTCCATCGCTTCTGCTAATTGTAATCTGCTTAACATTTGGTCAGATTCAAGTCCGAGAGCGACTGTTACTGTCTGGATATGCTTCTGCTTCTTCTGCCAAGGTTTGATATGCTTCTGGTTTGATCTATGGGTGTTTGTTTATTCATTGTCTTTCGAAAAATACTGTATATAGTCGTTGATTGGAAACCCAATTCTTGATGGCTGTTTCAGGGTAAGGTCATGGAAACTACTAGTAAAGGGACAAGTATAAGGTAACTTGATAATACGATTTGAAAGTAAAGATGAAGAAAGGTATATATTACGGATATTGGTTTCATAATAACCCAGGCGACATGTAGCGCTGGAATCATTCGTCAGCATATTTATATCCCTTTTGGAGAATTATGTGTGTATACATAATATATGTTCGAACCCTCTTGCCAGTATGGTTGATGGGCCAACTTATTATTTGGATGGCGCTAAACCAAATATTCGTCCGAATTATCAAATTTATGTATGGTTTCAAGGATATGTAATCGCCTTGCCAGGTCTTGTATGGATTCTAAGGATATTTGGTTTAGCGAATAATACATACCCATCGACCCTTAAAATAGCTACACTACCCCTTTACATCAATTACTTTTACATTAATAACTACACCGCTACCGCTACCTCCACTGCTGCTACCCGTCACCTTCGTTACCCGCCATTGCCACCACTCTCACCATCACTGCCGTTGCATTACGCATATACCTTTCTAGTATTTTAAAAACAAATACTATAAAATAAGAATATTTGATAAATTGAAATTTATTTTATAGATTAAAAAGGTGTCACAAATTATATTTTGGTAGATTACATTATTTTACCCTTTATAATAATACAAATAGGAAAATGTGAATGACTTTGCTATTAATACCTTATTTGATAAATAAAAACTAATACTTCATACATTAAAAATTAATCCTCTAAATCATATAATAAAGTATAAAACCTAAATTATTTACATTTTTATTAACAAAACTCAAAAGAATATTATATATATATTTTAATTTGCAACTTTGCTTTGTGAGTCATTTTTACTGTTCCTAATTATTACTCTTGCTTAAGTCTCATGTACAAATACTCACTGCACGACACCCAACTTTATAATATTGGTAGCCACGTGTTTCATTCACTTGACGACTGTAGCTAATAGTACTATAGCTACTGCACAAACTACAACTTCTATTGCACGGTTTGTAACCAAATAAAATATAAATTGGTCGGCATTCACATTCCAAAAGTATACCTTCACCTGCGCATCGTACAACCAACTTCTATTGCACAACACAATTTACCATAGCTAACTGTATAAACATTTATGCATAAAGTACACCTTATAAAGCATGAACAGATGCACATACAACCTCTTTTTTAACCACCACCGACAAGGCGGCACACCGCAGCAACTGTCTGTAACATTACTGGAAAACCGCCAATATTGTAATGTAACCTTCTTATGTGTGGCCTTCATCTTTGACATCCATATGTTACATCACCTTTTAGAACTGAAGTCCAAAAACATAATAAACATCCGATATAACACCTACCATATTCATTGTTGTGACTGTCGGCCACGGCAACGAAGGAACCATAGATTGGACCAAAAAACGACAGCTGGGAGAATATCTGGATCTAGCCTTCTTTAATTTTTTTATGTCTTCACTCGGATCTAAACCAGATTTTTGCCCACGATCTGTTTCATCTGCCTGTTGACGTCGTCACTCTTGAAACTAACACATACAAAAAAAAAAAGTTTAGCGGAAAAAGGTGTTCGGTCGAGGACTTGAGGTGGAGTACGAAGAAAAAGAACAATTGTTTAGCAGTAGAGAAAGAGGGACAAAAGTGATGATAGAGTAAAATAGAGAAAGTTGACATTTCAAGATATAAAACCAACGCCGGCCCACAGTTTTACAAACTATTAAAGAGTGAAAAAAAAGAGTAAATTGAGTAGTGTCATATAAGATAGCTAATTCACAACACACGTGTAAGATCGACCAAACTTCAAAACTTATCCTTTTTTTTATTTCCTTTTCTTTTATTTTTTTCTATTTATAATTACATGATACTTTTAACATAAGCTTGGTTTTATGTTGTAGAACTACCTAACGTTTTCTCATAAAATTAGTATTGATTTACTTTGTAAAACTTCAATTTATTAGTTAAGCTAAATAGACCTTTCATCTAATGATCCTAGCATAACTTACACTTTTTGTTATATTGTTATTTCATGTTAAAGATTAAATTATAGTTTTACCTTTAAGAGAAAAAATACTATCCAATAAGCTAATCCTAATATATATGGCTTAAAATAGAGATGAGGTTCTTTTACAATAAATTTAAATGAGAAAACTCTTACATTCATATTTTCTTCAATATAGTAGTAACAAATAGTTACCTTTTTGTTATAACCTTAATCAACATTTCAAATTGTTTCGTACTAAACACGTCTATATAATCCCGCAGCGAAGCGCGAGGTAAATATCCTAGGTATGCTTAAAAGTTAAAATCCAAGTATTTGGGTCTAAAACCATTGGGCCTTTACTTAAATACCCAGATAAAAGCTCATAGAAGTTGTATGAGACTTGTAATACGGACTAATTGTTAAATTGGATATTGATATTGATATAACTATTATTTATTTATTTATTTTAAATAGCGAAGGGTCCGACCATGGATATCTGGACTGGATATCGAGGGTCTACCTGATCCCTCTCCTGCCCGCCTCACCCGGTAAATTCTACTCTCACGCCAAGAATATTGGCTAGTAACAATGCTCGAGATGAGATTCGAACATGTGACCCTTGTTACAACATCCGGGGTGTCCAACCAATGCGCTAGCAAGTGAAGGACTATTATAACTATTATTTTAAAATCAATTAATATTTTAAACATAAATAAATATGACTTACAATAACATTTACATATCATTATTATTAAAAAAAAAAAAAACTCAGTGTTAATATACTATTGTTTTATGATCAACTAATATTTAAGCTTGAGATAAAAGTTCCTGCATGAACACCCTGCCTCATTATACTGAATAATCTATTGCTAGCAAAAATTAAACATAAAAGTTGAAAGTTATCACAAAACACGACTTTATTTTTATAGTTATAAAATGGTATTCGTGCGATGTGGCGGTTGGTGTAGGGCAATGGTGGTGGCGATGGCGATTAGTTGCGACGAGTCATGTAAGTTATTGTGTAATGTGATTTTGATAAATTATTAAATTTTAAATTTTAAAAGTTTGCAAATAGTATTTGGTTTATAGTATAGATAGATAGCATCCTAATTTCAATTTGTAATGTAGAAAATTGTATATAAAATCTTTATAATAAATAAAAGACAATTTTCTTTCTAAAGTATTTTTAGAAATAATATGATGTGGCAAGCCTACATTTTTTTAAAAAATCTTTATTATAATTATGATGTCATAAATAATTTACAATATTTTTAATTAAAAATAGCTCACTAAATGCTTATTTAAAGTTTATAATTTTTTATTACAAACAAAGAAAATTTTTTTATATAATATAATATCCTTTTTGTTAATGCAATAGGTATTTTAATTTATAAATTATTGTATTATTCAATTTATTATCTCCATATCGATTTATAATATATTTATAACAAAAATTAAATGCAGACTTTTTAGTTTTATAATTTTTATTAAAAGGCCCGGATTGAACCCGGGTAAATCCGCTAGTTTGTCTTAAATTCAAAAGATATCGGTCCAATCATGTGAGATTGTGAGCAGCCAAATTTCAATTTGGCGTTCACTAGGCCCAGACAAATTGATTTTTTCTTTCCACTTTCTTTTGTCTCTACTCTTCATCCCCTTTTTTTCCCCTTCTCCATCGTAAAATAAAAACAAAAGAACACAGGCATTACATGTGCCTCGTAAGTTCGTCAAACGAATTTGGTGGCATTGTGGCAAATTAAAAGACGTTTAGATTTAAACATATTTTGTTTTTTATTATTAGGAAAATAATTTTCTTTTATTTCCATAAATATTTATTATTACTTATCAATACGTTGAATTTGTTTAAATATGAAAAATAATTAATGTGTGTAAAATGTAAGCTTAAAAGTACCTCTAATAAAAAAAATTGATACATGGCAAAATCAATATTAAGATTGAAAAAGAGAAAAATGTGATATGTCAAAATGGAATGGATTACGCATGATCTTAGGCATATTTATTAGTCATATATATCTAACATTACTATTTTCGAAGGTAAACGAATTAAAATGTCACCGTCTTTTTCATTGACACATCCTATTAAATTTTTTTTTTTTTAATGCGTCTAAATAATATGTCTAAAGGTATAAAGGCTAGACGCATTGACAATTAATAATGATTTTTTTTTAAAGAATAAGTAAATGTATTATACATGTGTTAATAAATGAATAAAATAAACATATTATTTATGGTGAGTGATATCCCGACAACATCATTTATCCATACACAACAATACTTAACATACTTTACACAGTTGCATACTGTGCAGTAATACATGTACAATAGTTGTGTATACCTAAAACATGTTGTCGGGATATCACTTCCCATTATTTATTAACCATCTCTTAAATATATTTATTCGAAAATATAGCTCCCCATTTTATCTTACTTCTCTCTATATAACTAAGAGAGGATATGAAAATGCTTATGTGGCATCTTCTTTTAAATGACATGTAGGATTTTTGCTTATTTGTCAAATTGTTATAATTTTTGACTATTTATTTATATATTTAAATTTTTATTTTATTTAAGTTTAAGTTTAATGTAGTTTACTATTTATTTATATATTTAAATTGTTATAATATTAATACTTATCTATCATGTTATATTTTTTTCTTACATATATACGTGTATATATATATAGGTTTTTTAAGATACACATACACTAAGTAAAGATATAATTAGATAGGTAAAGATTTATATACATTTTAATTTAATATTTAATATTATCAGATATTATGTTATGTTACTTTTTATATATATTTAATAATTATCATTGAAAGTAAACAAATAAGTAAAGAGTTCTATGTTCTAATGTTAAATTTCTATTTTGGTTGTACATATGAGATATATTTCAGTGGGATAATGAGAATGGATTGACATGATGTTGTTGATTTCTTTTTGCTGGATACTTTGCTTTGTGTGTATGTATAACATGTTTGATATTTATTAACAATAACAATAACAATATTCAATTTGAGCTTTATTAATTGACATTTTTACAAGCGTTGTGTAAATTGTACAGTTGTCTTTTGATTAGACTTATCTATATATCAATAAAAAAAGATAATTTTTTTTCTAAGGTTTTTGTCACATTGAATTTTTAATGAGGTTTCATTTTTTTCATTTAAATTGTCAATATATATGATCTTGATCATCAATCATTATCTTAATCATTAAATATTTATTTTTTAACTTTTTAAATTGTTTATTATATTATGTTTATATTTTTAAAAAGTATTTATTATATTTTATTTAATAATTAAATATCATAAGAAACATTTTCATGATTTATAAATATTTGTATTAATTAGTTATGATTTTACATATTTGACGTATATCATATATTTATAAGCTATAATTGTTTGTATGTCATAATCTAACACTTTTTTATATTATTATAAATTGTAAATAATAATTTAACTATCAGTTATTGTATTTTTTATTTATGTTTTCAGTTATTAGCACAACGTGTGGGTTTAATCTAGTTGTATATATAGCAGCTCTTAAATATACTTTCTCGTATCAAATTAATTTATCAACTTTTTTATGAAAAGGATAGTATAAATAGCAAACCCACCGAATCATTGGACACTAACTAGGAAAATAATATTATTATTCATACAAATTCATATACAAGTGGATGTTCCATCACAAAATACTACCTTCACACATTTTGATTCCATACTTTTGAATGGATAACAACACACAAGCTCCACTTCTTACCTCCAAAGACGTTGGCGCAAGTGCTCATTTCACTGGGGACGTCGAAGATATCCCTCCAATAAATGGAATACATGAATTCTTTGTACAATTTGGAGTCGAGTCAAAGAAGCTTTGGTACCTTGCTGGCCCTGCAATTTTCACTACAGTTTGTCAATACTCACTTGGTGCCATCACTCAAACCTTTGCTGGTCATGTTGGAACTCTTGATCTTGCAGCTTTCTCTATCGAGAATTCGGTTATTGCAGGCTTCTCTTTGGGGATCATGGTTAGTATTTTTGTTAAATCATTGTATTTGATATTTGTTCAAGATGTTAGTTAATATATGGATTCAGTGGCAGAGCTACATAGGTGTGAGGGCGTTGTTACCCCACAATGTTTATAAAACTCTATATTTTCTGGTATTATTTTTAAGGAAAAGTGAGTGTGGGTTACCGCACACCTCTCACATGTTAATATTTTAATATTAATGAATAAATAATGGCCCTGATTTTTATGGAATATAAAAATCAAGATGTGAGTAGTTTTTCACCCAAGTTGGGCGTGAGACAACCTCACCTTCACTTCCCCCTATTTTTATGAATTTATTAAATCAAACGTTAATGGGCTGTCAAAAAAATTTTACACTTATAGACGCTAAACTGTTTAGCGTCTAGACTGAAAATCCTGACTTCGCTAATAAATTGTATGAAATCCAAAGGTTGGAATGGGAAGTGCATTGGAAACATTATGTGGGCAAGCATATGGAGCAGGGCAAATAGATATGTTAGGAATATATATGCAAAGATCATGGATTATCCTCTTTGTAACCGGGCTAATTATGATGTTCCTCTACATATTCGCAACTCCAATACTCCTGTTGATTGGACAAACCGAACCCATATCACACTTGGCAGGGAAAATGGCTCTATGGATGATTCCACAGCTATTTGCATATGCTGCAAACTATCCGATTGCAAAGTTTCTACAAGCGCAAAGTAAGATAATGGTGATGTCTTACATATCTGGGATTGCATTGGTTTTCCATACCTTTTTTAGTTGGTTGTTTATGTTGAAATTGGGATGGGGGTTAGCCGGTGGAGCTTTAGTGCTTAACTCGTCTTGGTGGTTCATGGTAATTGCGCAAATGGTCTATATTCTTAGCGGAACTTGTGGTCGAGCTTGGTCTGGGTTTAGTATGTCCGCCTTTAGTAATCTATGGAGCTTTGTTAAGCTTTCCTTTGCATCTGCAATAATGCTTTGGTATGTTTAGAAGTTATCATATGATTTACCTTTTTCATTTTCCTCAACATACTTTCCTTTTACCTACTTGCAAGAAATCGATCAATTTCTTATTTTTTTGTTTTTTTCCGAATAAGAGGTGATCAGTATACCACTTTTTTATGTTGTACATCACAAAACGTGATTCACATTATTGACAATTAAAATTTTAAATCACATTTGATGGTGTAAGGAGAAAAAAATATGGTATACATATCATTATTCTTTTCGAATTTGAACATTAAGTTTATTAACATCGAATCATTTATTTATTTGGAGCAGTTTGGAAACATGGTATTTTATGGCGTTGATATTGTTTGCGGGGTATTTAAAGAATGCAGAAATTGCAGTCGATGCGCTCTCTATATGGTAATTATTATATAGTATATTACTATTACTATTATTATTGTTGTTGTTATTATTATCATTATTACTTTTTATTATTTAGTTTTATAATGAGGATTTCATAACCTTTTACATGAAGTTAGATGAAAGCATAAACATAAATTGTGCTCCCACTCGTTTTTGAATACATATAAATAGTATATATATAAGGTGATATTTATAGAAGTGCTAATGAAATGATAACGATAATGACATATGAAAATATCTTATTGGAAATGCATATAAATAGTATATATTCGTGACCATCTGTTACACCTACCTACCTGCTTTAGTTTAGGTAATACTGATAATACTATAATAGATGATTTAGAAACATAACTACAGTAGTCATTATTACTTTAATTGTTGAAATCTAAAGAGTAAATCGTTGTTTAAAAAAAAAAAAGTGAATTCGAAGTATAACAAGTTGAAAGTGATATGCATGAGTTGTTGTTTTCCTTTTGTTGTAAAGCGTAACAAAATTGAATTTCAGATTGCATTATTTGTAAAAAGTTGTTTTTCTGTCGGTGATTATTACACGGTAAAAAGTTGACTCCTATGTAAAGGTAGGTGATTGGAATTCATGAGACTTGTTTTGGATGATAGTAATAGATTTGTTTTATGGTGTATTGCTTGTTGGTTTATCTTTTGTAACTGTTTTTATGTTTGGTGGTATTTTATATACTGGCATTGATTGGTAGTAACCTTATATTTATTTTTTTTACTATATACAAACTATGCGTCTAGGCTCAAGTTATACGTTCATAAATTTTATTTTATTGGGAAAAAGTGAAATTTAGATCGTCTCTTGATAATTCATGTCAAATTAAAATTTGTATTCCCTGTATCCTAATTAATTCATGTCGAAATTTGTACTCTCTCTCTATTCTAAAATAAATATTCATAATTTAAAATGCATTGTATATGTTTGGTTTGTACTTAGGTTTAGTAATGTGTTTGGGTTTAAGAGAAAAATAGCAATGAGAAAGCAAATGATATTGTCGGGACAAATGGACAATAAATTTAAAGGAAAGACAAAAGATAAAACTAAAATGAAAAATGTTTACATGCGATAACTTTAAAATACAAATAAAGGTGATTCTTGCACAATAGTTTTTTGCCGTATACAAACTGTACAAATAAAGTGTAACATAGTATAACACTGTGTGAAGGATAAATTTTTACGCCTTATATAAAAGTTTTATGTAGAAATCCTCTTTTTATACAAATATATGTTCATGTGAGAACCATTTAGATCGGAAGAATTATAAAAACATTTAAATTATAACTTGATGTTCATATATGAATAATATATATAAACAAATTCATTCATATATAAGCAACTCAATTTATACTCTATATTACTTGTTTATATGTGAACAGTTCTCACATGACCTTGACTTAATTTTCCAAACCTTTAAAAACAAAGATAGAACACTCCACATTAGCTTTTGACAAAAGTACCAAATTCCTCTGTTTTAATTGCCAGAGTTATTGGTCCATTGAACATTGTTTTTCCTAACAACTTAATTTTGCAGCACAAACATTGTTGGATGGGCAGTTATGATAGCAATTGGATTCAATGCAGCTATCAGGTTAGTCTTTACTTTTCAAGTTCAATATCTTCTTCTTTTAATTACTTTCATCAAATTTGCCTTATAAAAATAACTTATTTTCACAACTACAGTGTTAGGGTGTCAAATGAGCTAGGAGCAGCCCATCCAAGAGCTGCAAAATTCTCAGTCGTAGTCGTTGTAGTTTTCTCCTTTATCGTTGGTGTAATGTTGGCCATCCTCCTTGTAATTTTTCGGCATCAATATCCAGCCTTATTTGCTAATAGTTTAGAAGTGCAACAAGCCGTTTATGCTCTTACTCCATTGCTAGCAACTTGTCTTGTCATTAACAATATTCAACCTGCACTCTCTGGTATGTTTTTCCTTCCATTTGATGCAGGTATTTTTTTTTCTAAACACTAATTAATAATCGTTGTTTGTTCTTATGTCAAAAATGCAGGGGTCGCAATAGGGGCTGGATGGCAAGCTGTAATTGCTTATATCAACATAGCATGTTACTACATATTTGGCATTCCTTTGGGACTAACTCTCGGATTTGCAGCCAATTGGGGCGTAAAGGTTGGTACTTTTACTTGTTTTACATCTTGCAATATCACAATACAATATGTAAAAGAATTAAAAAAAAAAAAAAAGAAAAGAAAAGAAAGATAAATAGAAAATATATTAAAGAATAAGACCTGAGTCCCTAACTATACAAAAATAAATCAAATATCCATAGATTTTTATCATATATCAACACTTAAATGTTTGACAAATTAATAGTCCACATTTCAAATTGTAAAATTTTAAAGTTTCAAATTTTTAATTTTAGATAAATTTTTACACGCTTTTAAATGTATACACTTTTTGCATGAAGACCTAGTGTAAGTCAACTTACCTCTCCCATTAAGGATGAAGGTTTGACCCTCATTTAGTGCATTATGTGATGGCCACCTGCCTCAAATATTTATGGGGAGCCCCATGTAGGGAGGAGCCAAACAAATTTGTGGCACGGGTACGAGGCTTGCCTCTACCGATTCCATCCATGTGATAGTATCCTTTAGGAGTAATTACCGGTGGTGCTGGCTATGTTTGGCATAAGCTTTTCAAGAGCGTTTCAGGAGCTTTAGCCTTTTATTTTAAACTAAAATCTCCTAAAATATTAAAAGCTTTGTTTGGATGCAACTAGCTTTAGCTTTTATTTGAAAGAAAAAGCTCCAAAATGAAACGCTGGTTGAAGTAGCGTTTCAGGAGCTTTAGCTTTTCGATGGAGCTTTTACTCTTTAAAAGTTACACAAATGCCTCTTAAAGTTGCAGCTACAGCTACCATACCAAACACTTTTAAAAAATAAGAGCTACAACTTACACCTCCAACTAAAAGCTACAGCTTACGGCTCCAACTAAAAGTTACTGCTACTAGCTACAGCTACTTTTGCCGAACATACGCTCTTAGCCTTGCTGGGTGGCAATGAGCCAATGAGTAGGTATCAATTCGATACACATGATTGATCAACGGTTCCTGTCATCATACCTTTTGTTTTTACAGCTTTAAGTGTGGACTTTTACTTCAATCTAGTTTTATGTACTTATAAGCCTGACAAACATTTATGTTAACTAAAAGCATGGATAATTTTTATATTTTTGTAGTGTGATTACGTGTTGCAATGTCGTGTGGTATTCTTTGTATAATACTGATCAAAGTAGATAAAGGCATGTATTAACATTGAGAATCTAATTATATATCAGGGTATATGGATAGGCATGTTGACTGGAACCGTGGTACAAACTATTATCTTGGTTTGGATTTGCTACAGAACAAACTGGGACAAAGAGGTATATATGTCTCAATCTCTCTATCTTTCAACCATTTCATTACTTTTAACCTTTGATTCGCCAAACTATTAGTTGAATTGAAGTTAATAATTTCAGTCGTACGTATGAATAAACGAGTTATTGAAACCAGATTTTCTTTATGACCACCACAGTTTATTCGCATGCGGGTACATGCTAGTATTAAGTTCTTCTCCTAAATAACCATAAGGTCATAACCTAATAGGTTCAAGTCCTATAAACATTATGTGGTATATTGATATTTTTCTACAACACGGATTATAAACATTGCAAACATATTTTTTTCTTCTGAAATTAATAAGATTGATTTTGATTAAACTTGCAGGCATCCATGGCTGAAAAGAGAATTAAAAAATGGTCTGGTCAAAAAGAGGTGGCGGGAGAGCAATAAAAACTTAGACATCAGGGGGAATTATATTTTGGATCAGGATTTTACACTTTAGATGTTATTTTTGGAAAGAGATATCCCTACAATTAAAGGTCGTTTGGCAGTTTGGTTGGAGATTTTCTCGTCCTATAAAGTCCTATAAAGTATTGAAGATAGCACGGACCCAATTAAAACAATGTATGCTACACATTTCAGAAAATGATATTCCTACAATTCTAATTTATATATATATATATACTAGTCCGGTGTCTGCATGTTGTAGCGGCTTTACGGTGATCACATACGAAACATGCACGGAAAACAAAAAAAAAGACACCGGGGGGATTTGATTCCGGCACCGACGGCATCAGAAGAAAAATAAAGAGAGACACTCGTGGGTTTTTTGTTTGTGTGAATATGTGTTTCTGGGCTTTTTTTTGTGTGGAAGGGTAAATTTGAAACTCAATACTCTTTATAAGGGATTATAGATATATACTAGCTTAGTAACCCGCGTATTACGCAGGCAGATAAAAAAATTTTACTTTAATTTACCAAAAAATGTTTATAAAAAAATGTATATATATAAAACTTAAAAGAAAGCATGTAGCTCATTCACATGTAGCAAATTAAAATATTTAAAAGTGAAAATATTTAATGAAGGAATAGAAAATCAAAATTTAATTAGATATGATGTCATAAATTAATTAAATAAAAACAAATAATTAGTAAGAAAATATCTTACAATGATAAGTAGGTTTTCCTTTAATAAAGATGACATCATCACAATTTTCTTTTATTTATATAATATATATATATATATATATATCTATATATATCAAATATAGGCATTAAAATTGTATAATTTGTTATAAAGTTATTTTCCATGTAAAAGAAGTTATAACATAAAATAATAAATAGTTAATCCATAAATCTTACGATCATTAAGACTAACACGTATATAGGTTGTTTATTGTAAAACAATTGTTAAAGTAAAACAAATCATGACTTGCGTTTTAAGAAAATTGCAAACCATGGCTTACGATCTTCGGATTTAGGAAGCCAGGTTTGTAAAAATTGCTAATCGATCATAGCTTGTGTTTCAAGTCATGGTTTGTGATTTTGCTAAAATGAAAATGGTTTGCGATATATTTGATGGTTTTTTTTGTAAAAAGTCATAACAGGTAGGATATTATTGTAGGTTTTAGATGATTTTTTGGGTATCTAGTACATTAGGTGTTACTAAGCGAATTTATATATCGAGTTTATATATCCGGTTCTTTAACTATCAGATAAGTGAATTTGTGGTTGTCATGTGCCTACATTTAAGTAGGTATAAAACTTTTTACATACAAATTTTTTAATATTTATTGTATAATGAATAGATTATTAGGCCTTATGTTTCTTTATAGATTTAATAATAAACAAACATCTCGGAGTGTCAATGGTTTGATGACCCATTAGTAAGGTTTTTTTAACCTTGGGAATATATACCAGGGTTCGAATCTCACTTAAGATGTATGAGTGAATTATAAAAAGGGGGGGGGGAGGGGGTTTGAGAGTCCTGAGTTCCATCCCAGACATACATGGTTGAGCTCCGCATAATGTCCAATTGGATGTCAGTGTGGTGTCTTGAATGATAACTAATAACTACTAACTTGTTATTCAAATTATTTTAAATATGAGAGTTTATACCTAAACTCATATAGATGACAACTACGTATTTTCATTTAAATATATACATACATATAATCTCTTATTTAACTTTTAAAACACCTTAGTAGCACCCATCATCTTGCATAGGCCCACATATATGTTTTCGAGGAACAATCATGATATTCAAAAAGCTTCGTAGGCCTATATATATATATTTTTCCGAAAAACAGATCATGTTATCGCCAAAAGTGAACAAAGTGATAGATGGCATTGATGATGAGATCGAATAATTGGTTTTACTCCTATTAATCGTCGTATTGTTTAACGAGTTAATAGGAGGTTTACCTTCCTCAGTGGTTCCCTGAAAATTCAAATGACATCCTGTTCGAAACACGTAAGTGTTGATAAGTGGGACGAATAGACCCTGCTCACTCGAAAAAAATATAATATTAATATAATTGGTGTTGAAAAAATATATAAACTAATGAGATTTTATATATAATATCTCTAACTAAGAGAGGATAATTTTTTATTTAGTTGCTAATTATGAGAGAATATCATATAAGATTTTTCATTATGTGTCATATTTCCATTAATTTCATAAATTTAAGCATTCCAAGTCATTTAAATTATTCCTAATCATTAATCCTAATCATCATTAATTAATAATAAAAAAAATTAAACCAAGTATATTCCTTTAGACTTATTAATATAGATTTCTTCATTACAAAGTTACGGTTATTAGTATTCTTATTAAAAGAATTTTTTTTGAATTAATTTTGGATATTTTACTTGAGTTCTAATATAATTATAATTATATTTTATCTATTTTATTTTATTTATTTTAAAAATATTATCTTGAGTCATCTAACATATATCTAAAAGTTTCCATCCTTTAAAATATATGTACGTTATAATGGGCTTAACAAAAAATCCTTTTTATATCCACTACAATTATATATTAAACCTTTTTAAAATATATGATAGCTCGATCCTTAATTATTAACACTATTATTATTAGTCTCTCTGTATACCTAATAGAATATATGTTTTTTTTTAGCTATCATTTTTAGTTTTTTACCACATTAAATTTTTAATGAGGTGTCACTTTTTTCATTTAAATTGTTATATTTATATTGTCATGTATCATCTTAATCATTAATTTTATTTCTAATCATCAACCATAATCCTAATCATTAATATTTATTTTTCTATTTTCTATATAAGTGCAAAGATGTTTATATACATTATACTATGTTTTTCTATAACTCAATGATAATTATCTTTTATCAAATAAGATTGTTTTTATATTATGTTTATTTTTTTGAAAAATATTTATTATATTGTAACGCCCCAAGATTTTAAGGTAAAAGAAATTAACTCCTCTTCATAGTTTAGACATTAAATTAATTTCCTAGTATTTTATTTTTAGATATGGGGTTAATTTAGTTGAAACTTTAACGGATAGCGGTTATTATATTACCAAGAAATTAGATGGGGCGTAGCATCCCCATAATGTGCCAGCCACATCCATTCTTCATTACTCACACTTCCACTAATCTTCTTCTTCATATCTCCATGCATCTCCTTCATTTCCTTATTCAAAATCAAAGTTTAATTCTTTCAAGCTAAGGATAGAAATCATAATAATAATCATCACCATTAGTCCTTATCAAGAAATTAAAAAGTTAGGGTTTGTGGTGGAGGGTGGTGGTGGCCGAATTTCAAAGAGAAAAAAGGGCAAGAAGAATTTCCAACCTAATTCTTGAATTAACTTATTGTTTGTTGAGGTATTGATTCTCCCCTAATTAGTTTTCATCTTTCTTTTGAATTAGGGTTCGTGGAGTGAACCAATTTGGGGTTTTTGCTAGAATGTAAATTATGGTTAATTTATCCCAATTCCTTAGTTAACCTAGTTGTCATTGATTTAAATGATGTGTTTAAGTATGAAATTGATAAGTTCAATGCGATAAATTGAGTTTGTAAGAAAAGATGAATTTTGTTAGTTATTGAAATATGGATGAAAATGGTAGGATGAACTACCTAATGTTGTGTTAAGCATAAAAGTAACTCAATGACAAATGGGTTGGGTTTGGGTTTAGAAAAAGGCTAGTGATTGAGTACGACTAGGTTGAGCTAGTCAAGTTGTGAATGTAAGCTTATGCATTTTTACGACATGATCATAGGTTGAAGCTCCCTTGTGCTTATTCGTTTTAGCGTTATTTTCCTTGTTGCGGAGGAGGTGAGTATATTTGCATACCTTTATGTATATGTTGGATCAATTGACCACACATGTTGAAGCCTTTTGTCCATGGTGGTGTCGACCACCATGTAGAAGTTTATTTGTCTATGTGTGATAATTGATGCGGCATTAGCCCATGTGGGGCATAGTATTTGTTGAGGCTTAAGAACCTCCGGGGCCTAAGAACCCCGATGGTTGATCTATTGAGGCCTAAGAACCTCCGGTGGCCTAAGAACCCCGATAGATGATCATGATTATGTTGTTTAGCTTATATGGATCCATATATGTGATGTTAGTGTGCAAGGTGAATATGTAAATGTGACATGACGATGCCATAGGTTACATGTGAAAGTCCTTATACTTTGCCCTCCTTCATATTCGTAAATGTATGCAAGTATAGTCACTAAGCCTTTGCTTATATATTAGTTGTTGATGTTTTCTTATAGGCAGTTCCGGAAGAAAGAACTAGTTGAATTATTAGAAGCTTGAAGTTAAAGTTCTTTTGGAAGATTTGAAGGTAGAAGGTTTGACCATACTTGGAAGTATGGTGTTTATTTTGGTAGATACTTAGATATTCCACCTCATCATGGCTCTTGATGCATTGTCTTCCTTGGTAAACTTGGTTTTGGTTTATTTCCGCAAATATGGTCTTAATGTGTCATTTCGACCTTGTGAAACTTGAATGGTATAGTTGGCATGAAAAGTGTCAACTTGGGTAATGACCCATTTAATGGCGTTCATGAAATTTGAAACAAGATGATATTGTAGGTATGTTAATGTATCTATGTTGTACTTGGCAACCTCTGAAATTTGCTTTATGAAGTTCATATTGAAATGTGGAGGTTGTAAGTTTGATCAAGTATTGGAATGAGTTTTGGTTTGCTGAACTGGTGTCCACTGCGGCGCAGTGGAATCCCACGGCTGAAAATATTGTTCCTTCCACTGCGGCGCAATGGGAGTGTGTCAAACCCACTGCGGCGCAGTGGGACTGTTCCAGATTTGATTCCGAGACTTCCCACTGCGGCGCAGTGGGAGTGCTCAACTCCACTGCGGCGCAGTGGGTGTAAAAAAGAAAAAAATCTTTCTGCGTTTTCGGACTATCGAGTCTAGTCATTTCATATATTATATTAAATAATTATATATCATAAGAAAGATTTGTATGATTTATAAACTATTTATGTTTCATTAGTCATGCTTTTAAGTATTTGACGTATCTCATATATTCATAAACTATAAGTTTATTGCTTGTATCAGTCAGTTTTTATATTATCATAAATTATGACTAATAATATAATTGTCAGTTATTGTATTTTTTTTATTTATGTTCTTAGTTATTTCGCACAACGTGCGAATTTAATTTAGCTATTAATATGATTAATAATTAAAGTTTTTTGTGAGTCATACTTGTTATAATATGGAAAGTCAATATTACTATCAAAAGTCAATTTGAGTAAATCAAAATGACAAAACGTGCTCGATAAATCATTTGAATAACTATTTTTTTAGTAGATAAGAAAATATGGTGTGGTTTGATTATTAGATCATTTGTAAAGGTAAGTAAAAAAGGTAGGTGAAAGGTAAAGATGAAAAGGGTGAAGGGTTAAGGGGTATATGTGATGAGTGAAGGTGAAGAAAGGTAGGTGATTGTGATCACCTAGGTAAATAGACAAAATGTGAAGACCAAATGATTAAATGTATTGTGTTTTTAATAATGTTACTTTATTTTACATATTGATTAAGTGTATTTAATTAAATAAAGTGGGTACCAAATGATAGGTGAATGGTTAAGGGCAAAAGTAGAAGGTGAAAGAAATGAGAAGATGATGCTGACGTGGCAGGAAAAAATATACGTAAAAGGGTAAACGGTTACGAATGATCTTAGATGTTGTGCGGTTAGTAGGTGATTGCTGATGTGTACTTACTATTGCTGATGTATACTTACTATTTCCCCCACCAATTACTAATTCTTTAACAAAAAACGTGTAGAGCTTCCACCCCTCTCTAAGTTGTTTTGTTTCCAATTTCGTAAATTTAATTTATAATAAAAAGAATTTATTAATCTCGGTACTTACTATTGCCTTTAGTAAGTTTTTTATAACTATATTTATGCCTGCACAATGCAGCGGCGGTAAGGGTAATGATGGCGGCAACGGGTGGCGAAGGTGGTAGTGACGGTAGTGTCGACATCGATAGACGTGACGGTGGTGGGGGCGAAGATGGTGGTAATATAAAAATAATTGATGTTAAAGGTGGTAGGGTGGTTATTTTAAGGGTTAAAGGATATATATTGTAAATTATTTCATTAAGGTAGTATAAGTATATTAAATGGAAATGTTTAAATTGGTAAATAAAGGAGAGGGGTATTTTGGTTTTCAAAGACGGAAAGTTTATGGGAAAAAATGCCGATTTGTTTTGTTAGATATTACGAGAACGGTACCCGCGCATTGCAGCGGTGATAGAGGTGATAGCGGGGTGGTGATGTAATGGCGGTGGCTGTGGCGGTGATGGGGTGATCTACATGACGGGATCCGCCCTTAGCCGTACGGGCTCCGTCATCGAATTTAAAAATCCGTCGAAAGTATATCGAATGACCACTCTAATGAAAGAGCATGAAATTTTAAGAACACCCATATAATTTTTATAATTTATCGATATACGGTTTTTAAGATAAAACATTTTGAATGAATTAGAAAAATAAAATGATTTATGCCGGAGGGAAAAAAAATTGACTGGTTGAGATTTGAGGATAGAGAGCGAGTATTATAGTTATTATAAGTAAATATATAATAGATAGTAAGGACATTTTTGGGAAGTATTTAAAATCAATATTGAAAATTTAAGTTAAATGTTGAAAATTTAGATAAAATTTGCTTTATATATATATACACTAGGTCTTTTACCCGCACGATGTGCGGTTATTTAAAAATGTTGTTTTAGTTATATGAATATTTATAATAACTTTTAACAACTATACATTATTTTGGCATGTACATATAAATCTATATTAAATGGAAATTTTTACATTTATTGAAATAGATAAATTCAAAACATAACTCTTATTATTTATGAAAATCTTTGCATTTATATAAAAACATACGTTATCAAATATTCATATTAACTATCACATATTATACTTCATGCAATACTAATGAACATAAAATGGAGTTAAAATGTAAATATAATGTAAAATCTTAACAATCTTTTATTTTTTGCAAAGTGATATGTGATTTATTAGAATTTCATCACACTCTTTCAAAGAAAATAGTTTCATAAAACTTACTTCATCAAATAATAAAATTCATAAAAGTTGAAAAGCTTTAATTAGATATAGTTGGAAACCAAATTCAAATTATAATTAGATTACAAAGAACAAACCTATGATTCAAATTATGTTGAATTCACCTAGTAATTGATAATAGTTTTTCTAAAACGTGAAATCACCATCACGAAAAGGATAAAAAACTATATTACAATGTGATATATAATATTGGTTATATTAGATAGTAAAATTAAGAAATAAATAATTTGAAAACCAAATATTTTCCAATTTTAAAAATAGATTTTAAATTTACATGGTTTCTATTATGATATAAAATGTGATTTTTTACTTTTATTTTTGTAAGATTTTGTTTATATATAGATTTTATTTTTATTTTATTTAATAGTTTTAGATAATATAATTTTGTAGATTTATATATTGTAAAAAAATATAGAGATGTCAGATAAAGACCTATGTGGCAATTTTTAAAAATAGCTTTAAATTGTAGAAGACTTTGAGATGCTAGGATAACTATTGTTTTAATATTTATATAGATATAGATATATAATTATATATAGTATAGATAGATATAGATTATTGGTAGATTATAGATATAGATTATAGATTAGGTTTATTATTAGTTACTTTGTTTATAAAAATTGTAATATTATACGTACTTGATCCAAAACCAATTAATTTGCCCACCAATTAACCTCTATGTAATCGGGTCATACGGTCAGGTGCGGGTGAATTAAGGATAAAAATTATATCCTAAATTTTGTATGTGTCGGGATAGGGTTGGAGATCTTCAGTCCGTTAATATAAGCCCTACCTACCCTAATTAAAATAGAATCCTTTTTCAGAAGTTGTTTAGAGCATCAAATGATTAGTTTATTAATTATGAGTTACTTTGTATGAAAAGACGTCAGCTCTTACAAATGATTGAAAGGTAAGTGTGTGTTTTATGTGCACAAGATCTATAAATAAATATATGTCAAGCATAAATATGTCAATAGGCCTTAATATTTAAATTTTAATTGTACATACTCTGCATTCCTGTCACACACTCTTGTGGAATAATAATTCAATGGATACTAATCAGGAAACTCCACTTCTTACATCCAAAAATGTAACAACAAATGCTCACTTCACTGGAGATGCAGATGATATCAATCCGATTAAAGGTATAAATGATTTCTTCGTACAATTTGGTGTGGAGTCAAAAAAGCTTTGGTACCTTGCTGGTCCTGCTATCTTCACCTCTGTTTGTCAATACTCACTTGGCGCCATCACTCAAACGTTCGCGGGTCATGTTGGAACTCTTGATCTTGCAGCTGTCTCGGTGGAGAACTCGGTTATTGCAGGATTCTCTTTAGGCATCCTGGTTAGTATATATACATCTACATATATGCTTTTGTTAAAAATAATAAATAAAAAAAAATACCCAATTGGCGAAAGAGGCTCACCTGTTCTGATTCTGGGTTCGCAAAGCGAGATAGCTCTTTATTGTCAAATTATATTATACTTTGTTCAAATGTAGTTCTAAAACCTTGACATAAAAGTTTTTGGCTCTGTCCCTGATATACAGCTTGGAATGGGAAGTGCATTGGAGACATTATGTGGGCAAGCATATGGAGCAGGTCAAATTGACATGTTGGGAATATATATGCAAAGATCATGGGTAATACTATTTGTCACAGCTCTAATTATGTTACCTCTTTACCTTTTCGCGACTCCATTACTTCTCTTAATTGGCCAAACCGAAGACATATCACACGCAGCAGGAAAAATGGCTCTATGGATGATTCCACAACTATTTGCATATGCTGCAAACTATCCGATTGCCAAATTTCTACAAGCACAAAGTAAGATAATGGTGATGGCTTATATTTCTATGGTGGCGTTAGTCCTGCATACGTATTTTAGTTGGTTGTTTATGCTTAAATTCGAATGGGGGTTAGCCGGTGGAGCTTTGGTGCTTGACCTCTCTTGGTGGTTCATGGTTATCGCGCAAATGATCTATATATATAGCGGAACTTGTGGCCGAGCTTGGTCAGGATTTAGCTTGGCCGCGTTTAGTAATCTTTGGGGGTTCGTTAAACTTTCATTTGCATCGGCTATCATGTTATGGTACGTTAGATTAGTCTTTTAAAGTATGTACAAATATAAAAGTAAATTTATAAATAACGTGATCAACATGTTTAGTAAAGGGATGCGTGCTGGAAACATACTATTATTATTATATGATTTTTTGTGAGACCAATAATATGTTTATGATATTTTGAGTTAAAATAATGTGCTTTAAATTTTTGTTGCAGTTTGGAAGTATGGTACTTTATGGCGTTGGTCCTATTTGCTGGATATTTAAAGAATGCAGAAATTGCCGTCGATGCACTCTCAATATGGTTGTTATTCTTATTTATTATATTACTACTTTAGGAAAAGTGAATATATTGATGTCGGTATCTAAATTTAGGGGTGAAATTTTTCACATACTAATTTTTTAATATTTATTGAATTTTAATTAAATCACATGACCTCATGAATTTTATGGATTATAAAAATAATATGTGAGGTTCCATACTTAAACTTAAGTATATAACTTAGAATTTTTTATTATGAAGTTATGCCAACATTTTGGTTTTTAGACTATCGCTGCTCATAACAGAATTGTTTAATTAATTAGACGTATAAGGTAGAATGCTTTACGCTCTCTTTGTTGTTTTTATATATTACAAGTTGTATAATGATTTTTAAGTAAATGGTACAAAGGATAGATATATAGTGGTCATGAATGTCAACGTAACATTAGTTTACCTCATGCGTTTTACAAGAATTGTATTATTAGGAGTAATTTAAAAGTGAGATAGGAAATTAGAAATTTAGAACTGTCGTTGAAATTAAGAAAAAATATTATCTTCCGAAAAGATGATCAATATTTAAAAGGCTTCATTGACCGCAATCTTGTCATCACTTTTAGGCATATATTAACAAACACTTTTGTTTTCTCTTGTCTGGTACTCTTGTTATTTTCTGAATTTGTTTATTCTTTTATAATGTTTGATCTTTTTGTTTTGTACTATGTAGTTAAATAAACATGATATAAACGCAACTATATATCAACCATGAAAATACATGAATTTGAAACCCATGATCATTGAGATTTGATTCTGTATTCCACACTTACTGATTTGTACTGTACTGTAAAAATAGTACATTGTGGTCATTTAATCAAAAATAGTGGTACAATTATCGTTTCCCTTCCACATTAATTTCTTGTCACAATTTAACAATAACTAATTATGCGGGCTAATGATTTTTAAAGTTATCGATCAGTCAGTAGTTTATATTCTAGAATCCATTGAGTCACTTAAACATATCATCTTTGACAAATTTTGCAGCACAAACATTCTTGGATGGGCAATTATGGCATCAATTGGATTCAATGCAGCTGTAAGGCAAGTTTTTAAAACAAAATAATATTACTTCAAAAATCAAAATATTCATTTGGATAAAAGAATGAAATTAAGCAAACCAAAATCACCTAAATATTATAACGAAATCTCAATTATATATAATATTTGATTGCAGTGTTCGGGTATCAAATGAATTAGGAGCAGCCCATCCAAGAACTGCCAAGTTTTCTGTAGTAGTGGTTGTGATTTCAGCGTTTCTTGTTGGCGTTCTGTTTGCCATCCTCCTAGGCATTTTCCGGCATCAGTATCCAGCTTTATTTGCTGATAGTTTAGAAGTTCAGAAAGCCGTTTATTCTCTTACGCCGTTATTAGCAGCTTGTCTCATCATTAACAATGTTCAACCCGCACTCTCTGGTAGATTTTTTTTTTATGCATAAGTGATTATCAAAAAAGTCTAGAAGTAATAAATAATTAACTAATTTTCATATGGTATATGCAGGGGTGGCAATTGGGGCAGGATGGCAAGCTGTAATTGCTTATATCAATATCGCATGCTATTACATTTTTGGTATTCCTTTGGGACTATGTCTTGGATTTGCGGCCAACTGGGGTGTAAAAGTAAGTACTTTCCCCTCATTCTTGTTATATGCCATCATATTTGAACAATAATAAAATTGTACGTGTGTAACATCCAAAAGGATTGATCGATAACATGAATTAATCATTAAAATTTGCACAATATATGAATTTTCTGTGAAGATGAAGGTGCGTTATATAAGATTTTGAGCATTGCGCGCAGGGCATATGGATAGGGATGTTGACTGGAACCGTGGTACAAACCACCATCTTGATTTGGATTTGCTACAGAACCAACTGGGATAAAGAGGTATGCATTTTTCACCAAAATAAATTGTGTTAATTAATCAAATGCATTTCAATTGATGTACCAAGTTAATTAATTAGTCTACACAAATTCAAATTATTTAGTTAAATTGTGTTCGGATTTGCGTTTTGGAACTAGCCGTATGACTAGTGTGACTAAAAGGAAGGTTTGCTTCATTTTACGTATTTAATCTATGATCAGAGACGGATCTAGGAATTCATATTAAAGTGGGCAAGAAATAATTTACACTAGTGTCTCAACTTAATAAACTCTTGGGCTTTGGGTTACGATAGAATTCTTACAGTTGAAAACCAACAAGTCGTATAAAATGAGCACATAAAGTTTTATATTTTTCTTGATTGCAGGCGTCTATGGCTGAAATAAGAATTAGAAAATGGTCAGGTCAAAAAGAGGTGGCTGGAGAGCAATAAGATGGCTCAATGAAGCTAACCCACATATGTATTTTTGATGTTAATGGTTGATTTGTTTTTGGTTGGACCTATTATTCTATTTGCGCTTGAAAATATCAATTTGGAATACTCTGCGACCCTTAATTGATTTGATGTTCAAAGTTTGTCAATTTTTTGCCTGGCTAAAATTGCTTGTATATAGTTGTATTTTGCAATTAGTGACAGAGAAAAAGTTTGACATTAAAAGGAGTGACCAATTTTATGATTAAGAAAGACTAACCGGAGAAATCAACGTTAACTTTAGGCTTTGACATGACATTTATATAAAAAGTTGTGTTATTTAAAATGAACGAAGCATCCTTTAGCTCCTTAATAACTCCACCGTTAACTTCAACGTGATTATTCGATTTCTATCAATACGAGCGACTTTCTATCATTCTTTTGTTGAAGATTTCTACATACATGCATTTGACTATTAGTTAAGAAGAAAAGTTAAAGATAAAGAACTCTTATTAAACAGAGGTTTTAGTTTGTTATAACTTAGAACAATTATTTAAGATTTTTAAATTTAAATATAGATCGGGAAATTAGCTTTGAGATTATAATTTACAGTTTTGAACTCAAATTGTCAAATGCAATTTGTAAATAGCATTTTTAGGTTTTTGATGGCTATGGGCGATTGTGTTAGTGATGATGGAAGAAAAAAATTGAAATAAAATAAAAATGATATTATTTTAAAATAACCATCATGTATTTTTCTTAAAACTTTATATATACAACACCAACTTTTTTTTTTTAACAGCAGTAGTGATTAGATTCAGTGGCATGCCTCTTCATCGTCTGGTAAAGATCGACCACGTCACCAGCACAGTTAATCTGAGGGCATGACTGGCGGTGGAAGTCCTATTACTGTTCTGAAGGAAACTAGCTAATGCTAGAGAAAACCCCCATGCTCCGCTTCATTGGCAAAGACTTCCCAATATGTCTTTCAAATGTTTTGAACGCGTGACCAACATTTGGCTGAAAGACATAAAGGGGCATTAAATGTCCAGTTATGCTAAATTCTAATGAAAACAAAAGTTTACTTTATGTTAATGATTACTATTACTATACAATACTATATAGGAAAGGATCATACGCAAGCTTTTTCATAGAAAATAGTTTTTAAAAAAAACTTGATGCTAACATATTACATAAGTCCAAGAAGAATTACAAACATGAACATACAAATTTATGGTACAAAATTTGTTAAAATATTGCATTAAAATGTTACAAACAATGATTGAGATAGACATACCGATAACAAAGATGCTACTTATTATAATTGTAACATTAGTACCATAAAATTAACTTACAACGTCCTATCTTTTTACCAACCTTGACGAATCATTGAAAGGGTAGGTGGCATAAATGTATACATATAAAATCTACAAACACACATTAGTAATTACATAGTCTCTATCACTAGACAAAGCCATCATTTCTCATAAGTCAAAAAAATACATATAACAACTCTTTTGTGTCTATCAAAAACTACTTTAAACTAATCAAAGTGATCAAAAATTCCAATATGGAAAATGAACCAAATGCACCACTTTTAGTTTCCAAACCTGTAACAAATAACAACTCTCATTTTCGTTCCGGTATCGAAGATATTCCTCAAATCACCGGAGCGAAAGAGTTTTTCGTTCAGTTCGGTATCGAGTCTAAAAAGCTATGGTACCTCGCTGGCCCGGCTATATTTACGTCTGTGTGTCGGTACTCCCTTGGTGCCGTGACTCAAACGTTTGCAGGTCATGTTGGCACTCTTGATCTTGCTGCTTTCGCTGTTGAAAACTCTGTTATTGCTGGTTTCTCGTTAGGGATCATGGTTTGTATTCTCCTTATATATATACTTTTGTAAGTATATATCTATTTATGAATCCACGTATCTAAATACAAAATATAGTATAGATAACCTCATATCTAAACACATTAATGAGATTGTTTGTTTTAGTATATATCTATTTATGAATCCACATATCTAAATACAGTCCTTAGGGCTGTATTTAGCCAAAATATAGTATTAGTATACCATAGTTTCTCTGTTTATGTTACAAAGAGAATATTAAATAGTATGGATAACCTCATAACTAAGCTACAACCCATAAAGTTTAACGAGCTTATTGAAAAATTGGCAAATCCGATAAACATCATATATAAGCTTAATTTTTAAGCTGACCCAAACACGTTCTAGTTACATCACAAGGGGTGTATCTAAGTATCTGACACGTTAAAATAGTTACAAATTAAAGTTTGCACAACTAAAAACAGAACAAGTAATTTGATTGATTGGTGTATATTGATTAATTAAATATACAATATTTCAAACAGCTTGGAATGGGGAGTGCCTTGGAGACATTATGTGGGCAAGCATATGGAGCAGGGCAAATAGATATGTTAGGAGTATACATGCAAAGATCATGGGTTATACTATTGGTAACCGGTCTACTTATGATGAATCTTTACATTTTCGCGACTCCATTACTCTTGTTAATTGGTCAAACGGAAGATATAGCACACGCTGCAGGGAAATTGGCATTATGGATGATACCACAACTTTTTGCTTACGCGTTAAATTATCCTATAGCTAAGTTTCTACAAGCGCAAAGTAAGATAATGGTGATGGCTTTTATAGCCGGGGCGGCATTGGTGTTACATACATTTTTTAGTTGGTTGTTTATGTTGAAGTTGGGTTGGGGGTTAGCCGGGGGTGCGGTGGTGCTAAATTTTTCGTGGTGGTTCATTGTGGTGGGTCAGTTGATGTACATTTTTAGTGGGACTTGTGGGCGAGCATGGTCCGGGTTTAGTTGGGGTGCATTTAGTAATCTGTGGAGCTTCGTCAAGCTATCTTTTGCTTCGGCTATAATGCTTTGGTAAGTCAATCTAAAACTACAATTCAATTTGCCTTTTGTCACCATTGTTATTGTTTTGTTATTTTTTTTTTCTGCTAGTAACATAGTACTAGCACGTGGCCGGTCACGTTGGGGGTAGAAATTGTTTGGGTTAGGCAGCCTGACATAAAAAAATTTTTAAAAAAAAATGACTTATAACGACAATATCATCATATCATAAGATAATCTGACAAGAAACATATCTAAAAAAACTTCAATGTATAACAGTATCTTGTAACATGGAAAAATATGTTATTTAACTAAAAAGGTCCAATTGATCGGTCATATTTTTAAACCTACATGGTCCATGTACATGATTATGGGTATGGATATACCATTTTTCGTTTTTAAAAGAAAACTTTAAAGTACACTACCCTATTTAAATACATCAAAAAATATTATTATCAAGATTTAAACTTTGGTCTTTTTTCAAGAGGTTAAATCATCTACTACCCCACTTAAGCAGTGATAAGTGGGGTAGATATAGCTAGATATCCTTCGTTTGACCAAGTTAAAGTATTAATGGCAAATTCAAGGAATTGTTTCTTCTTATTTTATACTCACTAACTCGGTTTAGGGAAAAAAAATTTTAATTTTTTTTAAAACTTTTATATGGATTGAGTTATTTAAAGAAAAAATGAGGAAAAAAAAAAGCTAAAATAAATTTTTAAAAAAACAAATCTTCACTCCCTTCTCTCCTTAAGAATCTTCTCTCTGAATTTCTACTATATATATATATATATATATAGGGGTTGGGTATTGTAAAACAAGTATTAATGTAAAACAAATAAGACAAGATCTTGACCCTTAGATCATGGTTAGATTGATGCACGAAGATTCACGAAACAATTGATACACGATGATTTTCATGATGCATGGTGATTTTCAGTAAAGAGAAACCTATTGTTTTATTTGTTTTACTTTAATACTTGTTTTATTTTACCTAAAACCTATATATATATATATATATAAAGAATATTAAAAGAAAAAAGAAGTCTTTAATACGCATTTTGTTCGGGTCATCGATATACAAAATAGTACGGCATTGCGAGTTACTTTTTCTTTATATGCAATAACGTATTACCCTCCGTTCCATTTTAATTGTTCAGATTTGACTTGTTAAATCTTCTGTCTATAACTTTGACCATATATATATTTTTATATATATATTTTATAACACTTGATATATAATATATGGTTGAATTGAGTGCTAAATATATTTTTTATTGATATAAATTTCATCAACTAATATATATAACACACAAAGATATTTACGGCTAAAGTTTGGAAAAAAAATACTTGAAAACTTAAACTAAGACATTTACAATGACACGAATAAAGTAATAACAATTCTAATAGAAGAACGGTTTTATATTATTTAGTAATAACAACTCTAATGGAAGAACGGTTTTATATTATTTTTATATACTATAAAAAGCATCAAAATGTGTATTAATATAAAACTCGGGTTTACTTGTCCTTTAATTTATAAATAGATATTTTCACGGTGGCTAGAAATGAATATGAATTACATTTATACGAACAATGATTAATTACATTCAAATTAATTTGTTTTATATGTTTGCTCCAGCTTGGAAACATGGTATTTTATGGCATTGGTACTTTTTGCTGGATATCTGAAAAATGCAGAAGTTGCAGTTGATGCCCTTTCCATATGGTTAGTAGCGTTTCAAATTCATTCTAATTAATATACGTAGTAGTATTATATACATATATATGATATGATATGATTTACTACATTATGCATTAAGTTTTATTATGGGGTTAATGATCAGTACGGTACCCCATGTGATCAAATTGAAAAACATATAAAAAAAAAATTAGCAGTGCACATAAGCACTGCATATGATTCCCCTTTTATTATATAGAGAAATGAAGTTAAACAAATTATATATTGAATTACCAGGAATAATATTTGAATACATCGGACATGGATTATACAGAGTCATTGTCAAACATCAAGAACTTTTCATAAGAAACTTCAGGTCTTTGAGGTATTAAAATGATTGATTGATTCAAAGGATATTTCGGTCGTTGTATAAGATAGTCTGGCTTTTTATATATTTTTACATTTTAAAATCAACATCGCTTTACATTGACACTTATTTTGGCATCAGGTGAGCATTTCAAAATGGAGTAAAGTGACATTATTATTATTATTATTATTATTATTATTATTATTATTATTATTATTATTATTTATTTAAATAATAAGGATTTCTTCGAAAAAGAAATCTTTTACATAAAGTTGGATGAAAGCGTAGATACAAATGATACTCCCACTCGGTTTTGAATACAAAACATATCTATGAAAAATTAAAGTACTACTTCTAGCATTATTTGAGTGACTGCTAAAAATAGACTTAATGCGTGAAATTGTGTCCAAAAACCTCTTATCCAATTCCCTACAAGTAGAGAAAAACGAATGGTATAAGTTTGTATCCGTTGTCCGCACATTTACATGCATATTTCCTCTTTTTCTTCTTCATGTCGTTGTGCAAATCTATCCCGGGTGAGTCGTCCCCATACTAGCAATGGGAGAAATGCATGTCACATCTAGACACGCGTCTTTACCTTGTATCCAATTAAATAGTAAAAGATCTGTAAGACGTAGATCATTCCATCTTGTGACAGAACACTTATTGGAGCCTCTTTGTGCACCATAATCACCGCATTAGAACATATATTATTATTATTATTATTATTATTATTATTATTATTATTATTATTATTATAATATTGTGAACGATCAAGGCCGGTTTAGGTGGTGGACAAAGTAGACGACGGGCCGAAGTCCGATTTTTTAAGGGGCCAATTTTTTTTTTTTTTGTATAGATATAGATAATATATGTGTAATTAACTAAGCTTATTACAAATCATAACAATTAACCAAAAACTAAGCCATATAATTTAACTTATATAAAAAAAACTCACTTACACATCTCTTTACAAGTGAAAAAAGTTATATATATATATATATATATTACAATCTTGGAATGTAGTCGCAAAATATTTTAATGTCTTTGTAGACCTAGACTACTCTTCAATAAAATAACAATATAAAATATTATTACATCTTTTAATGTAATGTATACAGTGTATAAGTGTATTCAAGTTATATGTATTAATGTATTCAATTGTAATAATTTTTTGTTCCGTTAACTATAATTTGTAAAATGATATATATTTTTTAAGATTATCTTAATAATCCTCATAAAACTACATAGTGATGACATATGGATTCTACTAAATTTTATTTTTAATTTTATTTCTTAATTTTTTCACATGTCATTGAAAAAAACTTTTGTTATGTTAATTAATATACTTTTTTTCGTCATTTTATAAAAAATAGTTTATGTACAATAAAACCTCTATAAATTTATACTTGATAACTTAATAACCTCAATAAATTTAGTAATATGAATCGTTACATCTAATTTAGGGGTCCTTTTTCTAGCTCGGTCGAGATCTATAAATTCTCAATGACGGCACTGTGAACAATTAATATGGATTTAGTGACAACTCCAATTTCAAAAGAAACTTAATTTTGAGAAAATTTATATATTTATTATTGAGAATATTTCACTCACATTCAGTGGCGGAAGATAAGAATGACCAAAAGGGGTTATGGTCCCTCTAAAATTTTGGATCATATTTAGCAATTATATATTATTTAACAATAAATACAAACTTTTATGTGTTTTTACCCCTCAAAAACAAAACATAGATATAGAAAAGAGAAAACCTAAAACTTCAAAAATATTTGACCCCTCCGGTACTGTCGTTCAAGTTTCGCCGCTACTCACATTAAAATTTTAACTTAAAATTTTAAGGTTTCATGTTTCATGTCTCTTCGGTGGTCACCTTCTTTAGTGTTACGTTGTTTGGTTCATTGCTTTTTTGTTCTGTTTACCTTTGTTAGATTGTGTTTGCTTGATTCAATTATATTATAATAAAATATAAATGTATGATTGGACATCTTATACATAACTTTTAACTTTATATGCATGCATCTATGACGTGTACGTCAAACATTATGAATTTTATCATACGATTACAACCTTTAATCGCTTCCACACATGTGTGATTGTGTGGTATCCTCATAAAGCGCCCCAAAAATGAGCAACGACTAGGTAGGCACATAATAATTCTATTTGGAAAGATTAACCGTTATGGGTAAAAAAGCGGAGCCAAAAATTTAGGTTAAGGGGCCCAGAGTGTGAATATTGATTGGCTATGGGAGTTTGGAGGAGGCCCAATTGGTTAGAAAGGGTTACTAATTAATCTTGTAGAGAAATGAGAAAAACATCTAATTGGAACTATCTATAAATATGATTGGTAACAAGTTTACTAATTAAACCCTTATTATATACCATGTAACTAGCTAATCAAACCCGGGTTCAATCCGGGTTTTTAAAGTTAAATCGGTTCTAACATGGGCATTTTCCGTTAATATCAAGAAAAAAATTCGGATCAATAATAGAAAAAAAAAACTTGAAAATTCGAAATTTTAATAAAAAAAGGTTTAATATTAACGTTAAACACTATTCATTTATCATTGTATATATGTTTTAAAAATTATTTATATGAGAATAGAAAAGGGGATGAAAGTTTGAGATAGCTAAAGAAAATAAACATTAATTTTAGGGTAAAAAAAGGGATTAGTGCGCCGAATGCAACAAACTATGCCCAAAAGGTTATAGTGTGTACGAACTAACGTTTTTTTTCTATTGTATGCATAAACTTAGTAAAAATGTTCAAATCATGCAATGTGTATACGTGGCAGCCCGTATGAGCTGCCACATGTAAATTTTTTTTTTTTAATAGGCCACGTGTAAGGTTTTTATTGGTCGGTCACAAAAAGTTGCATGATATAAACTTTTTTATTAAGTGTATGCATACAATAAAGAAAAATATTAGTTCGTGCACACTATAACATTTTGGGCATAGTTTGTTGCATTCCGACACACTAAACCCTAAAAAAAAGCAATAAGAAAATAAAAACACAAAAAATTATGATGTCATATCTTTTTAGAAATTGTGCTAGCAAATGATGAGGGCTTGCCATTTCAATATTTTTCTAAAAATAGATTTTGAAAACAATTTTGTTTAATTAATATAAGAGAAGAGATAATAGGGAAAATATGAGTATATGTTGCAAACATCAACCCCTGCCCTCACATAAATTTTTACATGTGATGAAATAAAAACTCAACCCCCTCCAGAATGTGAGGTGAAACAGCATATAATCATTTGCTATTAACAGCATAGTAGACAACCACTAATAATAATATTGTTACAGTGTGAATTTGAACTGTATGACAACAACAACAACAACAACAACAACTGTACCCAATCCCTGAGCAGGGTATGGAGGAGGTGAGCTGTAGACAGTCTTACCTCTACCTAAAGGTAGAGAGACTGCTTCCATAAGGACCTCCGACCAAGAAGATGTAAAAGCCGTAATAGGGTAAAGAGATTATACCTGTCTGTCGAGAATATGATAAGACAATATACCTGTCAGCTGGGTCCGCTGGGTATGGCTACCTTAAGAGTAGGGAAGAGTAGCAAACGCACGGCCTAATAAAACCTTAGCACAGTGCACAGTACATAAACTCTAGCAACCATAGTACACAAATAACCGCATAAAATATAGGAACATAATAAACAAAGTCATACCCAGGTTAGTAACCCGATTAGTACCCCAGGTTACCAGCAGTTTTGAAATTCTTAAGAGGTAATAAAGTACTAAGGAGTAGATTGACAACCATGATTATGCCTACGGTTTTGTACTGCAAATACTCATTTTTGTGATTTTTTTGTTAAGAGTCTTGTATTATAGGTTCTTTGAATGCCCTAGTAATTGCTAAGATGTTATAGACAATAATAAGTTTTTTTAATTTCTTTTTCTCTAATTTGTTTTAAACTTACTAGTCAACTAAACTTTCTCTTTGGATATATTATTGATGCAGCACTAACATTGTTGGTTGGGCAGTTATGATAGCAATTGGGTTCAACATAGCCATCAGGTTAGTCTTTAATGAGCCACTCTTGTTTTTTCTATTTGTTAAAAGCAGAAAAGTGGTTAAACTGATACAATGGTCAATCAAAACACTGATTTTGCGCGCTTTGTTGGGTACAGTGTAAGGGTGTCGAATGAATTAGGAGCCGGTCACCCAAGGGCTGCAAAATTTGCAATCGGTGTGGTGGTAGTTTCATCATTTGCATTCGGTACCTGCCTTGCCATTCTACTAGTCATTTTCCGGCATCAATATCCAGCCATCTTTGCAAATAGTTTAGATGTTCAAGAAGCAGTTTATGCTCTAACTCCATTGCTAGCAACTTGCCTTATTATAAATAATATCCAACCTGCACTCACTGGTATGTATAATTGTTCATTCCGATAGTATTCTTATTCTTTCTATCTAAGACTTGTAAGTATCTGCAAGAAAAATATGGAATGATAATAACTCATTAAATTACTATGTTCATTCCATTACCTAGTCCATTCTATTGCATCGTTATTACATTCAGTCCAACCAAACATAATGTACGAGCTACCGTTTACTGATATTTGCTACATATTTTGTGTTAATCTAGTTTAACTCTATTAGATGATGAAAAATGGTAATTAAGTTTGTTTATAAAAGGTATGGTACATGTATTCGTGAAGTGTACATACTTCGCGTAATTTCATGTTTAATTTATACAGGTGGTGAAATGATATTTGAAATAGTATTTTGTGGAATATGCAGGGGTGGCAATCGGAGCAGGATGGCAAGCGTCGATTGCTAAGATAAATATTGCCTGCTACTACATCTTTGGTGTACCTTTGGGACTCACTCTTGGATTCGTAGCAGATTGGGGCATCAAGGTCGATCCCTATCTCACTTCTTTCTAATCAAGTCAAATCAAAATGAAAATGTATCTCTATATTAACAAATGTATATTTTTTACAGGGTATATGGGTCGGCATGTTGACCGGAACCGTGGTACAAACCATGATCTTGTTTTTCATTTGTTACACAACCAACTGGGACAAAGAGGTACTTCATACACTAATTAATGAGTCAAATGGGTTCGAGTCAAAACAGTACTTTTTGGTCTTGTTGGGCTGACCCTGGGGCATTTTCTGGCCCATCTGACATTTTCCCATTATAGCTAGTTCCATATTTGACCTAAAACGAACTGATGGTTTTATCTACGATTTAGTTAAATCTGTACTTCTATGGATTGACATATTGACATACTATTCGTAACGAATTGAATAAGTATTGTAAACAAGTTTCAATCTTTTGAAAAACTTATATTGATAGTTTATATTTTTATTTGTAGGCCTCCTTAGCTGACAAGAGAATTAAAGAATGGTCGGGTCAAAAGAATGTGGTTGAAGTTCAATAAATTAGATGGGGTAAAATAGGGAAGTATTTGTTAAGTGATTTGTGTATGATTCTGCTTTTGGGTGAATGTAACATTTGCAAGCAGTTCATAATTAGTTTATATATCATTTGAGTTAAGAGATGATTTTCGAGTTTCTGTGCATTGTTATATTATGTTTGATCCGATCAAATGGAAACGGGAGAAAGGGAATGGGAAAGACTTTCCTTGTTTGGTTGTACCAAAGAATGAAATCGAGAATTGAGAAGTAAAAATAATTTCTATTCTCTCTGTTCTTTACAATTTATAGATAGAATGACTGATAGACGAAGCTCTCTCTTTATCATCTTTCGCCAGATGGGGGGAAAATTTTTGTTTTGCTTTGATAATGCTATATTTGTTAACTTTAATTATTAATTAAAATTTTGCATTTTTCTTATATCCATTTTCTGTTTGTACCACGACACAATTCATTTTCTTATGGACTTGTCATAAATCTAACAAGGAGTTATCTATATATATATATATATACATATATATATATATATATCGTCGCTCGTAGTCTCCCTGATGGTAGTAACCGGTGGGTTGAGTATTTTGTATTGTTCCAACAGGAAAATACTAATTTTGATCTTCACACTCCCACTTGTTTAAATAAAAATCCCATTGTGAATCCTTAAACGTGGAGCTGATAATTGGCGAATGCATTGTGCTTTCCTTTATGAAATCCCAAAATGACTCGCTTTCACTTCCCTCCGACTCAGCAGAGTTGTAATTCGTCCTAGGATATGCAGCTAGTCCGTCCACCGGAGTTTTGGGCAATGAATCGTACAAGTTCAATACATCCATTTCGGCATCATCCTGCGAGCAGTTATCTTTGTCCTCACCTTTACTACAACAAATATACAAAAATGCATAAATATACTACTTCTTATATATACATAAACATGTACGAAAAATCTGCTGATATCAAGTCAAAAATTATAGGAAACCGAAAATATAGTTTGCACTTATTTATGCCTGAGAAGCATGAATAGCATTTGAGTCAAAGCCTAAAAGTTTGTATTTCAATTTATGCCTGAGAAGCATGAATAACATTTGAGTGAAGCCGAAAATGTAGTTTGTATTTCATTTGAGTCTAAGCGCAGGCGGGCAGTGTATATATGCAAACCCCTTGGAGAGACTTGAACCCAAGACCTCTCCAAAGAGAACTACCTCCAACATATGAGTGGTCAATCGTTCTACGTGTATATATTGCTTAGTTTGTATTTCAATTGTGACACCCATCTTTTTAACACGAGATTATTTGTCACGTTCTATCAGAGTAAAGTGCAATTGGAGCTAGTAAGGGACTAACACAAAAGTTTTCATTGTGAAGGTTCAACGATCATTTCTCTAATCATAGTTCCATCCTAGACATATCTATGAAAGTCTTGTGTTCCATAGTATTTAGGTAGTTTAGCAGTAGGCGTAACATAGTTTTTCATTCAGTAAAAAAAACATTTTGGGTTTCCACATTATTTTCTGTCAACTTTTTAATAAGTTTGCTTACTCAATGATTTTGTCTCTATCCCTGTATTCTATACGTTTATGTGTGTGAATATGTAAGAAAAGCACATACTATTGATGAATTTTTTGCTGTTCTTCTACACTCTGTACAATTACAGACGTGGAGGTAGCGGCGCCGGTGCTAGTGGTGGTAGCGGCAACAGGAGTTGGAGATGTGAGAGTGGCGGTTGTCTTATCATCACCAAGTTCAAGTAACTGCGGAAAATTAACTTTGGCTCTTTTGCCATGAAACTTAAAAGCAGCTTTGTCATAAGCCAATGCAGCTTCCTCTGAAGTATTAAATGTACCTAGCCACAGCCTGGCCCTTTTCTTATTCGGGTTTCTCATCTCAGCCGTGAACTTTCCCCACGGTCGTCGTCTCACTCCTCTATAACGTGTCCACTCCACGGTATTCTCATCAGCCCGAGTCGCCGCCAGCCTTTCCTTTTTCTTACGGGCTGCTTTTGGTTCTGCTCGGGTTTTAGCTGCACCCGACAATCCTTTATCATAGTTCAAAGTAGTGACATTTACTAAGGAAAGAGTGGCATATGAGATTTTCTGGTTTGACGACATCTTTGTGTGGCGTGTGATGTTTTTAAGGTCTTTTATAGGAAACGTATAGATAACTAAAAACCAAATTGCCAGCTACGTTTTATAGAATCCTTGTTCATAGAACCGTCACTTTTTGAGGTTAAATCACTGCATGTGCATCACGTTTATGTGCTTAAAAATGTAAAGAAAGGGTTACTTGTTTAGTTGTGTATCATGCTATTAAACGAAATCAAATTTCCCTACTAATCTATTTAATTTGATAGTAACTGGAGTTATTAATTTAATTTGATGGGATCATATTGTTTAATGCTAGCGCAGTGGTTGGACACCCAGATGTTGTAACAAGGGTCACATGTTCGAATCTCGTCTCAAGCATTGTTACTGGCTAATATTCTTGGCGTGCGAGTTGAATTTACCGGGTGGGGCGGGCGGGGGGAAGGGATCGGGTAGGCCCTCGGTATCCAGTCCGGATACCCGTAGTCCGGCCCTTCGCTGTTCTAAATATATATAAAAAAAAAAAATTGAAATTGAACAAGAACAACGTACTTAGGTATGCAAGAGTAAGTACCCAAGCGTTGCGGCGGTGAGATAGTGGGATGATAGGTCATAAAGTGTGATAGCCAAAGGCCTTAACTGTACGGGTTCCGCTCTCGAATTTAAAAATTCGTCGAAAGTATATCGAATGGCATCTCTAATGAAAGAGCATGAAATTTTAAGAGCACCCATATAATTTTTATAACTTATCGATGTACGGTTTGTGATATAAAAAAATTTTGAATGAATTGGAGGAGTAAATGATTTATAGAGGAGAGAGAAAAAAGATAATTGGTTGATATTTTAGGAGAGAGAAATGGTGTTTGGTAACATAGAATTGATAGAAAGGGACATTTTTGGGAAGTACATGTTGAAACTTAAAATTTTAGACAGAGGAATCTATTTTATAATACGACGAGTATAGTATAGATTATTATCTAACATATATAACTGTTGGTTGAGTGCTAATCCAAATAACGTAGATTTTAAAGGATATTGTGTAGAAAAGTCAACAAATAAGCTATGCCGAATATATAACAAAATCTTATGACAAAATCTCTCTATTTCCATATAAAAGCATAGTTATAATTTTAAACTTATATTGTTTGATGTTGAAACTTATATGGAACATTGTGAAACATGTTCTGTATAGTGATACTAAGATTTTAAATCATTTGGGACTCGAAGTTGTGACTTCAAACATTGTGATCAATTGACCAAGGCAATAATGTTTAGGGCTAATTACTTGAAAAGTTATTCAACAAATAAGCTCGGTCGGTTTGGTTCGGTCCTGGGTTTAACAGGTCGGTCCCGGTTTAACTAGTATTGGACCGAATTTCGAGTACTGTGGCTACTGGAATTTCGAGTTTTCGAGTATATGGCTACTGAAATTATGAAATAAACATGAAAAGATTTCTTATCATGGATGATGATGATTGAGACATTCTTGAATCTTGGATGTTGAGATCGAAATCAAGAAAAAAAGAATATTATAATAGCAGTATGTTTATTTAGAAGAGAGATGGTGTTAACTGTTAAGTTGGTTTCTTGGAAAAATAGAGTAAAAAAACGTATAGATAAAAAGTTGGAAACGTTCCATATAAGTTTTGGACCTTTCCATGGAACCCGCTAGCTCCCTATAAGGTCAACTTCCTTGGTTGGAGACTTGAGATGAATAGAGCTCCAACAATTGACCTTCTCATGAAGAGAAACGTCCCGCTTAACACAACCACTTGTCCTCTCTGCAAACAGGTTGATGAAACCGCAGAGCACCTATTCTTGCATTGCAACTTTGCAAACATAATTTGGAGCCATATTCTCTCCTGGTGCAAATTACCCCTCAACAACCCCTCCAGCTTCAAGGAACTTTTCGAACTGCACAAGCAATTCCACTACAGCTCTACAAAGAGCAACTTGGTTAATTTGGTCATCCTGGCTTACTGTTGGACTATATGGAAATGCCGCAATGAGTACATTTTCTCCGGTAGAAACCCCTCAATTCACTATGCTGTCAAAGAAATCAAGGATACAAGCTTCTCCTGGATAACAAATAGATCAACAAAAATACAAATAGATTGGCCGAGATGGTGTAGTTTTAATTTCTAATATTTTGTACCTATCTTTGCTATCCCTGTACGTCTTTATACTAGCTACTCGCTAGTCTTTCTAATGAATCAGTTTTTGAATGTTAAAAAAAAAAAAAGTTGTAAAACAAAAATCTGTGAGAATGTATTATCATTTGTTAAAAACAAAAAGTCATTGGGAGTTTAAATAATAAAATATGTTGAGTTGTTGACAGCTTGCAATTCTAATTAGTATGCACAAGGACTAAAAGTGTTCAAAACAAAAAAGCATGAGGACTATAGCTGGTAATATGTTTGTGTTTATTTTTGTTACAAGCCGATTTCTTTGTGTTTCTTGACTTCTTCCACCGCCATTAACACCAGGAAACAATCTCCTTCCTTCTTATTCTTCTTTCTGTATGTTCGATAACAACAAAAGCCCCAAAGTAAGCTTTTAATATTCTACATTCATAAGCCCATTCTAGTATTCTACACAAAAGCCCCAAATAAGAGCAAATAACGGGTTATCGGTCTGGACCGAATTTCTGTCGGGTTTTGCACCGAACCGGACCGAACCCGAGATTACATGGATATCCAGGACCGAAGACCAGACCGTTTGTGGCTCGGTCGGTCCGGTTCGGGTCAGTCTCGATCGGGTCTTGGTCGGGCTTCTGGTTTCAGGCTAGTCTCAACAAAAAAATGTTTTAATGTAGGGAAAAAACCCGGCTAAAAAAATGTATAAATGGTTTTTTACTGAATAACCTTACTTTTACCTAGTTATATGCCAAATCACCTGCCACATCGTTTGAAATTCACGTGCCACTTTTTGATAAACATCCATTCATCAGTCAAACAAGCCACACACATATCCAAGATCCAGGATGTATATCTCAAAATTTTAGAATATATACATTATATCATATCTAAACTATGGTTGCGGCTCAAATGCTTCCGGTCGTCTTTTCCAACGGTTCTTCACCATCTATTTGTTTGATGGTGCTTTGGGAAAGATCGAATGATAACAGATAGATAGATCCAAAATTATTATTTTTTCAATGTTTTTTTTCCTATCTTTTCCTTTCTGATTCTTTTATTTTCTATAAAAAGTGGTTCTTTTCTTTCCATAATTATTCTTTATTTTCTGATTCAATGTTTTGTACATGTGTTTTTTGCCTTATGTGTTGGATTCTTTCATTTTCTTTAACCGGAAGCTGAATAGTTGTTGAAAAAGTGTCACCGGAATCTGAAACAATTACCGGAAACTGAAAAATTCACCAGAATCTACTGGTGGTTTATTTAGTACTATCCTAAAGATGCTGTTTATATTCACACTTGCCAAAGATTGACTGCAATTCTTGCAAGAAGCGTGAGATCAATAACATAAACATCATAAATAAATGTGTTAATGTATATATATTTGTTGTTTTAAGTAAACCAGTAAGTGGAAATAGGAATGTGCACGGGTTCAAAACCGGCCCGAACCGTGTAGACCCGTGACCCAAAAATGCATGAAAAGTGGAACCGAAATCCAACCCGTTGACCCTGCGGGTGGGTCGGTTCGGGCCTGGGTTTTACCGGGTCGGGCTCGGTTTAACCGAGTTGACCCGTCTTTCTTTTTTTAAAAAAAAAATCTTGTGGGTTGAAAATGGATGGTTGGACTGACTTTGCTAGGAGTTATGGTGGTGGTTTACTAGGATCCATATGAAACATCAGACATGTATAATATAGGTGTTTTATTGTTTTGTTTGTGATGCTTTGTATGAAATATAAACCTGTTGTATATGTACTTTTGCCATATAATAAGTATATGTTTGTAATTTTGTATAAAATGATGGGTTTGTTATGATTTGTGTAGTGCAAAAATGGGGGAGCATGAAGAATTGGAATTTAGGTTTAGCACCGTTTAGTGAGAGAACGGAGAATAAGAAATGCAGAGTTTTATTTAAGTAAATATATATATATATATATATGAAAATATAAATATGGATATTATGAATGTTTTTTGTTTGGTCAAAATATCTTCCACATATATCATTTAGCTTCCATTTATTACTAACATATGGTACTATGGTAGTACAATAATTGACCAACTTTTTCTACTAGTGTAGTACAACACTTTTCTTCATATAATGCTCTCAACTTCTTTAAGACTTTTTTCTCTCTCTCACAAAATATAATATGAAAATTCATTTATTCATCTGCCATTTTTGGTTTCATAATAAAGTAAAATTCGTGTCTCTTTGAAGATTGATTTGCAATACATCAAAAACCACAAATGTTTGCTGTTAATTTCTTGATTTACAAATCGAAGAGCGCATGACAAATAGATAAGCACGCCCAAAACCTACTAAAACACACACTTCGGGATGTCTTCATGTTTTTTTGACTCCAAACTCAAAAGCCCAAGTATCACTTAGCCCAAGATATCTTACACTCAAGTAGTCAAGTCAGTGTTTCACGGGTTTTACAGGGTCAAACAGTCAAATCGCGGGTTTGACCCGAACCGAACCAAGAACCGAGAATCACTAAATTAATGAACCGAGAACCGGCCCGTTTGGGTGCCGGGCGGGTCGGGCCGGTCCGGGTCACGGGCGGGTCGCGGACGGGTTACGGGTTTCGGTCCAAATGCTCATCCCTAAGTGGAAACATGGAATACATTTTAAGTGAAAATGAGTTGGATATTCCACGGGTGAAATAAACGATTTAAAAATAAAGGAAAATGTGATTGAAAATTAAGCTGTTACCTGGAACTTACACGAAACCCTTTTATACAATTTTTTAGTTTTTTGCCTATATTAAAACTTTTTTTTGTTGAGACCCCAAAAAAGATATTTGTAGGTTTCATGGGATAAAAACCTATGATATACATAGATTAACGTATGTATTTGTAAGATCAAATAATGTAGTAAGATACAATAAAACATAGAGTTTAAGTTAATCAAATGATTAGGTATCAAAATTAGGACTTTGGTAAAGATTAGTGTCTAGCATTATATTACTATTAGAGTGTCAAACCAACGTATAGCTCAGAGATCGGCTAAAATATCATGATTAATTTATCATAAAGCCATAAATTTGTAGTTAATTTTTTGTAGATAATTATCGGCTTTCACAAATAACCTCTCCAGTTTTTACTTTCCACTCTTCAGCATTGATAACAATAGAGCTACAAGCCATGTTTAAAAGATCAAAAAAGGATAAAATAAAAATATATGATAGATATGATGAACCATTGTGCACATGCAACTGTCGACACATAAAAATGACCAACAAACGTAACTTTAATAACCCAAGTACTTGAAAATAATTGAGGGTCATATTTTGTGTTAACAAAGTTAATTGCCGCTACACAGTTTCTAGTTTAACCTAGCAAAAATTATCAAGTTCAGACCAAAAATTATAGCAGTAGAAGCGATACCAGAGACCAAAATCTAACGATTAGATTCAGACCAAGTATATGGATGTGAACATACGGAAACTGATCATGAACCTTTAAAAGTTCAAAGCAAAATAATTACAACCATTCCAAACATTCATATTTTAGACAGGAATTGCCAGCCCCTTCTTCGCCATGCTGTCAAGAACATCGTTCAGAGCTTGACAAAGCCCAAAAATCTGCACACAAAACCACAGAAGTGATAAACGTTTGTCAAAAGGGGGAGAAATTTGGAAACCCCGGACATAACCTTATTGCTAATTACTTTCATATTCCTTCTTTGGATAAACGATTAAACTATACAAGAAAGATATAAATCACCTGTTGATCCCATTGCTGGAGTTCCTCATTGTCATCCTCGAAATGTATAACTGCTTCTACCTGACATGTGGAAGCCACAACATAAATCAGGCATTAACTTCAACAATATACGAATTAATTGATATTTTTTGTTGCATAAAAATAACAATAACTTTTCAATTTAGAGTTAAAATTTAACTCTGATCCATTTTCTAGCGATGTTTAGGACGGTCTTGTTTTCGATCATGGGTTCCTTTTGCTTACGTAGGGGGCTTTAAATACTAATATATGTTCATTAAACGATGTGCAAGTCAATAAACATAATCATTCTTGCAAGTCTGATTGTAAAAATGGTGAAACTTGGATGTGAAAGAGAGCATTTCACGTAAAATACCTGATCAATTGACCCCCTCATTCTATCTTCACAAATCATTCTTGACGCAATCTTTTCTGCCTGCAAAGATACAAAAAACTGTTCTGATTACCGCATGCTACTTAAATACAGGTAAATAAACAGATACAATCCTGTAAACTCAAAAGCACACCTTGTTAGGTGCAATTCCCAG